>NC_133787.1:14031286-14295411 GCF_003597395.2 Chelonoidis abingdonii | reverse complement strand
TCCCTCCCTCAAGATTTGAAAGTATCCTGTCTCCTGATTGGTCCTCTGGTCAGGTGACAGCCAGGCTTACTGAACTTGTTAACCCTTTACAGTCAAAGAGATATAAAGTACTTCTGTGCTATTAACTTTTCTTATCTGTTTATGACAAAGGGACATTCCTTGCAATAAGGGACTGTTGGCAAGTAGTACTAGACAAGTAGTATTCTTCACCTCAGTTTTCTGCCTTTGATCTGTGCAGCTCAGGAAATCATGTGGCCAAGTGATTTTGGTATGTGTCCTTTGTCTGGAGATAATGAAATATAGTACCAATCTAACCTAAGACAATCTAAGTCATTCAGAGCATTGGATTTTAGGTAGCAGTTAATGTAACCTATTGATAATTTTGTGTTATGTGCCCCTTTGCTGCACCCAGTCCACGCAAGATGCATGTTTGTGGCAGCCGCCCCAATCACAGAAACTGACTCTGTAGCTTAAGACGTACAGAGACATCTTAAGTTCAAAGGCCACCAGTGTTAGCCAAGATGGAGGCTCTAATGGAATGATAAACTGTATCATACTGTATATCAGCTGGCACTGTATATAAAATGCCCTATTTGAGCAAACCTCAGCCATACCTGGCACAGCATTAAAGAGCTGATGTGTACAAGCAAGCTCTGTAGCCAGTCCATATCTAGTACAGTACATGACGGATGCCATCACAATCAATCCCCAAACCTGGGCACATAGCTCATAATATACACTTTATTCAGCACGTTTGCATCATCTTTCCTATTCACAAATTATCTATGACTAATGATGAATATTTATGAATGTTTTCCCTGGGTAAGTTGCCTGGAGAATATATGGTGTGAATGGCTTTCTGTCTCGGGATTGCTTGGGAACTGTTTCCAGCTACACATATCCCTTTGTGTATTTCATGTCTGAGCTGAGTGACAGGGCACCTGACACAGTTTCTGTTTCCTAACGTTATACATTTCTGCAGCTGCATTCTCCCTAATTAATTGTCTAGTCATGAAACAATCACTAAGTAATTGGACTAGTTTTGACTGTGGGTGTAAAATTTGCGTTCCATAAACATTCTTATGAGCAAAACTACTCTCGTGAATGATCATGAACAGCAAGTTACATGGGCATCAACAAGGTCCAAGTGTGATTCTGTTTTAATTCACCAAATAGTTCATGAATAATTCTTCTCACTACTCACTCAACTCTGTCCTAAATACACTGGCAAAAATTCATAGTCTTTATAAGATAAGGGAAAGACCACATCATATAAACTGTCTTAACCAAGCAAACCAGTATTTAACTTTTATATCTTTCAATTAAAGACATTTAAATCTCTCCTGGAAAGATAATGCTAACAACAAACATCACCATATGAACATTATATACGACATCTAGTTTTAGATTTAATAGAGCTTGTCAAATTAAAAATTGCAGTACAAGGCATAACCCTTGATCGGAGTCTGCTGCACAGCGATCAGGCATTTCAGTTTTATAATGTTTCTCTAATAATTTCTTGTCAGACTGTTAAGTCCGAGAAGAGAGAATGTAAAAACACAGCGGCTAATGTTCATTTTTGTAATGTCCTAGATTGGTCCTTTCATTCATAAGATTCACTCTAGAAAGGGAGAAAATGTAAACTTCTTTGTTTTTGTTGATCCACATCTGGGAACATGAAGATCTTCTGGTCACTAGAGTTCATGTCAAAAATTATACTTTTTACCTTATAAGTCAAAGATATGTAAGAACATTTTTTGCCCTCCTTCCATATTTAGCCTATCTTTCCTGTTTGTTAATGGACTGATTGGCCTGAAGCCCTGTTATTAATACAGCACCTGGTTCTTTACAACAGTTACCCTGTGCCAAAAACAAAAAATTCCCTGCCCTAATGATTTTACAATCAAAAGACATAAGTCACTGTACTAAAATACAGAACACACAGAGAAAATGTTGTATTCATGAAAGAATATGTAGGGTTTGGAGCTTTTATTGGGATCCTATCCAGCTCCCACTACAGTCAAAAGATGCTCCTATTGACTTCATTGAGAGATGAACTGGGCCCTTAGACATTGGCGGTAAATGAGATTTGCCCATATATTTTCCAAAAATAAATGTATTGTCTTTACTTATGCAGGATGCTACAATGACTGACTATCCAAAGATGGCATTCAACACAGGATGAGCTGAGAATCTTTTATACAGAAGGCCAATTTTTTTTAGTGGGCCTCTGTTTTATACACCCACACTTGTGTTTCTATACAATCCACATTAACACACCTCGGGTAGTTTTGCATTTTTTCCAGATTATCCCATGGACGAATGTGGCATCTATAGATCAGATTCTCATTCGGACAGCATTATGCTGTTGGAGTCAATGGAACTACATCAGTTTATGCCAGCTAAGCGTCTATTCCTAAATGTGCAAATTGTACAACACAAAGGCTCCCTGAACATTTGGCCCTCATGTGTTTATGTTGCCAAAGCAGTGAACAGGAAAATACAGGCAACTTAGATGTGTGTTCTTGATTTAAAACCAGTAACTACTCCACAAAGAAGGTTTCAGAGTGGTAGCCGTGTTAGTCTGTACCAGAAAAAACAACAAGGAGTACTTGTGGCACCTTAGATACTAACAAATTTATTTGGGCTAAAACCCACTTCATCAGATGCATGGAGTGAAACACACAGTAGGGAGGTATAAATACATAGCGTATGAAAAGATGGGAGTTGCCTTACCAATTGGATCACTAGCACTGACCCCCCCCCACACCACTTGTGCATCTGATGAAGTTGGTTTTAGCTCACAAAAGCTTAGGCCCAAATAAATGTGTTAGTCTCTAAAGGTGCTCCTCATTATTTCCACAAAAAAGAAAACTTTAAACTTCAGCCCTTTTAGTCTGAAAGAAGTATCTGCAATAGTGGTCTGTAAAGCTAAGAAGAAAGGAAGTAAGATGGGGCTTCTTTCTTCAGTGATGAATGGAAGTCTGTGCTATAGAAACGATATACACTAATCTCAGCTGCTGCAGGGGTTAGATCACATTAAAAGAGGAATGTGCAATCGAACTGACAGAAGGCAAATGATTAGCGTTGGACATCAGTCATTTGTTCCAAGGCTATAACATAGCATTCAGTAGGAAATTCTGGTCTCTGGCATTCATCTGTGGATGGAACAGGATTTCCTTCATTGATATGCCAAATCTTCGATAACAGAGCGATTTCTATCCAATAACAAACATTTTAAATCATTTTTTTCTGCACCCATTCAAAGATGACCAACTCCAGTTAGAAGACTCTCAGAAAATAAAAAGGCAGAAAAGCTTACTTGTTCATTGAGCCCATTCCTTGCCTGCCAGTGCAGGATTGTTCTGGAGGGTAAATTAGTGGTTTGTCCAGTCTGGTTTACAATATCTCAAGAGATGGGACTTCAACCACTTTCCCACAATCTGATATATATCACTGTCAGGAGATTTTTGCTGATAAATCAGCAAAATTTTACCTTTCTTAATATCTTCCTATTACTTCTAGCTATATCCTTGAATAAGGCAGTAAATAATTCCTCTCCTTCTTTGGTGTTAACACTTTTCATATACTTGTAGATGGTTATCATACCTCCACTTTATCATTGCTTAGCCAAGCTGAACACTTTTAGCTCTTTATCTGTCATCCTTGAGTCAATACCTCTAGATTTCACACTTCATGTCCCTATTTACATAAGGTGGGGGAAAATGTTTCCTCTGAATATTTTGATATACCCATTACTGGCAATTTTGGGTAAATGTTTCTTAACTTTTAAGTACTCTACATGCTTCGTCCAAAGTATAGCTAGGTGAACTGTCCATAATTAATCATTTTTCCAATGAGGTTTTCCTTTTTCTCATCATTAATTATCCATGGTTAGACTGATTTTGTTACAGTTTTGTTAATTATTTGCTGAATGTTATATGCAAATGAGATAAAATAAAATCACCTACAGACTGCATGTGAATTGTGTTCAGTGAATGCATCGAGCCTTTGTTATTGGTTATTATTTCTGTATATTTTGTCACTTTAGTCATATAGGACATGATCAAGACACCAGGCACCTGATTTTCTCGGCAAGATGGCGTAAGCAGTTTATGGTATTAGTAAGAATTATGTTAAAGGTTAAATTTTAAATATTTTCTAAGACACATGACTCTGGCTTTACTTAAGACATTGCAGCTAATAAAACTAGACTAAAGGTTTTCAAACTTCATTAAAATGTTGACCACATTTTAACAATGTCTCAGAGGTACACATGGTTACATAACACCCTTCAGAAACTATCACACTTGCTTACATGGAAAAGAAATAATTGGAATATTATTTATACATAGGTTTAGTTGGTGTTTAATGAAATATGGAAACTTGACACAGAGAAGGCCAGCTCTATGGACAACCAGCAGGCACTCCATGGACCATGCATCACAGTTTGGGAGCTTCCAAATTTAGATTGTTATACCATGAGCTGAGTTGAGATTTTGAATTAAGTTTGGATTGTTCCATTTCACACACAGTCATTGTGGGCAGAGCGGGCATGAGAGAGCCCAGTTGCAAAGGGTGAGGCCACACATCTGCCTGGTTTATTCAACTGCCTCAGTGACAGTGCTCTGACCTTTAGTTGGGCTAGCTGCTAAGTGTGTAATTACTGAAATTTGAACATTTGAGCATCTCATTGAACTGTGCTAACGTAAGGGCTATGGCCCAGTGCTTTGAGGGCACAGAGCATTCCTTGTGGTGGTGTTAAGCACTTTCCAGCAATATTTCATCTACCCACAATGTGGATTTATTGAAATTTGGTGGTGTTCAGTTTAGCCAAATGTTACCATTTACAGTCATTATGGAACAAATACTACCGTGACATAAGTATACATGTGCAATTCTTGCTGAGAGTGCTATGCTTGGAACCTCTATGTCAGGCGTGGGCCAGGGTCTTGGGGATCATTTTAATATGACTGACCCTCTGTTTTGTTACTTGAGCCTTGCCTTCACTGGCCAGTATCATACACAACGAACAAGACAGGTAGCAGTAGATGCAGCTAGTAGTGCCTACTTTCATTTTCCACATACATTAATTTGTACCATATGTTACTCACACAAATGTTCAAGAAAGCAAGTAGAAATGTTGTGATAACTTGACATTTTCAAATTTAGTTTCTAATTTCCTAAAATTGTTTGAGAATGATTCTTCCAATGACTGGTCTAATTTAGTCTACATTCTGGTACATATCCAGTTGTAAATTTTTGCACGAAAAGTTTAAAGACAGAATCTATAACATATTAGAATGTTTTTCTGGGTATAATGTAGGATTACAGAACATCTTAAAAGGCAATATTATGATACTATGAGGAGACTAAAGTTATAATTATTAATCATTTGAAAAGGTATCAAAATATATTTATGGTGTGTTCAAGTGAACACTTTTATAAATTAAGATGTGAAATGAAAAAATCTTGAATGTTGCTAGAAATACCATCTATTGAAATTGAAAATATATCTGGCTTCGGTAACCAAAAAGCCCACGATAAAATAATATGGAAATGATTTTGCTCCAAGTAGGTACGAATTACACAACTACCTTAATAATTCCATATTGCCCTGGTTTACTAGTGTGAACATATAACTTCAATGGCCTTTGGATCAGGACCTAACAGCTACTGCTAATCCAAAGGAATATTTTTATAGTAGTTATTTATTTTAATATATTATGCACTATAAAAAGCCAATATGAAGAAAAACAACACATAAAAAAGAAACAAAACAAAACAAAACACAATATGCATGGCCTAAACATGCTTCAAATCAGTCCAGCTACAAGTTTTGGAAAAGATGCAAGGCAGTGACAGATATTTATATGGTAATATTAGACATGTCCAAAGCTCTGTTTAAAATCATTTCGATTTTAAAAGAAACACAAAGTGGAAAAGTATCAGAGGGATAGCCGTGTTAGTCTGGATCTGTAAAAGCAGCAAATCCACCTTATAGACTAACAGACGTTTACTGGAGCATGAGCTTTCGTGGGTGAATACCCACTTCATCAGAAAATGTGGAAAAAGACGTTTCTTCTACATGGAAGGTATTAATTAAACTAATGTGAATGAAATGATGGATTAGATTAGTACAGTATTTTAAAAATACCATCAATTTATTTTTGTCAGAATTATATTTGTTTTCCTTATGTTTTGTTATATTATAACTTCTACCTAATATTCAGGATTATATCTAGCTATTACTGTAGGCCTCTTGTTGCAAACAATATACCTATAAACACACTGTTCAGTATAACTAGACAATTGTGATTGTTCCCTACCAAATTGAAGGGACCTGATTCTGATACCATTGAAGTCAATGGGTATTTTGTGACATGGATGTCTATACACACAAACAGGTCTCAGAAGCTTGATTTTTATCATCTACATTTAATAGATATTTTGAGATTTAAAGAAAAAAAGCTTAGACTACTGCAGAGTCAGTTTGGAGAGATTATTATAAAATCCCATTATCACTGGTACAAGTAGGACTATTTGTCATCACAGAAGAGATGACAAGCTCAGAAATACTACATTTGTTATTATCAGATGATAAATGATATTCCATTAAAGCTGCAATACATCATCTGAAAAGCTGCAAAGAAGATATCAAACCTATCAGTACTTGACTTATAATTTAATTTTCAAAAGCTGTCAACTAAAATTCCAAAGGCTAAGCATTTTCATTTTTAAAGTTCATCTTATTTATTTTCCTCATCTGTTAGTCTAATTTTTTTGATATGGCAAAAATAACTGATTATGTGCAATGTATAATTCTCTTTCTCTTGATTAAGTAATACATCAGATGTCACTTATGTGTTAAAAATAAGTGACAAATAATAAAGCAAAAGATTGGAGAAGAACATATCTTATTTTGATTTGCTCTTTTATTTTAAGTGCAACAGTAAAGGACGGGTCAACGTAAAAATATTTTGATTATGCTGTATCCTGATTGCTGTGATAGCTGACATTTCAGACATCTATGGAACTGTGCTTTTTATTTACATCAAAATAATATTGAAATAAGGGCTAATAACTGATCTCAACTGGTCATTTTTACAAGACAAAGCCTTTTCTGTATGTATATAAATGTGTATGTATGTTCACATATATTAAATAGATATTGTATATATGAACACTGAAATATTAAGCAAAAATAAAAGATGCTGTGTAGCAATACACTACATCAGTAGAAGCCCTGTATGCTCTCTTTTAAAGATGAAAATAATAGTACAGCTACTCAGCGCTTTTGACTAGTATGCCACCTATCCACTTACACTTTTGCACAGAAGTTGAAAATCTCCTACTGAGCTGCTCTTTATCAGAAATTCCAGTCTCTTGGGGGCCATGCATATGGAAAGAACATTTTCATACATCTCCCCAAGTATATGTCTGATCTCAAAAGATCGCATGGGACTACTGACCTGAGAACTATTTATGTGAATGCAGGCTTGCAAGACTGGCATTCATATTCTACAGGTGTCTCACTGACAGAGAAATTCTCTATAGATTCATTGGAATCTATGGAGTTACACTTTAATGCACTGGGATTGTGCATTAGTTTGCTGAAAAAAGCTATCTGAAATTCTAGAAATTTGACAATTATTAAAAAATACAATAAATTAATATATCAAACAAATCAGCAAGCTCCACAGATTATGATTGTATTAAACAATACTGCTCATAAAATAAAATAAAATTCCCTATTTGTGCTAAGTATCACCTTCAACTATTTATCTTGTAGGTGACATACAGCATGCTAATTGGTTTTGATTTTAGATTCTGAAAACAAACCTAGCCTGTAGCATATATTGAAATAGTAATAGATACTATGAACAAATTTATTTCATGAGCATTTAAAATGTTCCATATTTTATTTCAAACTAAACATTCTATGCTATAAAATCAACCAAGTTTAGTATCTAACCTATATATTAAATATGTTTATTTGGGTTTACATGGTATCCAATAAAAAGCTCTAAATTAAGTCCTGTTGTCTCACTGATTTCTGGGGAATGAAAGAAACTACTTCACATTCCATAGCAATTCCTGCAATTGAACTTAATGACTTTAAAGAAGTCTGTATTGACAAATGGTCTTCAAGTTTGTATTTGTTCATTTATTAATTTAACATGGCTTATAACAGCAGCAAAGACCTCCAGGTTGAGCATTTTGCACAGATGACCCCATTGGTCATTATTGCTTAATTATAGGACAAATCAAATACTGAGAGATGATTCAAAGTAGCCAGAGTGGCAGAGGTGAAGGACATTAATTTGCTAAAGATAACATGTACACACCATGTGAAACTGCATCAACTATACAAAATCATCTGTAGGCCTCTATGCCACTTTTATTTTAACATTTTCAGATGGATGCTCAGGGTACTTCCTGGGTATCAACTATAAGCAGTTTAGCAGCCTGAGATACACAGAAAACAGCTGCTTCACAATTAGAATTAAGGATAGAATTAGTCATTGTCCGCAATGGTAAAGCTGAGGAAGCCCAAATATTTACTAAGCATCAATACCAGCAGTCATGCTATGTAGCAAATAGATCAAATCTCCCCCTTGCTATGTTTTTGCTTGTCATTGAACTTGGGTACTTGTGTAAGGTGCCACTAGCTACCTTAGAGAATGAAGTCCTCTCTCTTATCCTAAAGACAGGTACAGCCTATGCAATAGCAGTAAAAACATCCCCCTACGTGTCTCAAGTTCAACCCTAACTTGGAGAGCAATTCATTCTTCATTTACATTCAGCCTGCCAACTGGGATGCCAATTAGTGCCTGCGGTGTGGGGATGAATGTCAGTGTTATGGACACCTATTTATCTTAAAGAGAAGGTTAGGGGGTGACTTGATTATACCGTATAAGTACCTACATGGGGAACAAATATTTAATAATGGGCTTTCAATCTAGCAGAGAAAGGTATAACATGATCCAATGGCTGGAAGCTGAAGCTAGATAAATTCAGACTGGAAATAGAGTGTAGGTTTATTAACAGAGGCAGTAATTAACCACTGAAACAACTTGAAGATCCTGTTGGATTCTCCATCACTGATAATTCTGAAATCAAGATTGCATTTTTTTTGAAAGACCTGCTCCAGGAATTATTTCAGGGAAGTTGTATGTCCATGTCAGATGAGATGATCACAATATTCCCCTCTGGCTTTGGAATCTCTGAATGATCTAAGAGTACAAATCTCATAAATTGGTGCAACTACAAACATCATCCCCTACCTCATCCAGTCATTTGTACATGAATCAACTCACTCTGAGACCACACTCAAGCAATAATTTGTCTAAACAGATGGACCCATCATTAAGGAGTAAGAGGTGTAGCACCAGTGAGAAGAAATCTGCTATTGGTGAATTTCACTGGCTCACAGAAAGGGAACCATTTTTTTTATGGGCTCCTTCAACTACTCATTGCTTCACAGGAGGTTTTTCTTATGCTGGTAGAAGGGCCTGAACTGACTCTAGGGATATAAGTAACCAATCCCACTTCTCCTGCCTCACACCACCCAAAGAGAGGCTGAAATGACTTGAACCAGCAGTAATGCCTAAATCCTCATCGAACTACACTGAATTAATGCCTAATTCAATGTCTGAATTAGTTCCATGGTTGATGCCTCTTTCTAGAGAGAAGAGAGTTGTAGGTTTACACACACCATTATCCATTCAGGCGAGCTTAAAGACTGACTTCCTCAACCCACAGCATTGTGTCTTTTCTTCAGCAATCTCATTTTTCTCCTGTGTTCACTCTACCTCAAGAGACATGAGTTCCCTCACACAATCTAAGCTGAGACTGCCCAAAGGCAACTGTCTGTCCCACTGACTGAGGCTCCACCTCTGAGCCACCACCTGGAGAACGTTCACAGTCCTCTACTTTTAAAACACAAACAAACAGATATTTAAGGCAGTGGAGTCAGCTGAAGCTATCCTTGGCTTGGGGCTTTCAGTCACTGGAGCTAAAAGCAGCCAAATGCCAACTGTTGGTCACACTTCCCTATTTTTTCAGAGAGATACACCAAACCAAAGCAGTGACACATCAGACAGTCAGAAAGCTCTGAGGGATGGTCTGTTACCCAAACCTGAAGAACTTTTTCCTCAGTTGCTCACATCCATAAAATTATTTCAAGTACCCAAACTAAGGAAAGGATTGGGTCCTCTCAACTACTGTAAGGAAAGTGATGGTACCGCTCCTAAAATATCATATTTGTCTGGAGCTTGAGCTGTGCTGTTATTTTTACTTCTATATCTCTTTGCTATCTACAAATAGCAAGGAGACTGACCTCTTCTTCTTGCATGTGGACTTCATCATAGTCAGACATGACCTTGACACCTGTGTCTGTCTACTATAATGTGCTTACGCTATACCAGGGGTTCTCAAACTGGGGGTCGAGACCCCTCAGGAGGATGCCAGTTTATTACATGGAGGATTGCGAGCTGTCAGCCTCCACTCCAAACCCCGCTTTGCCTCCAGCATTTATAATGATGTTAAATATATAAACAAATGTTTTTAATTTATAAGTGGGAGGTCACACCCAGAAGCTTGCTGTGTGAAAGAGGTCATCAGTACAAAAGTTTGAGAACCACTGTGCTATACTATGCTACTATAATATTGAGCAGCTGCTTTCTGCACTAGCTGACTTACTTTGCGATTTTTAACATGTACCATACTCTGAATGCCCCACTGCTTCCTGTTTGCTTCCAAATGCAATTCAAGGTGTCTGGGTTAATCAGTAATCCTACATGAACTGGGTTTTGGCTGCCTTTCTCCTCTTGTGATCAGCTAAAAAGCCCAAGATGTAAACTCTAAGAGGACTGTGGAAGGATATTTTTAGTGAGAATCCTCAGCTGTGACCGTGTCTCGACATTTGTCAGTCTGTCCAAATACCTGTAAACTGCCCTTTAGGGCATGCTACAAGATACTCTAACATCCTGGCTGTGGAAGAAACCTTTGAAAGAAAGGATCCTCTACACAAGGTGTGATGTGATCCAATTAGTGATGAGTGAAGGTAAGCAATTTCTGCATGACAAAGTGAATTCAAACTTTTGGTGTTAGATATCTTTTCTCTCTCCTTAGGTAAGAGGTAAAGATGAATAAGCCCATGTGGAAAATTAATATTGTATTACTCCCTGATGTTTAAACATAATGCTTGAGAATAATTGTAAAATTCTATAGCAATCGTGTTCAACGGGCTCTATACTGAGACAAATTCACTGATTTCCATGTCAACATGGGATGTCGTGGGATTGCATAGTTTTGTGCAGGTTTCCTCACTGCAAAAAAAACCCCAGATGTAATTTGTGCTGAATTAAGCCATATGGTTGCAATGTAATGCAGTGCACACAATAAAGCAACTGTTCTACCTACACTGTGCAGAGGAAAATCCTGCATTGGCAGGAGAATGGATTTTGATGATCTAATATAATTATTTGCCATTTCTCACTTCTATGATTTAAAGGAAATATAAAAATGACAACTTCCCCGTACCCTATCTAATACAAAGAGCATTACCAGCTCCAGTGTAGTATATGGGAAAGATTATCAGACTGAAACTTTTCATGTCAAAAGGATATCCCCCTTCAGATGTCTTCTCATTCCTTCCTCTCCCCACCAATAGAAATGTTTTTATTGGCCTAAGATGATGTATACTGTAGGCAGAGCTAAAACAAAGCAGTATTACTGTATAATACTCCAATACCAAGTTTTTTTTTTAAAACGAAAAAGTCCTGCACTTAGGACGGAAGAATCCCATTCACTGTTACAGACTAGGGACTGAATGGCTAGGCAGCAGTTCTGCTGAAAAGGAGCTAGGGGTGACAGTGGACAAGAAGCTGGATATGAGTTAACAGTGTGCCCTTGTTGCCAAGAAGGCTAATGGCATTTTGGGCTGTGTAAGTAGGGGCATTGCCAGCAGATCGAGGGATGTGATCATTCCCCTCTATTGGGGGGGACATTTTGGTGAGGCTCATCCTGGTGCTAGTGTCCAGTTTTTGGCCCACGGACAAGAGGGATGTGGAAAAAATTGGGAAAGACGTCCACGCGGAGGCACAAAATGGTTTAGGGGGCTGGGAGCACATGGACTTTATGAGGAGAAGCTGAGGGAACTGGGATTGTTTAGTCTGCAGAACAGAGAATGAGGTGGGTTTGAATAGTTGCTTTCACGCTACCATAAGGGCGCTCTCAGAGAATGGATAGATGTTCTTCCGGTGTGTGATGACAGAACAGGGAGTTTAATGGTCTGCAAGTTGCAGTGGCGGGAGGTTTAGGTTGTGATTATTAGGAAAACTTTTTCATCGAGAGTGGTGAAGCACTGAATGGGTTAACTAGGGGAGGTGGTGAAATTCCTTCCTTTAGAGATTTATTTTTAAGATCAGGCTTGACAAAGCCCTGGCTGGGATGATTTAGTTGGGAACTGGTCCTGCTTTGAGCAGGGGATTGGACTAGATGACCTCCTGAGGTCCCTTCCAACCCTGATATTCTGTGATTCTATGATTCTAAGACACCATGGAGTGAAAATTACCTGTGTGCAAAGCACCAGCACATGGCATAATCATCTGATCTAAATGTGCCTGTAGCTCTTTTATTACTTTGTGTTCAAACTTTCTGGTAAGTTTCCACAAGGCATTTTTGTCTAACTTCTGATGATTCAGATTCAGCTTAACTTCCCTTTCAATACTGCCACCTACATTGGAAAACAACATCTACCAAGTATAAGTTACTTTGAAAACGTTGCCTTCAGCACTGTGTTACTCTCATCACATTCATCTCTGTCCTTTTTCTCAAATTTGATTTTAAATATTTACAACATCATACATCTTCCCCACCCGAAATTACTAATGAACTGTTATTGTCTCTGAAACCTACTGGATGAGTGATGGCCAACTTAAAAGGGAGCATCAATGTTTTATTTGTGAAATATAAGCTGAAAAGAGTCTCCAGATCCCTTTTTTATTGATCTTCTAGTTTATGGAAGGGTACCTTATACACTTAGCAAAATCAAATGTAGCTGAAGACTCCGTTGTGTACCATAAAATATTTAAACAACATGGAGTAAGTAAACAGAATCTAAATTTAATTAGCAGGTAACTTCATGTAAAACAGAGACTCTAGAAATTTCAGCAACAAAAATGCTGCAGCTGGAAATACTCTAAGTATATTTTATGAAAGCAGATTTTAAATTACTACACTTTCTTGTCCTTATGTCTCCCAAAGGGATTTCTATGAAACAGAGTAGGGTTATCACTCAATTGCAGGATAATTCAACTAAATGTGCCCCCAAAATACTTATGAGTAGTGTTTCAGTATCCGCATATGGAATCTGGATTGTGAAAAGATGTAAAAAAAAAGAAAAAAAAAAAAGAAATAATTTTTGGATTCTGTAATGGAAACAAGTTACACAGCTCCTAACACTCACTGCAAGGTTCTTGGTAACACAGCAAGAGCAGATGCTTCCACTAGCATGCTGGTTACAAGGTGGCAGGAATTAGGTCAGTGTGGTAAAATGGAGCTGTTCACACATTAATGTCCTTGATGCTGTGATTTCCACATTTTCTGAGGATGGTGCCACCAAACAGCTTCCAGCAATTAATATTATGTCTGTCTGTCATATCTGACGATAGCATCAGAAAAGTAGGCCACACACTATGGCTCTTCACACAGTGATATAAATCGATTGTTCTTAGCAAACTATCGCAAAACCCAACTGCCTTGCAGAGCAGTAATATGTGATAGGCAAACCGAGAAAGGACAGTGGACAGAAGAGATTATATAAGCTTGCAGTTTAATATGGCAGCCAAAAAAAAAAAAAAGTCTGTGCACTTTTGGTCTCCCTACATGGGCATCACCTTATAGAACAGAAGTGTAATAGCCCTTCTCTATACAATTTGTTAAATCATAGACAAATCGCAAGAATTTCAGAGGGAGAAAAAACCACCCCAAGATTATGACTCACAAAGACTGACCTTAAAAAGATAAAAGAGCTATAGCTGCACTGTATAGCTTGGTTAAGTGAACACCATGGGAGATGGAATTGCAGATATTTGAAGGCATATATTCCAACGAATGAAGAGGAATTTTTTAGAACTGGGATTAAGGGAAAGTACATATGTGTGAAAAAATCAGGTTAACATTTCTTAAGCGGAGATCTACTTGATTTTGAAATAGCCCCTCCTCTCCTCAAAGGAAGTTCCACCACTTACAGTATTTGAATCTAGACTGGATATGGCATACTTTAGGGAGCAATTCTGCAATGAACTAGGTGATCCAGTAGATCTTTTCCATCTCTAACTTCAATGACAGTACAGAATCTATGAAAGTCTACCCTTTTTTAGTTGAACTACACTAGCATAACTCCTTTCTTCATACTGCTGGTAATAACAGAGCAATTTTGTTAAATTTTAAATTAATGTTTCCTGTCTTTAGAGTTCAGCATTTCTTTGAAATCAATCTCAAACTGAATACAAATATCTGGTTAGCTTATGCTGAGTTAGCAGTGTTAGGTCTAGGATTTTTGCTGCCCTAAGAAAACTAAAAAACATCCCTCTTTCAAAACCCTGTAGCTACGGAATGATAAAAACCAACAAAAATTTTGTGGCATTAGCCAACAACCTTTTCCCTTTCTACAGCAGTGCCAGTTCTATGTATTAGGAATACATGAATCATAGAATATCAGGGTTGGAAGGAACTTCAGGAGGTCATCAAGTCCAACCCCCTGCTCAAAGCAAGACCAATCCCCACACAGATTTTTTTTTTTGCCCCAAATTGTCCCCTCAAAGATTGAACTCATAACCCTGGGTTCAGCAGGCCAATGCTCAAATCACCGAGCTATCCCTCCCCACGTGAAGTTAATGGGAAAACCATGAGTGACTATGAGAGATTGTTCAAGTGTGGCAAGGTACAGGGAAAAGTGGAGGCAAGAGACTCTAGGGTCAAGAGTCATATAGCATATATTCTAACCCTTACAAACACCACCCCTTGAAGTAAGAGTTAGGCTCCAGCAGGCAGAGACCTGAGAATGTTAGTAAGGCATGTTTTGTTCTACTAAGTGAAAATATGAAAACAAAATAAGCTTCTATTTTCCTAAACTTTCTAATATGATCAACAAGCTTCTTGTTCCAGCCCTCTGATTATAAATAAACACACCAAATCCATAGCCTTAGCTGCTCTGCTAGTCTTTTCTTTTTACGTCTCCCAGAACACCTGGAGTCCAATAACTAATTGAAGATAATTAGCTCTTATTTATCAACATTTACTGCTTCACCTGTTAAACTTGCAAATCCCTGGAACCTCTAGCGTATCTAATTAGTGCATTTTGATCCTTCTCACAGAAGAGAGCTGAGAAGAAGCCTTTCTACTTGGGAATAAATACCTAGCCATACCCAAATTCAAGCTATGTTCAAACCTGGATCAAACTACTAATGAAAAAATAATAATGAATTTCTGGTATTAAAGCTACCAAAATGTTATTTTTCCATCTAGGTTCCTGGAGGAAGACTTATTCAACTCTAAGGGCTGGTCTACAGTGGGGGTGGAGAGTGTTCAAACTAAGATACGCAACTTCGACTTCAGCTACGCAAATAACATAGCTGAAGTATCTTAGTTCGACTTACCTGGCCGTCCTCATGGCAGTAAGTCGACTACCGTGGTGCCCCCATCGACTGCACTTACTCCTCCTGCCGAGGTGGAGTACGGGCGTCGATGCCTGATACATTGAACACTGCCTACCGATCTGGTGGGTAGTATAGACATACCCTAATATTCTGCTGAGTGCTATTTCCTTCATAAGAGTCTGACTGAAAAGTGAAGATTGACACAGCAGCAAAGTTTTCTACCCGAGGCCTTCTCTGCAAGATAGGGAGAAGGGATTTGAAAATGGGGTGTCCCATCTTGGTGCCCTTACTACTGCACTACATTGTCTGTCTTCCACCCCTTCCATTGACTGTACCACTGTTGATAAATACTTTAAATAGCCATTGGTCTGGGGGGATGACCCTCTAGTATAGTGGGTACCCACATGGGAGACCCTGGCTCTAGTTCCCCCACTTCAATCATTCTTTCATTATTTATCCATAGTGGAACAGCTTCACCAGGATAAACCAAGGAAACCCCACTTCAGAATATCCCATAGCCCAGTGGTTAGGGCTCCTTCCTGAGAGCCAGGAGACACTCCCCATTTTGAATCCTTTCTCCCGCTCTGACAGCAAGGGGGGAATTGAACTTGGGTTTCCCACATCCCAGATGAGTGCTCTAACCAATGGGCTAAAAGTTATATGGTGGGTTTCACCTCCTCCAGTTATTTGGTGTGCAGCAAGGCAGGTGCCTAACTCATTCACAAAAGAAGAGGTTTAGGCACCTAAGCTGCCTGATTCCAGAGATAAGCTAAGCAGAGCTAGGCACCTCCTTGCAGCCCAGACTCCAACTGGCTACCTTAGGCAATTCCCCAGCTGGCATGCTGGATTTTGTGGATCACATTCCAAGGTGCAAGTCTCTGTGTTCACTCCATAGGGAGCCTGGGTGTCAAACTGGACTTTTTAGATTGCAGTGTTTTTTGGGGGGTTTCTAGGTGCCTCCATGTTAGGTGCTGTGACATTCAGTGTGGCAACACCTATGTCCTTTCATGGATCCCACCCCAGGACCCAACTGTGTTCAGCCTGTTTAAGTGATTTTAAATTCTTCTATCCGTCCTCAAAGTTTACACATTCCTCCGTCCCCTGAGTCCTCCATTGTTGACCAGAAAAGTCTGTAAAAGTTGGGAAGTTTCTCCTCTACATGTTAAAATGTCCCCACTCAGCCACTAAAACTTGATTGGGTGTCACTGTTCAAAGAGATAATTAAGTCACAATTTCTCAGCCCCCTCTTCATGCTATTTCTATGCAAATCACTGACTCATTCCTTTAACATAAACTCTGTATGTGCCTGTGGAGACCTCATTACCTTTGACGTTATTTTTCGTCCTAGAACATCTAATTTTCAACTCTAGAGTACACAGATGGGAACAGAGAAACAATACTTGCACTCATTGCCTTTGAATTATACAAAACCAAAATGCCATTGTTATTACCTATTCCTGACACACTAATGACAGAAATGAACAAAGCTACGCTTTTTGTAATGCATCTGAATAACACTGTGAGAGTCTGATCTATTACTTCCAGTAGCACTTCATGTTGCTGCTATGAAAACAGATGAAAAATATTGTCTCCATCTGTTAAAAGTGTGTCTTATCATATTTCCTGCTTAGGTTACCAGAACGTTTTTTGACATATTCTAAGGACTTTTTAAATAACCAAAAAACAGAACAAAAAAACAAAAAACAAAATACCAACCTACCTGTATATGAATAGATAAAAATGCTTCTATTTATTATGGCACTGTTCATCCTAGCAACCTAAAGTACATTACCAATATTAATTGATTAATGGAAAATGTTTCAAAAATGCCTAAGTCCCATTTTGAAAAATGACTTAGGACCAGATTTTCATAGGTATTTAGGTATCTAAACATGCAGATAGTGGGATTTGAAATCAATGTGACTTAGGGACTCAGGTGCCTTTGAAAATCCCACTAGACATCTATCTGAATCTTTAAGCACCTAAATATATTTAAAACTCTGACACAGAGACACTTAGGAATCTCAGTCCTGTTGAGACAGTGTAAAATTTTCAAAAGCACCCAAGTGACTTAGGAGCTGACATCTCACTGACTTTCCATGAGGATGGGGTCATAAGTAGCTATCTGTCAGGTTTTCATAGGTATTTAGGAGGCTAAAGACGTATATAGGTGCCTAACCTGCTTAGGTGCTTTTGAAAATTTTATTAGGCATTTAACTCCCTTTTGCTGTAAATCTCATAGCACTTTGTCCATGTAATAGTTTGAGGTACACCAAAGTTCAGATCCTAATCCCTCAATTCATTGTGAGTGGAGGGACTGACATACTCTCATGAAACCTCACTGAAGTCAGTGACTTGCCCCAGGTCATACAACAAGCTAGTAAGAGAATCAGGATAGAGCCAATGCATCTTATCTTCTAGCTCATTTCTCTAACCAGTGCACAAGACTTCATTCAGTCAGGCTCTCATGAGATCCTGTTTTGTATTATCTGTAGTCAGAAAGATTAGGTATTTAGGCCACTTATTTCAAAATTCAATTACTCGATGTAAGAGCTGGTTAACAAAATTCTGTCAGCGTTTTAAAAAAAAATGTTGGTAAAAAAATGGCTTTTCAAGTAAACGGAAATTTTTGCACAAAAATTGCTGTGGTTGTCCATATTTTGAGGGTTTTCTCAAAAACCTCAAGCCAAAAATGATTCAGCTTTGGAGTTTTCTGTTTTTTTGAAGAAAACTCAAAAAGAAAAAAAAAACACAAATTTTCAATGAGAACAAAAAAGATCTTATTTTTTTCTAATTGTTTCCTCAGGAAAAGTATTTCCCAATCAACTCTACTCTATAAAGCTGCTGCACAATGTAGTTGTTCAAACTATGCAATTACTACATATTTAGGTTTGACTGTTTGTTTAGAAGATAATAAGCAGGACAGCAGATGAATCCAAAAGACACTCAAGTTGGAGAGCCAAGTGAGAGTGTGAAATCAACCTTATTCAAAATTCTTCTCACAGGGAAGAAAGTAATTGGTTGTTACAGCTCTGCTGCCACAGGATGCAGTATCTCTACTGTGTTAGCCCATGACAGCACAGTTTGATCTGCATGGGCAAATCTCTGTATGCTTTTGACTTCATTGGGACGCCACATCCTTATGCCCATGTGGAGTCCCAGTGAAGTCACTGGAATCTGCATAGGTACAAAGATTCATCTGCACAGGTCACATTTGCAAGTTCAGAGCTTTAATCTTCTTCAAGATGTTTTGGAACAGTGTCAGTTAATACAATGTAGGAGCACTGACACTTTGAAAAAACTTTTTAAAAACATCCTAAATATTCATTAAAATGTGTACACATGTAAAAATATCATTTAGTAGTCTCTCCTCCCAGCTATATTAGTAAGATATCCTATTTATAAAAGTGGTCTATTGCTGGTCCAAAGCAAAAAAAGGGGAAAAAATTCCTCTCCCGCCCCCTCTTTTATTAATGCATTTTGCTTGATGGTGGAAATCTCTGTACCATAGCATTTTATTCTTTCTAGTTTAAATGTATGAAAATTCAAAATATCACATGCTTTTCAAAGATCAGTGTTTTTATGACATGCAAGATGATTAATGAACTTTTACTTTAAAAAAATGTATTTCATAGATCTAAAGGATGTTTTACATCCCAGTGAAAATCATCAGATTTGATTTTAGGCTCTTTCTGACATCTAACCAATCTTCGATTCTGACTGGACTAATCCAAGATATAAATGCAGATTGCTCTTGTCAAAAAGAGGATCTTTTCAGCACTACATACATTTTCATGAAAAATGCTTAGGGAAAAAAAAATCAATGAGATAGCATCATAAGTTCCTTTTCAATTTTTTTTTTTAATTGGGACAAAGTGTTTTGGAAGAAGTAGGAAAGCCAAGTACCACCATATACTTATTTTGCTGTCAAGTATAGCAGGATTTATTATATGTTTCTGGTTATATTCCTTATTCAGAATAGAATCTTTGTATACTTAATTCTCCTCTGGTTAAATTCTCTTCCTAAGGAGATCTCATTGTAAGGCCTAGTCTACACTACGCGTTTAAACCGATTTTAGCAGTGTTAAACCGATTTAACACCGCACCTGTCCACACTACGAGGCCCTTTATATCAATATAAAGGGCTCTTTACATCGGTTTCTGTACTCCTCCCCAACGAGAGGAGTAAAGCTAAAATCGGTATTACCATATCGGATTAGGGTTAGTGTGGCTGCAAATCGATGTTAATGCCTCCAGGCAGTACCACAGTGCACCTCTGAACCGCTCTGGATCACATCGAACTAGATGCACTGGCCAGGGTATAGCAGGAAAGACCCCGTGAACTTTTGAATTTTTTCCTGTTGTGCCAGAGTGGAGCTCTGATCAGCACAGGGTACCAAGCCAGAGCTCATCAGCACAGGTAGCAATGCAATCTCCTGAGAATCGAAAAAGAGCTCCAGCATGGACCGATGGAAGACTGATCTGATCGCTTATGGAGAGAGCAGTGCTAACAGAACTCCGTTCAAAAGACGAAATGAAAAAATATTGAAAAATTTCCAAGGCATGATGGAAAGGCCACACGAGGGACTCAGTGCATGCGAGTGAAAGTAAGGAGCTCAGACAAGCCTACCAGAAACGAAAGAAGCAAACAGAAAGTCCAGGTCAGGCGCGAAACATGCCACTTCTACATGAGCTGCTAGCATTTTAGGGGTGCACCACCATACCCCACCCTGTCTGTGGATTCCGAGCCAGGGGTGCAATCTCAGCCATGGCTGAGGATCTCTGCGAAGGGGAAGATGAGGAAGGAAGAGAAGAGAAGGAGGACGACCTTGCAGAGAGCACACACACTCCGTTAGCCCCAACAGCAGGAGCTTTTTGTGACTAGACGGAATTACCCTCCCAGCCTCCCAAGCCACTAGCCCAGACAGTGAGCCATGAGCGACCTCTGGTGATACCTTGTAAATAAAACATGTTTAAAAGCAAGCATTTTTAATGATTGATTAGCCATGAGGGCTTGGATGCATTCGGCCAGTAAAGTTACTGGAAAAGTTTAACAACATGTCTGGGGATGAGAGCGGAAATCCCAGGGACATCTCCATGAAGCGCTCCTGGAGGTACTCCAAAAGCCTTTGCAAAAATTTTCTGGGCAAGGCAGCCTTGTTCCATCCACCATGGTAGATACTTTACCATGCCATGCATGAGCAGTAATGTGGGGTATCATTTCATGACAAAGCACGCTGCGTATGGTCTTAGTGATTGCTGGCATTCAAGAACATCCTTCTTTATCTCGCTCTGTTATCCTCACAGAGTGATATCGTTCATGTAACCTGTTGAACATTCAGGAATTTAATTTGGGGACAGAGATGGCCATTTTCCTACTGGGCTGTTGCTTAAAAGAACTCCTCCTGCACGAGCCAACGGGAAGGGGGAAGGATAGCGCTGAGCTTTTTTGCTTTGGCTAGCAGAGAATCTTCCCAAGCTACCAGCCATGTGTGGGGGGGGAAGGGGGTGATTAGCAGTGATCTTCCAGTGTATACCACCTGCGTGGGGGAGGGTAAACACATCCTAGAGAATTGGATGCAGGGCCTGGCTGCTGCTGCTGCATGTTAACAGGAAAGAAGCATCAGAGGGCGCACTGTTATATGAAGGCTGGAGAAGCGAAAGACAGTGGCTTACTAGGCCGCAGCAAGCTGAATTCTGATGCCGCCTGCGTCTGTGAGATCTGTAACACCAGAGCTGCAGCACTCAATATTAAGATGCAAAAGGAGACCTGTAGTGAAATACATGTGTATGTAAGGTGAATAGTGTTGTCACTGTGAAAGAGTATAATCTTGTCTGTAAAATTGTAGTCTTTTAAATACTCTCCCTTCTTCCTCCCTCATGCACCGCTCAAATTTTTCAGCCTCCCTACTCCATCCTGAAGCTGCTCAGATAAGGCAGAGGAAAAAAGACAACGCGAGACGAAATGTTCGAATCATGAAGTAGACCCGCAGTGAAGAGCTCTCTGACGATTTTTATAATGACTTAAATAAGAATACATGATTTTTAAACGACAGTGACTTTATTTCTTAAGCAAGCTGCAATCGAAGAGGAGGGGGTTGCTTACAGGGAAGATCAATGGGGTGGGTTCAGAAGGGAAACAAACACAGATCACATGGTACCCTGGCCCTATGAAACTCGTTTTCAAGCTCATCGTGATGCACACCACTTCGTGGTGCTCCTAATCGCCCTGTGTCTGGCTGCGCGTAATCAGAGGCAGTGATTTGCCTCAGCCTCCACCTGCCATAAGATCTCTCCCCCTTACTTTCACAGAGATTGTGGATCACACAGCAAGCAGCAATAACAAAGGGACATTGTTTGGCTGAGTCTGACGAAGTGATAATGTGCTGCAGCGCGCTTTTAAACGTCCAAATGCACATCTACATCATCCTAACTGCTCAGTCCTGTGTGGAACACTCCTGACACTGCCAGGCGTGCTGTGTATCGCTCATGAGCCACTGGCAATCAAGGGGTAGGCTGGGTCACCCAGCGATAACCGACACGCATTTCAACATCCCAAGTTATTTTTGGTCTGGGAAGTAATCCCTTTCTGCACAGTTTAAAGACAGCCTGCTTCTGAAGATGCGAGCATCATGAACCCTTCCTGCGCCATCCCATCGTGGATGTTGGTGAAACGCCTGGATCACCAGTGCTTGCAGCACATGAATAGTACCCTGCGGTTTACGTACTGGTGCACTGGTCTCCATGCCAAGGTAGGACATGCGTCCATCTATTGCCCCCCCCCCAAAGTTCAGGAATCTCATTGCAGCAAAAGCAATCCACTTAGGACATTGCATTTCCAGATCACACCTTTCGTACAGCAGCCTTAAGATTGCTTTGGCTACTTGCATCACAGCAGCACCCACAGTAGATTTTCCCACTCCAAATTGATTCCCGACTGACCGGTAGCTGTCTGGCGTTGAAAGCTTCCAGAGGGCTATTGTTGCTCGCTTCTCCACTGTGAGGGCTGCTCTCATCTTGGTATTATGGCGTTTCAGGGCAGGGGAAAGCAAGTCACAAAGTTCATAAAAGTGCCCTTATGCATGCGAAACTTTCGCAGCCACTGCGAATCGTCCCACACCTGCAAAACTATGCGGTCCCACCAGTCTGTGCTTGTTTCCCGGGACCAAAATCGGCGTTCAATGGTTAGAACCTGCCCCATTACCAGCAGGATCTCCAAAGCACAGGGGCCCACAGTTTGAGATAATTCTATGTCCATGTCCTCATCACTCTCGTCGCCGCGCTGCCGTAGCCGCCGCCTCCTCCTTGCCTGGCTTTGCAGGTCCCGGTTCAGCATAAACTGCACGAGAATGTACGAGTTGTTTTCAACGTCCACGATTGCGGTATTGATCTGAGCAGGGTCCATGCTTGCTGTGCTATGGCGTTTGCACAGTTCACCCACGAAAAAAGGCGCGAAATGGTTATCTGCTGCTTTCACAAAGGGAGGGGTGAGGCCGTACCCAGAACCACCCACAACAATGATTTTTGCCCCATCAGGCACTGGGCTCTCAACCCAGAATTCCAAGGGGCGGGGCATACTGCAGGAATTATGGGATGCTACGGGATAGCTACCCACAGTGCAACGCTCCAGAAATCGACATTAGCCTTGGACCATGGAGGCACACCATCGAATTAATGTGGTTAGTGTGGCCGCGTGCACTTGACTTTATACAATCTGTTTTACTAAACCAGTTTATGTAAAATCGAAATAATCCCATAGTGTAGATGTACCCTAAGACTCCAATTCTAATTAAAAGTCTGCACTGAATAAATTTGTTTGTACTGAACGTTTTCAACTCTTTTCTACTATGCTGCATGATTATATATTCTGCAGGCAAACTTTAGAATGGCTTTCAATTTTTCAAAATGTATCAGAACTTATCTATCTTTAACTAGTGTGGGGAAGGGGAGAGGGCGGATGGAGCCTGAGCTGGAATGCCAGATCCTAATCCCCCTGAATTTTGGGAAACTCAGGGCCAGATTTTTAAGCTATACAGGCACCTAAAGATGCAGATAAATTCCTAGTGAGATTTTTGAAAGCACTTAAGTAGGTAAGGTTACTAACCCTCATTGAATCCACTTAGGCATGTATTTGCATCTTTAAGTATCTAATTACCTTTGAAAAACTGCCCTCAATCTACAGAATAAACAATGAAATTAAAGTTAGGCAACTGCTAAATACCCTTCTCAATCTTGATCATCTGAACTAAGTCATCTAAAGACATAGAATAAAAATTTCAGAAAAATCTAATTGATTTAGGAGTCTAAGCCCCATTTTTCAAAAGTGACTTGCAGCCAGATTTTAAAGGTGATCTGGTGCTACAGATGCAGACAGGTTCCTAGTGGGATTTTCCAATGCACCTTGCTCCTAACTCCCATTGATTTAAAACACTTGAACAGGTAGGAGTGGAATTAAACAAGAATCTCTCATCAGACATCCTACCCGACTTTAGGAGGATGAAAGATTTGCATTCATATCCCAGCTCTGATGCAGCCCTTAAGTTTTGATTTTGAGTCAGACGAGGCCTACTTTTGGGATCCAGTTCTGATGCAGACCAAGAGGCCAAAAATCTCATGAGAATGGTTGCTCTTGTGAAAATCAGCAGCATCCAAGACTGCTGAAATTTGACTAGAGTTCTTAAAAGATTTCTCCACTTGAAACCAATGTTTTGTTGGAATAGGTTGCACCCTTTCAGCACTATCAACTTATTATTACCAATACTGCCATAACCATTGTTACTCACCATTCATGGCTGCGTCCTCAAGGGGGGAGGGGTGGCACTTTATATCTATTTTTGCCAGTATTAAGATCATTTTTTTTCCATGCTGCTTCTGGAGAAGACTAGATAGCAGAAAATCTTTAACTTTGACCTTTTATCCCTTTCCAAAGGCAGTCAACTTTATTTTTACTCATAGAGTGGGCAATACAAGAGAAGCCCATTCAGGGCACTTCCACTATCTCCTTGTCATGATCACAATATAGGAGTGCAACTATCCCCCTGAATTCTTCTTTCTTTCCTACCACTTTTGGGCTGAATTGCTCACTTTCTTTTCGATATGCATGCATATGAGAATCTGGCCTGAGATGAGTATTTCTAAGGGTGGTTCTACACAGAAATCAGAGGTGTGACTACAGCTCATGTAGACATATCTGTGCTAGCTTTCATATAGCTAGCTCAAATAACAATAGTGAAGCTGGGGCAGCATGGGAATCAATATGGACTGTACAAGCCTACTGGGGAGCTGGGAATATATATGAGCAGTGAGCCTGTGCTGCCACCCAAGGTGCGGCAACTTCCTGCCTATTGAAGATAATAAGGTGATAAGTAACAGTCACTATGGATTTGTCAAGATCAAATCGTGTCAAACCAACCAAATAGCTGTCTTTGACTGTGTGACAATCTTTGTGGACAGCAGGGGGAGCAGTAGATGTGGTATATGTTGACTTTAGAAGGCTTTTGATATTGTCTTGCATGACCATCTCATAAACAAACCAAGGAAATACCACCTGGAAAACTGTTCCCAGAGAGTAGTTATCAGTGGTTCATAGGTCAAGCTGGAGGGGCATATCAAGTGGGATCCCACAGGGATCAGTTCTTGGTCTAAATGATTTAAGATAATGGCATAGAGAGAGAGTACTCTTATAAAGTTTGCAAATGTTGCAAGTGCTTTAGAGGATAGGATTCAAATTCAAAATGATCTGAACAAACTGGAGAAATGTTCTGAAGTAATTAGGATGAAATTTAATCAGGACAAATACAAAGTACTTCACTTAGGAAAGAACAATCAGTTGCACACATACAAAATGGGAAATGACTGCCTAGGAAGGAATCCTGTGGGAAGGGATCTGGGGGTCATAGCGGATCATAAGCTAAATATGAATCAACTGTGTAACACTCTTGTGGGGAAAAAAAAGGCAAACATCACTCTGTGATATATTAGTAGGAGTGTTGTAAGCAAAGCACGAGAAGTAATTCTTCCGCTCTACTCCATACTGATTGGGCCTCATCTGGAGTATTGTGTCCGGTTCTGGGCACCACATTTCAAGAAAGATGTGCATGAACAGGGGACAGTCCAGAGAAAAGCAAAAAGTCTAAAAAACAGGACCTTTGATGGAAGATGGGGAAAAAATTGGGTTTGTTTAGTCTGGAGAAGAGAAGACTGAGACGGGACATGGGACATGATAACAGTTTTCTAGTACATAAAGGGTTGTTACAAGGAGGGGAGAGAAAAATTGTTCTCCTTAACCTCTGAGGATAAGACAAAAAGCAACAACTTAAATTGCAGCAAGGGTGGTTTAGATTGGACATTAGGAAAGTGTTCCTAACTGTTAGGATGTTTAATCACGGGAATAAATTGCCCAGGGAGGTTGTAGACTCACCATCATTAGAGATTTTTAAGAGCAGGTTGGACAAACACCTGTCAGAAAATACTCAGTTTGGAGTACTCTCAAGGTCCCTTCCAGCCCTACAATCCTATGATTCTATTACTGTTATCTGAGCTACCAAATTTCTAAAACTATTTTCCACAATAAAATCTACAGCAATCACCAAACAACATATTAATGAGAGGAGCTTAGATAACAAAGAGATGGTTGGCAACTGAAGTTACCTAGTGACAATTAAATGCTAGCTGTATCCAAATTGAACAAAAGACTGAGGTGGGGGAGGGAGAGCACCTGCTAAGGCCACATAAAAGCAGTGATAGAAGGAGGAAACAAACACAAGGACGTTAATAGTGAAGGGCCAAATCCTCCACTAGTGTAAACCAGCATAGCTCTACTTACATGAAGGGAGCTTCACTGATTTATACCACCTGACTCTCTGGCTCACTTGCCTCTACAATAATCTGACTACATAAGAAGGCAGAAAGACTAAAATCTTTTTGAACTTAAAAATACTGCAATCTACCACAGTACAAATTGACCGTGAGTTGCTACTTGCATCCTGACAGAAGAGAGCATCTGCCAAAAACCGTACAATAAATCACCGAAAAATACCCCAGAGCACATTAATTTTATTAAAAAAAAATCTGTACTAGCCATTTTATGACAAATTAATAACAAGACACAAAAAGGGAACATTGGCAATTTATGTCAAAAATTACAAATTAGTAGCTTATGTACCCCAAAGAGATAAAGGAAGAGACTGTAACTATTATATTCCTCTCTAATGCAGGCAAGCATTCTTAGGAAAAGGCAGCATGGCCTACCAGACAGCACCAGTTTAGGACTTAGGATATATGGGTTTCTACCACTGACCTGCTGGGTGACCTTTGGCAAGTCACTTCCCCTATCTGTGCCTTGGTTTCCTGGTCTGTAAAATACAGATAATGATACTGACCTCCTTTGTAAAGTGCTTTGAGAGCTACAAATACAAACTGCAATATAAATTCTGGATATTACAGATTAATCACAAATATATATCCCTATGTTGGTCAACAACTTTGATTGATATGGTTAATATTAAACATCAAGAACAACAATCGAATGAAAGAAATTCCTACATACAGGTCAACAACATTCAAACTTACAGGGACTACGCATTTGTGCAATGAGGATGAGTTGCCAACACACACAGTCAAAAGTGCACGACGATGCGAAAGGACACGCAACTTTAAACACACAGGATCCCAATTCAGCAAGGTAGTTAAACACTGAAGCCAGATGGACTACTAATAAGTTTAGCCACATGCTTAAGAACCTGGCTAAATCAGGAACTAAGTTAGGCAGAAAACATAGTACAATTATTTTTCTGTATATAGCAAATCACTGAATCTTTAATAGTGATATAGATGAAGGGATAGACAGCATATTAAACCTGCAGATGATGATGAAACAGAGAAGTATTAAGTCAAGATTCAGTGAAAATGCAAAATATGAGGTCAATCATCTCATTTATATTTTTATTATTAATTAGTGGACAGGAAACTGAGTGAATTTTGAATTTTGAGCTGTGGAGCCTGATTCTCCATTGGTTGACGCTTGAGCAATGGGGATGCAAAATGATAGGATTAGAGCTGTTTTAAATGGAAGTCTAGAACCCCAAAGTTCTAATTCCAGGTCACCTGCTCTAATTAACACATCATAGTCCTTTGAGTTAAGAACCTGAATGAAAAGTGGGTGATACATTAATTTTGTATTATTCACAAAGGGCCAAATCGCATTACCTGTACTCATGCTGATTATCAATGGATAGCATTAGGTGCTATTCAAAGTGAAGACGTTTATCAGGTTCTAAGCTAAAATCCAGAGAATTTTTTGGAATGTTAATAATTGCTTGCCCAGGTAGGAGGAGTGTCTTCTGGTGTTTGATGCATGAATGGGTTACAGTCACTTATGGTTTTATCAGTCACTTATGGTTTTATCAGTTAATACCATTGAGCAAAGTAAAAATATTTTACTAAGTTTGACATTGACTTCATAATGAAAGAAGCCATATTGCCTGAAAAGGAATATGTTGGTTATTAAGCACGTAGTGTTATACTTTAAAAAGACTGTTTGACAATGCTAGATACACTTTTGACAACAGAAAACTTTTATATAATCATATTATGCAAAATGCAGGCAAACCTCTGATGTTCTTGTCTTGTTAGGAAGGCTTCAGTTATTTATTTAATTTACTTATTTATTTATTTTTGATGCTTATTTAAAGTGAGCACAGACTGTGAAACAATTCAGAGTACTGCCTGCTAGACAGAGATTGAAGAATGCATTCTGACAGAAATATAAGCTTAAAATCTTCAGAAAAGAAAATCTTTACTAATTAATAAGACATGCTGGTGATAGAATGAAGATGCAAACATAGCAGAGGGCTTGCACTAGGCCTATTCAAGATATAAGCACTCCTGGTTTAAGTGGGTGCCTCAGCTTACTGCTGACCCTATGAACAAGGGTAAATTTCATCCACTGGGGCTAGTTCAGCAGGCTGTAAAGGAAATTGATTAGGAAACTAACATTTAAAGTCTCTCTGGTAACACCAAACAGAGGAAGGTGCAGCTTGTGAAGGCTGTGATTCTTAAAATTCAGTTACAATGTTGCAGGTCTGTGTGGACACAGCAAATTTAAGGGTACTTATACCAACATCCTCTCTTCCTCCTTTTCCTTCAATAGATGCACACTCATGCAAACAAAATGTGCAAAAGTAATGGCTGAACCTCACGTGGTTCCGAAAGCTTCATCTGGCTCAAAAAACTGACTGAATGCAAACTTTGTTATGTCTTTCAGCCAACTGAAATTTCTCCTGGCTTCAGCAACTGGGCAGCAAGGTATAACCCAGTCCAGATTTATGGTGCTATTATTACTTCTGTACAGTGATTGCAAAAATAGTTTTGTTCCTACTCAGTGTCTGTCGTATTGAGGTATGCGTAGCTATGAAATGTAATTTTAGCCAAAAAAATTTTTTGTGGGGGATTCTTAATGTTTATTGACTGAGCTTCTGTTGTGTCACTGTCATCCAAATCCCTATTTTGGCCAAGCGATTGTAAGGTGAAGCTCCCAGAATCTGGATATAATGACCTAGACAGAGATCCGAGTGCCATCTTCACATCAACGTCACCATAGCCCTGTGATGACCAAACTGTGGCTCTTTTACAGTTAAAGTGCAGCTCATGGAGACTCCCCCCCACCTCCCCTTTTCCACCTACCAGACTTGAGGGGCGCTCGGGATCTCTGTCTTGCAGCAAGGTGGTGGAGTAGGGGCCTCAGCCCCACGGAGTGTACCTGTCGGGCCTCAGGGCTTCAGCAGGAGTAGAGCGGAAGCCCTGTGGGAGTGGAGCAGAAGCTCTCGAACTTCAGAAGATTGTCATACGTGGCTTGGATGATCAGTAAGTTTGGCCTCCCCTGCCATAGCCTATACTGCCTCATTGCAGCATCCTCACATGCATGTGAGCAGAAGTAGGGACACTAAAAGCATTATAAACACTTATAAGGCAGTACCTCCAAAATGAACCAAAATGTGCCCTCCTGGATCTCTCTGAAGAGAAGCATAGAACCCCTTCAGTGATTTCATTCATCTAAGATAGGGTTCACAGCTCAGTCCACAAAACCCCAATGCCAATGCTATCAAAGATGTCTGACAGATTCGAAAGAAGCAGCATGGGCACCAGGTCTTTGATCATCAATAAGGCAAAACTGAGTCAACGAAACTAGCACGGTCTCTATACCATAACTAGGTTAGAAATCAGAATGACAAACCTCTAGGACACCTGAGAACATACACACTGTGTTGCATCACCACTACCTGCTCAGGAAACATGCTCCAAAATGGCAGATTAGGGACAGCATGACAAAGGTATATATTAACCGTGGATTACGCAATCAAATACCTACAGATGGATCATTTGAAGAACCAAAGCATCCTGCCCAAATAACATGAACAGGCCATCAGAAATTTATCTTGAGATAATTATTTTTATTCTGCATGCACTTTTACTAATCTGTAAAATAACCCTTCTGAAGGTGAATGCACAACATGGAACATGTTGTTATTCACCTGAGGTGAAGGATTTTAGGAGAAGGCTTGCTGGAAACTGGAAAAAATATTCATATTGGCCTTGAAATGTGTTTATTCTAAATATACAGAGTGAAGATTTTTGGTTAATATTTGCTTGCCAAAACTACTGGTTCACACAGTGATAGTTACCCTTTAACAGTCACTTCTGCAGCTCTTGGAGTCTATATTGATTTTTGTTTACATTTCATAATCATCATTCACTGCACTGTAGTGCATGTAGCTTGAAAATTGTGACTTTACTTTCTTTGTACTGTTCCTCTAAATGTAGTACAAATTTCCCATGTGTGCATACAGCACCCAACTTATTCTCAGATTCGCAGAGAAGGTATACACCAGGCACTGTCTCATGGACACGTCATTTTCATTCTTTCTCCTTGTTGCTTTTCAGTCAAAAAATCATTTTTGACCAAAAGCACGTTTTTGTTCTTGGTGTATAGAAACAAAATGTTCATAAAAGATTTAACCATTTCTGCAAAAGTATGAGTACAGTATATTGAAATGCATTGTACTATATATTGTTAGGGCAGGGACTATGTAAACCTATGAGGTACCGTTATTGTTAATAAAAGGCCTGTGGCTGAAAACATAATTAAGACCAAAGTCTCAAATTAAACTTTCTGTGTTGAGGAATTTGAGAGAGACTAATGACTCACAGGTGAGATGCTGTTCCCAGGAAGAGGACTTCTGGGAAGAATCCACCAGAGCATAAAGGTCATCTCTGTACACTCACTTGACAACCTAGTGAGGAAGGCTTTAAACTAGGTTCAAAAGGGGAGGCAACAAAATCAAACAGGTAGGTGTAAAACTCCTGTTAGAGGGCTACATGTTGTGGGAGGAGCGGGAAATGGAAAATTACGATAGGGTCATAGAAGCAACAAGAAGGAAAACATGGGGGAATCTGCTCAATATCTTAGATATCTATACACAAATGCAAGAAGTACCGGGAATAAACAGGAAGAACTGTAAGTGTAAGTACATAAACTAAATAAGTACTTCACTGGCATCACAGACACTTGTTGGGATAAGTCTCAATCTGGAATATTGGTTCAGGAATGGGAGAATGTACTTATTATGAGGTCCAGGAGGTGGTGAGAGGCAGACTACTTCAAAGTTTCTGGGTGAAGACAAAAGGGAAAAACAGGGGCCATCTCATGGTAGGGAGTCTACCGTCAGCTACCAAATCATGAAGAGGAGGGGGATGAGGCATTTCTAGAACAAACAACAGAGATTTCCAAAACACAATACCTGATATTAATGAGGGACTTTAATCACTCAGATGTCTGTTGGGAAAGTAATATGGCAAAAACAAAATCTCTAATAAGTTCTTGGCACGTACTTTTTTTCCAGAAGGTGGAGAAAGGAACTAGGGTTGGGGGGGAGGCAGCCATTTTAGACTTGACTCCGACAAATTGGTTGTGAATCTGAAGATTGAATGTGCATGAATGTGATTGTGAAATGATAGATTTCGTGATTTTAGAGAAAGGAAGTCAAGACAGTGGACTTCAAAAAAATAGACTTGAACAAACTCAGAGAACTGATAGGTTAGGTCCCATGGGAAGAACATCTGAGAGGCTGAACTAATTTCTGCCCTCCAAGACCCTGGAGCTAGATGATTTTCCCCCTCCCCTCTCACCTCTTCTTCTACCATTTATTCCCATTCTCTTTGTTTTCTCTTCCATGGATGACAGAAAAAATGAGAACCATAGATATTAACAACAATGGGGAAAGGATCTGGTTTATCTAAACCAGTGTTTGTTAAAACATTATGTCTCAGGAGGTAACTATTTTTAAATTTATAATTCTCACTTAAATGTTTTTAAAATTAGTGTATAGGATATAGCTGAGGTCATTGAGAAGTTGTGTCAGGGGCAGCTATCATTTTGCCCGTGTCATTCTGGCATTTGAATAAAAGTAAGGGGATGAAAAGATGTTGGCCAAACATTACTACAAAATGATGAGCTGGCACATAGAAGAAAACTACTCAGCTAAGTCATTTACTGGCAAAATTTAATTTCGCTAACTAGAATTTAGAGTACATTTGGCATTTTAATTATGCAGTTGAGAGGACCCTGTCTTTGGAAATTGCTCCCCCTTCTAATCTACCAAGTTGTGTGACCTTCAGATCATGAAGATAAAATTTTCAAAAGTGCCCAGGTGACTAAGGAGTCTAAGTCCCACTGACTTTCATTACAAGATAGGCGCTTTTGAAAATTTTGCCTGTGTGTTATAATTTCATTTTTGGTTTTGATGTTTAGGGTTTTTCTTGAAGTCCCAGCTCGTGGAGTCACATGATCACATGAGACTCTCAGGATTCATTCATTAAAAATACTCTAAAAATATGTAAATGTCAGTACCCTCATGGTTATGGAGAAACGGCTGATAACATGAATCCTAGATGCTCAAAAACCAGAAAGCAAATAAAATGGACCTCAGATGTATTATTTTTAAAAATATTATTTTGAAGCCAGTCTTATGATTTTGTGTGGCCTGGGTCATGATTTTTGAATGCTTAGGCGTGGCAATACTACAGAAAATTGATGGGCCAAATTCACCATTGATGGAGTTATGAAAGTCTCCGTTGAAGTCAGTTGGGTTTCACTTGCTTTTGCCAATAATGTATCTGGCCCACGAGTTTTGAAAAATTTTACATCGAGTTCTATGTGACTAATAAACAACATATACCTGTTTTTACCATGTCCTAATGTTTTTTTCCTCAGTACTTCAACAGACTGTGCCCGACATACATTTTGTATTAGGAATACCTGTCAGCCTTAAGTATCAGTACCTACTAAGCTAGCCTTGTACAATTTTAAACCCTATTTAAACACCAGATGTCAGTGTTGTGCTTACATTACACGTTTGCTTAAACAGATACAATTTTTACATTGGGAAGAGCAATGTATGACTAAAACAAAAGATTTTAAAATGTTTTAAATACACTATGTCTCATAAAATATTTCAGAATGTTGCCTTAAAGAAATAACAGCCATAAAATAACCCAGCCATACTGGAACAGTGGATGTACTAGTTTTACCAGAGGTATTGGAGTGGCTGATTAAAGTGCATGTTCCATTTCTGCTTCATAACAACAATATACAAAGTGACTACACTTAATTGTGTCAGTCTGGGGGTGTTATCCTCTGTTTTTGTGAGAAAAGAAGGTGAATGATGGATTGTTCGGAAGCATGTTAGATCCATGCGTGATACCACTAATTAACAAGCAGGCTAGTTAGAGCTCTCATACAGACCAGCTCTAATCTGCTTGTCTCAGTGGAGGTCTCTGTGTTGAAAAGATTTTTCTGGAATAAGATCAAAACTTAAAGGATATGTCTACATTGCAGCTGGGAAAACAGACACTCTAGCTCTGCTCCAGCTAGTGTGCAGTGTGGACACTGGGGGGATGGGCTCCAGCATAATCACCTAAATTCAGACCAAGGTAGTGGGCGGGCTTGTACTCAGGTGGATGGCTCAAGCCACTGCCCATACTGCAACAGTCATAATACAGCTAGTGTGTGTCTATCTGGCTGATCTGGGAGGCACACTCCTAGCTGCAGTGGCACCATACCGAATGAAAACAACTTCTGGCAGCTGAACATAGGATATCTTAAGCTCATGTTCATGGAAACAACAAGATGATCCTGAGATTTTTTTATCCACAAAAGCTTATGCTCAAATAAATCTGTTAGTCTTTATGGTGCCACCAGACTCCTGACAGGAAGGTGAATGGAAATACGGTGACATCAGACACATGAAACATTTTAATTTTGGAGCCCAAGAACCATATCTGCTGACTTGTTTTTTGTATACCAGCCTCGTGCTCTGCCTTTTAAAGATTCACATGCTATTGTCTAAAACCAACCAACCAACCAACCAACCCCCCCACCACAAAAAAATCTCAAAACAAAAAAACAGATCTTCCTGTCGGCTCCATTAGGCCACAGTTCAGCATGTGCTTAAGTCCCAGGAAACCAAGCTGAAGTTAAGCATGTGCTTAAGTGCTTTGCTGAATAAGGATGGAGATCAGCACATTCTTGGACATTTGTTGCAACATAAAGATTGCAGCTATACAGACTAACACATTTTGGATTAGTGTCAGAGAACCACTTCTGTTGTTTTCGGTTTCTTCCACAAGATGGAGTAATAAGATTTTAGCTGCCAGAAAAGCTTGTTGGTTTGGTAACTGAATTTCTTTCTGTGCTAGTTAGACCTGATTCAAACGTATACTCTGATACTTTTTTAACTTCCTTATTTAACTGGATATTATCCACTGAAATGGCACATGGTGAAGGTATTAACCAGGGATTTTTTTTTTTTAACATAAACATCTGAAGGTGTATTGGGCTGTTCAGTTATAAGCATTATCCAACTTTAGCATTTGATACTGTAGTGGCACAGTCACTCAGATCTTTCAGGCCCAGAAGTGATTGACAGGTAACTCAACAGGAAAAAGAAAACTAACCACCAGTAGATAAGCCATTGCCCAATATGTGGTATAGCAGGGGAAAGAAAGGCATTTGCAGAGCCTAAGCAGCACCGTTCAGTTTATATAACCATTATGCAATCATTTTGGGCATGTTCTAGTATTATATGAATTATGCATACAAAAAAGGTATATAGGTCCCTCTGTGAAGATGAAGCATATCATCTAGGAAGGAAAACCCAGTATCTCTAACACTTCCTTTCTAACATCAGCTGATTCTTTTTCCCCGTGAAAAAGAAAGGGGCAAGAGGAGGCCGAACACTGACAGAGATAACAACTCCCACAGGGACAAGCAGCATAAAGAATAAGAGGAGCATATTAATATCCCTGTGAAGCCAGCAGTTTTCCAAATCTCATCCAATTACAGCTTCAGATCAAAAGCAGGTGTTACAGCAAGTGGAACTTACCCTTTGACTTTCTACGTTCTCCTTCCTACCCTTGCCTCTGCTGGGACACACAAGTCTTCCTAGCTCAGAGCAAACACAGCTGAGTGCATCAGGCACAAAATGATTCTCCTCACCTTTTTTTTTTTATTTCCCTGAAACAAAGAAAGAAGCTCCTCCTAGGCCATTTCTGCTGCCTTTCCTGTCATCCATATTTGCCATTGACAAGGTTGTACAACACTCAGGAGTCTCTCTCAATGTTGCACTCTCTCTCTCTCTCTCTTTTGCTCTCTCTCTCAACTCGGCGGACCTATACTGAGGGTTTTGGGGGACTAATAGTGGCTATTCCTTTATCTCCTTTCTTCAGCTGCAGCAGACACCTAATAAAGGCCTCTGCAGCTCTGCCCCCTTTGGTCAGTCATTGTCTTGAAGAGGATCATCAGAAATTAGCTTGAATCCCTTCCAGGTTTTAGGAGAAGGAGGAACATTCCCTTTCTTCTATATCCTGGGCTGCTGTCAACTACTGATAAACTAAGCAGCAGGGGCAGTAGTGCACCACAAGGATTAACATGCAGTTGCTAGGTTTTCTCTAATATGAACTGCATCATCTCAGGTCTGCCAAGAATTCCTTAATATAAGATGATGCTCAAGCGATCCAACCTTGAATTTGTATGGCATTAGACTTCTGGCACCTAGATCCTTTTGGAATAATTTCAAAATTGATTAGCTCAGGTACCTTGCAAGCAGCTCACTGCAACCTGAAGTAGAACATTAAAGCTGTACAGTTCTGAACTGATATAATTTATTAACTGAATCTAAACGTCATGTAAAAACACTGTAGTCATATTGTACAATGAAATACACAACACAAGTTGTTCCATTAAATACAAATTATACAGCGTGCTTGTTTAAAAGTAATTAATTAAAATGTTAGCCTGATGCCAAATATGTACAGATTCCAAAAATAAATCACAAGGCTTATTAACTGATTAATTTGCTTTATCTATAGTCAGCATTTTCAGGCAAATATTTCTGCCCCTCAGTGGCATCATATAAAGAGACTCAAAGAGGTCTAACAACAGTAAAAATGGACCATATGCTTAATCTGTCATTCATCAACTACATATCATGGTTGTAATGAGAGTGTGAAACACAGAAATGCACATAAGAGCTGACATTTATTTCGAGTCTAGTTATAAATGGTGTCAAAGTAGGGATCAGTATGTACTGAATCTACAGTCTACTACAGAAGTGGTGATATGTGAAGTCAATGTAGTTGGAAAGGATATCCAGGGAGCACCAAATTAATAGTTTTGATGGGAAAAGGGGTAATCACACAAGATCCCCATAGACCACCAGTAGAGTGATCCATTGAGTGCATCTCCTTGGGGAAAACAAACAAAATCAGTCCAGCACACCATGGAAACAAGATGATTCTTTACAGAAGATGTATAGAGGGTGGAGCTTAGAGCATTTGTAGCAGTGTGGGTACTCCAAATCTTAATAATTGGGAACTGGAGAATTTTTAAGTTTATAAGTCATGGTGCAAACTCAGAACTATTTCACTTCTAGAATAGCATCTGTGAAAAACTGGTGAATTCAGGCTGCATTTTCTCAGAACCAGAACTATTTTTTTTCTTGATGCCATGAATTGTCCATATGCTTTGTGAATAAAACTATTTGAATTCATACTCGATTAGTCAGTTCCTTGTCAACAGTTAGTTATGAGGGAGAAAATGTAATATTTTTTCTGATTAGAAACTTCAGCCAGCTACCTCTTCCTGGACAATTGGAGAAGGCTGCGGTGTGCAACCTGGGAGATGATGCTGTTGCTGGATTGTGTTAGGCTGGATTGTGCCATGTTGATCACTTAGTATTTCTTTTAAGCTTCAACTTCAGTTTCAGCTTCTATTTAAAAAAAATAAATTATTAGCTGTTCTGGTTGCAAAAATAACCTTTACAATGTATGCCTCTGCAATGATGCCCCCCGAAGTTGTAGATACCTGAAACAATAGCTCTGATAAGGGGAGTGAGAACTGCCCCTTCATCTCAACTCAGTCACAATAGTTTAAATGTCACCATTGCTCTTTCACTGCTGAAAGAAGAAGGGAAAATATGTTATAAAGCTCTTCATGATCATGAGTGAGATCTCATTCCGGTGCCACAGATTGGTAGTGCTTGGGAGATACCACCACTTCCCCCCTACTAAGCCAATCTGTGAATCAAAAAAAGCCAGCAGGGAGAAGCAGAGGGTAAGAGGGTATGTGAACCACACATCCCCCTGACCAAACTAGCCTTGTCTTTTTGATGGTGACCGTAGTCATAGGAGCACCACCCTCTATTGCAGGTAGTCTGCCGGCTCAAACAGACATTGCTGCATGGATTAAACCTACTCAATGTTTTCTTCACTACCATAAGGACTAGAAACATTTTTAAGAGGAAAGTTTACATTCTGATGTAATTACCTATCTAGCTACTGTACATGACTATGCAGCTCTCATAAAAGTCATATCTGAGCACCTCACAATCTTTATCTTCACAACATATCTGTGGGGAAAGGAAGTACAATTACTTAAGTTTTACAGACGGGGAACTGGGACACAGAGAGGCAAAGTAACTTGCCCAAGTCACACAGGAAGTCTGTGATGGAGCAGACTTAATGCAGGTCTCCCAGACTCTAGGCTAGTGCCCTAACCATGGGATCATCCTTACTTCCTTTACTATGACTATGGGAGCTGAGGCCCTAGTTATATGCTGATAATATCTATGCTTTATTAGGCCCTGCACATGGCTTTATCCAAAATTCAGTGAGGGGAGCCAAGCCCGAAGTGTTCAGCAGTGCCTACCAGAATCTACTTGGGTGATATCTCAAGTACAGAGTGCTTAATTTGTGGATGGAGCTTGGGAGAGTACTGCTACTTTGTTTAAGCCCTACCTGTGACCATGTGGTTTGTTAAAGTAAAATGTGGGGACATTACAAGGAGAAACAGTTAATGCCTTCCCTCCCAACTTCCATCAATGGAACAGCTGTTAGATCTGTGCTTTCTCTTAATAATGGAAATCCTGCCATTTACCACCTTTTTTTTTTTACCTTTTCCTCTTGGAGAAGTTGATTGAGCAGATTGTTTCAGAGCTGCACTAGTACCATCTTGAGTACTTTAACCATGTTGATTGCAGTTTTTCTCTGGATAGAATACAGAAACGGAAGGAAATTCATTGGTCATTGATCTGTTCTTGGCACTGGACAATGGTCAAGTGTTGATAATGATTCTGTTAGAGCTACTAGCAGCCTTTGACATGGTTGACTACAAGGTTCTGTTGATTTACCTTTGGACCTTGACCAGGGTGGCCAGAGACAAGCTTCAATACATCAGTTCTTTTCTGTCAGAGGTGTCACAGACAGTGGTGCTGAGCAATTGATCATCCACCCTGAGGGCTCCTTTGTGTGAGATGCTGCAGAATTGTTTTGTAGACATGAATGAAATTTTGAACATTTTTGGATGAAATTTTGAGGTTTGATGAAAACACGGGGGAAAAAAGTGACTTTTTTTTGGAGAAAATGTTATTTTGTTTTTCAGCCAGCTCTATTATCCTATCACATCATTTGTGCAATGTGCATAAGATACTGCTGAAGAAGAAGGTGACAAAGTTTGGGCTACGGTACCATCAGTAAGCATGAGACACACAACTCTGTGCCTCTTTATCATTGAATCTGTACCATTTCTTGGCTCTTCCAGTGCTCATCTGAGAGAAGGGTATGGATGAAAGTGAACTGGATGATGCTCAGTCCAGACAAGTTGAGAGTGATGGCGGTAGGGATGGGAAAGTATGTAAAGGTTGTTTCCAGGGTCTCTGCCCCTGTTATCATAAGATGCTTCTTCATTTGTCAGTGAGGCTTGCCGTTTGAATGAACTTGAACCCCCAGCTGTTTCTGCATTCACAGCCAGAGGTAAATAAGGAGGCAGAATTTCATTTCAGATAGAATTTTGCCTCTTATTTTACTTATTTTTGGCACTGTAAATCAGGCTAGTATTTCACTTACCCAAATCTCAGCCATACCTCCAACTGTGAGTCTGACTTTAAACCCATTGAGCTAAATGTACATTAATTCAGGCCACCATCAGGGGGCGCAGGAAGATTTTTCAAAGAAAATTACCTCTTAAATGTCTTATTCTCATTCACTTTCAATAGGAGTTACATGCCTATCTGCCAGTTAGGCTTTTGAAACTCTTTCCCTATAAGTCTGGAATGGATACAATAATACAAATTACACAACTACATCAGCAATATTTCTTCGTATGAGTGCACCAATGCTCATTCCAATCCAAAATTTCCAAACTTCAGCTGAATCCAAATTTATTATCCAAAATTTGCCTCAGTTTTATTCACAGGCATGAAGCAACTTTTTTCTATCTCTGTCTGAACAGAAGGTTATAACCTTTTCTTTCTGATGTGGACCTGACCACTAATTATCCCTATTTTTATCACACACAGATTAATTATTGCAATATACTCTACCTGGAACTTCCCTTGAAGACCATTCAGAGGCTTCAACTGATGAAGCATGTGTCTCAGTGGTGTTATCTAAGTTTGCATTAGCTTCCAATTTGTTTGTGAGTACTGTTCAAGGTTTTGATATTGAGCTATATCTCTGTCCAGCATAGCTACCTTAGAGATGGACTGTCCCCCTGTATATCACTGTCACAGTTGAGACTATTAAGAATGCTACGGACAACAGATTTAAACACAATCATATCTGATAGATTTGAATTATGTGGGCTGCGTCAGGGAGCTTTTGCTAGAGAGTCCTTAACTCTCCAACAAAGAGTCCACTGATAGTCTGTTAGTTCATCAACTTTCAGACCAGTGTGTAAGGCTTATATATTTACTCATGTTTTTGCCTGGAGAAGTTGGTGGTGAGTGTACACACACACACACACAGACACACACACATTGGTGACATGTTGAAGGAGTTCACTTTAGTTGACACTAGTCAATATGCTTTTATTTTGTTGTTATCTTTGCATACATGCCAAGATTCCTAGTGATGCGTGCATTTTATAAATTGTAAAATAAATAAATTTGTGCTAAACCTTGTGGTTATTTATGGTGCAAAGTGCTAACTTATCTGAGACAGCAAACTGATGTTACTGGAGCTTAATTCATTCTCAGACTTTCAGTATGAGAGAGAAACTAGTCAATTATTCCAGTCTGACATGAAGATTTTATTTATGGTTCTATTGATTAAAATATATATGTGTTATTTACTTAAGATACTGGCTTAGTTTTTTTTAAAATAAAATACATGTTTTTGTAATTCATTAAACCATCTCTTCTCTCTGTGGAAAAACATTTCCCAAGCCCAGTATTGCAAGAAGGCAGAGCCGGATAAAGAGTCATGCTCTGCAGAGCTTGTCTTTACCCTGTTTCACTTTAGAGAGTGGGAGATAGAATGGGAGATGATTAGGCAGTGGGGAATGGGTTGGTCAAGGTCCATGCAGATATTTTGTGTTCCACAGCACTCTCAAACTGGTATATTTTGGCAGGTTACATATCTGACTTCTGGTGATTTTCTTCTCCTTCCATGATCAGATACCTGCAAACCAGCCAGATGCACAAATGGATATAGGGTGGGATCAAGATCTCTGCTTATGACAGCAAAGAAAAGGTGGGAGAACACCATTTAAAAGGGTGCTAAGAACCTCTCAGAACCTTTACCATTATGACTTTTGGCAGGGATAATTCACCATTACCATAGTTTAAGGCCTTTTTTAATGTTTAATGATTACTTTGATCTTTTAGGTACAGTTGCTTCACTAGTTGCATGAAAACATGTGAAGGTAACTTCACAGATCTCAGTTATATAAGTGAGGGGGAGGGAATTAACAAACTTAAGATCTAGACATTTATATTAATCATAATGTCCTCTACAGTTGTACTAGCTCTAATTAAAAAAAATTTCTAAGGCCTATCAACCCTATGATTCAAAACATCATGCTTTCACCTGCTGAGTTCAAGAAGAAATGTCTCAACCTATTACAATATTGTACTATTAGATGCATTATAGTGGTTCACCCCTTTTTCTGAAGCAGAACTGACCACTGTGGAAGATACTAATGACTAGATAGACCATTGGTTTGTTGTGGTATGGCAGTTTGGGTCTCTCAAATTAGGTATATATCTTTTTATTGAAGAAAAAAGAAATTTCTACCGATCTTTAAATAGCTCTTTTGTCTACTGGCTCTTTTATTCAGGATCTTATAGTGCACTCATCGTGTTACCTAAGTGGCTTCTGAATGTTCTAATTATTTGCCTAGCATAAATCATATTTCTCCCTTTTAATTGTTCTAACGATAAATACAAAAACAAAGAAGTGATCATGGTGAGAGATTCAACTTAAGTGAGTCTCAAACCAGACAGTATTTTAGACATTTAGCAATTTAACCCAGTGTTCTAACAGGAAATTACTACCCAGATGGACGTGTGGGTTTAAAAGGTCACTGAGCAATAGATTTTTTGATATATCAAAAATTACAAAACCACCTTTGCTAAATAATATTGTGCCAGCAGTCCTTGCTGATCCCTTGCAAAGCCTAGTACTCCTATGCAAATTGCTCTGAGAAGCTTAGTTTTTGGCAGGTAACAATATACCAATGTGTGGTGAGTCTTGAGATCAGACTACTATATGAAACATGTCTGGACATTGGAATAGGATTCTGTAAGGCCTGTTTTAGGCCCTGATTCAGTATGTTATTTATGCATGTGCCTATCTTTAAGCATGTGAATAGTCTTGATTTCAATTACACTACAGCCGTCCTTAATATTAGGCACCTGCTTAAGTACTTTGCTGAATCATGACTTTATTGCCTGGGCATCTTTACCCATGTGACTCTCAGAACCCTTTAAAATGACAATCTTTTCACTATTGTATCTATTATTATTTATTGTAAATAACATCTGTTATTGATTGCATTGGCTTTGGAAAACTCAAAAACATTGAATGAGGATGTCTTAAGTTTCAGGAAAAGTACATTTCTATTCAAATAGCTAAAAGAGATTCAAAATAGGATGGGAAGACTGTTTAAAAGTAGTAGTATTCTGAGAGTCATGTTGCATAAATCCATTTCCCCCCCCCCCCCTCCTTCATTTAAAATAAAAAACAAAACAAGAATATATAAAGCTCCTAAAGGCCCAGTTTTAGGCACTTCTGACCTAAATTAACAGTAGAATCATAAAAGAGCAATTTCACTTCAATCAAAAAATGAATAACCATGAAACACTAAAACCCAAATGCCCCACAAATACCAGCCTAACAAGACACCACCTCCCTAAAGCCTGGGTAAATAAGATAAGCCTTGTAAACTTGCTCTGAAATTCACTAGATTCTGGCTTTATTGGACCAAGGTGGGCAGAGTGAGTGCCAAAATTAGAAACATCTTCATAGGAAAAACCCTGACAGTAGCTCCTTGTCTTCTGTACCAAAGGGGGATCCATTTGTACCTGCAGCAGTTTTCCATAGGGACAGATGTGGTGAGCGGGCCCCAAGTCATTTAGGACTTTGTGTGAAAGCCAACAACTTAAATGGACAGTACAATCAAAGAGAAAGCCAGTGCATTTTCCAGAGCACTAGTATCTGCTCACACAGAGACAAGTGTGATAAGTGACACTCCATCAGCTTCACTTTCCAGGCTGATTAAAGTAGTAACTCATAGAGAGCTCATTACAGAAGTCTAATCCGAAGGGGAGCACTGGTCCAGTGCGGAGATAAATAATCATGTTCTCCAGACCAGACAGATAAAAATAACCTCCTAGAAACTGCTGTTCTATGGTTATCCAACAGCCGTAGGAGGTTCAACAATTTTCCCACATTGCAAATTCTACTGCCAATGGGCAGCCATACAACTCTAATATGCGGGGTGGGTATTATCCTAGATGTATCTCTGATTGCCTCTCCAGCCTATTATCATCATCTCAGTCTTATCTGGTTTGAGCTTCTGTCAATTTAGCCACCACGTCTCTGTCAAATGCAGGATAAGGCATTCAAAAGCCATGGCTAGGTTCAATGAAATGGAGAGGGAGACCTGAGGATACTTAGCCATACTAACCAGCCTGAAGGAGGGACACAAGATGGGGTACTGAGGAATGCCATGAGAGCACCCAAGGAGCAGATGAACAATGACTTAAAAATACCCTCTGGAATCTCACCAACAGAGAAAAAAAAATACACCCAAGGGCAGCTCTCTCTACTTCTGCTAGGGTTTACAGATGAGTCAACAATATTTCATTATTTTTAGTGGAAGCTCTCCAGCTCTGGAATGTTGGGCACAATTCTGATTGTTCTTGCACCACTGCTATGCTATTGTAACTTGGTTGGTTTAGCAGAGTCACCCCTGATGTACATCACTGTGTAACTAACAGCAGAATCAGGCCCCTTGTCATATAGCTCTTATGTAAAGTCCCTTGCACTCTGTCAGTAATATGAACATAATAAATATTATATTTATAACTGGAGAGGCCCTATCATTTTTTTATGAAGTATCTACCTACTTAGCAGATGCTGCTAATTAGCCTAAGGTATTTTTAGCTTTCACTAACCTGTTTATGAAATATGTCTCAATGCACATCATTCATTGTATGTTAGAGCATGTTGTAGGAAAGTAGGACACTAAGAGGGCTACTGATGACTTCACTGAAGAATTTAAGATCGCTCCATCTTGATTTAAAAAAAAAAAAAAGATCTGTGAGGGCAACACTTAGGTTCCTTTCTAAAGAAATTCTCATTATTGTAGAAACGAGATTTGGAAAGTTTTAGTGCATAAAAAGAAGCTCTCGCTCTCTCTTTCTTTCAATATGGGAATTTCCAGGTATTACCAAGTTGCTATTTTAAATCTAATTCCACATATTGCCTCCTGCTCTTAAAGATCCTTCTTCCCTTTCTGTCCTGGTCTATCCCCACTCCCAGCCTCTCCAGTGGGGATGTAGGTCATTCTTCCGTATTTCCCCTCACATGGGGAACAGCCTCCCTGAACCAAAACTGAGTCAATACTTCTGTGTTCTCATCTCAAGACACATCGTCTCTCTCTGGCTTTATGACTCTTTCTGAAACAAGATGCCATCCTAATCTCTGAGCCTCCCCATTTACCTGTTTACTCCTCCATCCTAAAATCTAATCAGTAACTCTTTCCTTCTATGTCATATCTACAGTGGGTGTCTATATACTATCCGCTTTTCTTGTACCGATGTATAAACTGCATTAAAATGTGAATGTTCAATTAGTAGTGATGCATAAAAATAAAATGTAATGTACTATACATGCTTAGAGGAGGATTGTTCTCTACGTAAGCTATTAGAATCCTCAAAGGAAGTTGTAGTATTGGTTATTTTGATAGAATTACAATGGACAAAAATAGCAAGGCTGTCATTCCTAGGTGGAAAACACATGGTTCTGAATAAGCTGAAATGAAGATGCTGTCTTTGTGTGTGTGCCCGTGTGTGTGTGTTCGTTCAACTGCTATTGAGATGAAAACTGTGCACAATACTCAAAAGTTTAACTTCACGTGGTACCATATAAACATTCTCTTCAGTTTTAACCATCACAAGTCCAAATCTTAGAGTTTTTACTAAGATTCTGGTTTCAAACTAGCCTTAAAAGCTCTGAAGAAACTTGAGTTTCTCTAGGTTTGTATCAAACCTACGGAAGACTGAACACAATGGATAGCTTGAACATTAAAACAAATTGGCCCTGGTTCACTTGAAAGACATGTATGTGAACATAATAAAAATCTACCTACAAATTGGGGCTGAGTATGGAGTTTGGCCATAACCACAAACAAGTGAATTTTCAGTAGGTTTGAATTTCATTGAGAACATTTCCCATGTCTCTAGTTTGAATCTTTTTCATTTCCCCTCCCTGAATCCTGGGTCTCAGCCATAGCATGTGAAATATCAGGACAGGAGATCCTTAGATATCATACTTCCAATACAGAAATCAAGTGGAATAATTTTAAGTGGAAACATATTTTGAAAAATGAAATTAACTACATCAACATTGACAAGGTAAAGCAGACCTGTTTTATGTTATCTAATATGCCTATAAAAATTGAGCAGAATCTGATGAGCAATAGATTTGGTGGGTGGATGGTTTTTTAATCCTCCTCATTATTTACCATATGCTGTCTTCTTGTACCACTTCTTGTATTTATCTGTCCTTAAACTGAAGAATGTACCTACTGATACATATGTGCCTCCTATTCCCTGTGCTATGCAGAGTAAGGAGGGCACAATGACTCCTTCAGTCTTGTCTGGGTGTAACTCTATTGTTTTTAATTGAGGTATACTGAAATAGTGCAGTGGTGAATCTGGTCCTGAAAATTTAACCAGTGAAAATTGAACAGCAGTAAGAAATATATACTTTTAAAGGATCCAAGTTGCTGTAAAATGATCTTATGAAGTGATAGAAAAAAAAGTCACATACCATGCCCCCGCAAAAAAACATTTAGAAGATCAAAATATTAACATACATTTTTTCAAAAGCACTATGTTGTTGATAACCACTAGCACTCTGGTCTCATTTTCACGATTTAGTTAGCTACCTTTGCATGTACAGAGGTTAAATATAAAACCCTAATATAAATTTATGACCTAAAGGTCATTAATATTTGAAAGTGCACAAATCTCCTAGGGCTACTTCAGCAAACCTAGGGGGTTAAGTTTAGAGAGGAAACAGATCACATTTCATTTGTCAGTTCTCTTGTTTGCCACTATTTTGTTGCTGGTGTGGTAATGCGGTAAATATGGCTGCTGCTACTTTGTTGAAAGAAGATCTTTATAAATTCCAGTTGTCAACATGAAATCAATTCTGCTATGGGCAAAAGAGTGTTTCATCATTCCAATATTTGCACTCAGCTAAACCATATCCACAGGCTGTGTGTGTCTTCATTTATTTATTTATTTGGGACGGGGAGTACAACACACTTTCAGCGTTTGAGATCTGTGGCAAAATTGCATAAAAGCTGTGGAGTGGAATGTTTTTTAAAAAAGGAAATAAGGCCTTTGATTTCAATAAGAGAACAATGCTTATAACTGGATGTATTGCAAATTCTAGTTAACGCCAAAATGATACATCATTTAATTAAAGATGAAAATTAGAAAGAAAAATAATGAGTACATATCTTGGCATTCCATAATGATTTTCTATGTGTCTTAAACCTATTGTAAATAAGCCAAACACTCATAGCATAGGGAAAAAAACCCTCAGTTTGCAATTCCTTTTTCTATAGTCTTTCTTCTTCCTGTGAAAGTGTCTATAAAATTTTTAAAGGAAAGTAGGTTGCTAAAATGTACTTAATTTGCCATGATAGATTGAGTCCATGCTTCAGTGACTGTAATTGAATCTGTGACCTATTTCTTTAGTAAAGTAGAAATAGTCTCTTGGGTTTTTTGTCAGTACCATCTTTTAATGAAATTCAAAAAGACTGTCAGAATGTCTACATTTTTTCCACCAGTTGTTAATGTTATTACTTTACAATTTGTTACTTTTTAATTAATCTTAATAAATGTGTATACAGTCTACCTGGCAGTTGGAAGGGCTAGACATCAATTCATCAATGTCACACTGTAAAGTAAAATTAACAGAATAGACAGGGTATAAAAGCTATAGAATATCTAGACACATATTGGTTCTACTTAAACTTACTTTATATCTCTCATTTACAGGAGCTGTATACTACTGCAGCAACTCTTTTACAGCTGAAGTTAAGGAACTGTCACTATTTTAATCATAACTCCTGACTATTTCCAAGGCTTTGCTGTTCAGTCTTGAAAATTGGCCTTGGGATAAAACTTGGCAAAGTGGATTCTTAGCTTAGGAAAAAAAATTTTTAATGTATCAGATCTGAAAGAAAGTATGTTCAGTACCTTTGAGCTTTCTAAAGTCCCAGTCTTCAAGGATAGGTTTGTCAATGAGCAAACGTGAGAGCAGCCATGAGGCTCCTCTAATATAAACTCAGCTACAACAGCCCCTACTCCCACCCCATGTTATTCCGGATGCTAAGGATCACACAACATGCCCTGACTTGCCCCTTATACTGGTGCTGCAAGCAGCTCAGCCAAGGGCTGGCCCCATGCCAAAATAATTTTCAGAAGAGGATCTGTCCCTCGTGGTATAACAATAAGAAAAATGGCATTATTAACAACATACTATGTTAGAAAATAGCGTCATGGACACTCAAAAGAAACATTGAATGGATGGGAGTTGCATGCACACAGGTTTGCAGAATCAGGTTCTCAATGTCTGTCACTATTTTGGTGAATATGCCCGGCTGTGAGAACCAATATTGACAGCTGCTGAGCAGCGGGGGAGCTTGAACATGACTTCCACACGCACCATATCAGACTAAGGAAGAGAAAGTTTTAGATGAAACATTTATTTATAATCCAGACAACATTCCCCTCTCCTACTCAAAGAGTTTGAAGCAATACAAAAGTCATAGTTTTGCCCTAAACCAATTAATTAAGTTATTTTATTTTATGAAGTGCTCTGTGCTTGATTTAGTGGGTCTGCACTAGACCAGCTAAATCAACTGCTGCTGTATCCATCACAGCACCGTTGATCCCTGGTAAGCGTAGACATGGCCTCAGGATTGAACCCAGTATAATTTATCATCACTAGATGTGGTCCCTCTAGGTTCTCTTTAAGCACTTCAGCACTTATAAAGTTTGCAAATAATACCAATCTTGGAGGGGTTGCAAGTGCTTTGGAGGATAGGATTAAAATTCAAAATGATCTGGACAAATTGGAGAAATCCTCTAAAGTAAATAGGATGAAATTCAGTAAAGATAAATGCAAAGTACTCTAGGAAGGATCAATCAGTTGCACACACAAAAAATGGAAGATGACTGCCAAGGAAGGAGTACTGCAGAAAGGGATCTGGAGGTCATAATGGATCACAAGCTAAATATGGATCAACAGTATAACACTGCTGCAAAAGAAGAGAACATCATTTTGGGATGTATTAGCAGGAGTGTTGTAAGTAAGACACAAGAAGTCATTCTTCCACCCTATTCCTCACTGATTAGGCCTCCACTGGAGTGTTATGTCCAGTTCTGGGTGCCACATTTCAGGATAGATGTGGACAAATTGGAGAAAGCCCAGAGAAGAGCAACAAAAATTATCAAAGGCCTAGAAAACATGATCTATGAGGGAAGATTGAAAAAAACTGGGTTTATGTCGTCCGGAGAAGAGAAAACAGAGGGGACATGATAACAGTTTTCAAGTACATAAAAGGTTGTTACAAGGAGGAGGGAGAAAAATTGCTCTTAACCTCTGAGGATAGGACAAGAAGCAATGGGCTTAAATTGCAGCAAGGGAGGTTTAGGTTGGACATTAGGAAAAACTTCCTAACTGTCAGGGTAGTTAAACACTGGAATAAATTGCCTAGGGAGGTTGTGGAATCTCCATCATTAGAGATTTTTAAGAGAAGGTTAGACAAATACCTGTCAGGGATGGTCTAGATAATCCTTAGTCCTGCCATGAGTGCAGGGGACTGGACTAGATGACCTTCGAGGTCCCTTCCAGTCCTATGAATTTATGAAACCATGAGGTAGCTTGGTTAGCCACTATCCATGATCTATCCTGATATCTTGGAAAAACAGAGAATTGCAGACTCCATTTCCACTAAGCCAGAATTTTTAATGAGCATTAACACACACATAATCCTCTTTTCAAAGTGACTGGTTCACTTCTTACTTCTGCTGTTTTGAAAGAAAAATGAATGTTCTTTTAAAAATGAGTCACAATATTATATAAGTATGGTACATTTTCTCATGAAAATATCATTGATAAAGATATTCAGCATATGGACTCACTAACCTGATGGACTATAATGGCTTGAAAGCAGCCATTATGTCCTATTAGGATACGGAAACAAAGAGAGTCCCTGAGCACACCTTGATATGCCTCAGAGCCATTACCCTCCAGAATGGCCAAAAAAATCTGCATTTTAATAACTCCCTAGTCGTTATATTTTTACCTGTTCTATTGTATATTATTCACTTCAACTTTCTAAGGGCTATCGATTAAACAGGCAATAAGGATGTTTTAAAAATGTGAATACTAAAATAAATTCCACTATCAAAATCTGAATTTAAAGGTCTGATTTTAACCAAAAAAAGAGTCAGGAAATATTCAGGGCCAGTGTTTGAAAGAGACCCTATTTAGTGAGTGCAGTTTTTCATCCACAACCAATGGTGGTCAAAAAGTGATAAAAAGTATATGCCTCATTACTTGCCATGTAGGTGCAATCAAGTAGTCAGACGGTCCTCTTATTTGCAACTGCCATCATGCCTGTAACTTTGCACCAGCAATATAGGCATGAAATTACATACTATTTTAAAAATGTTTTTCCTTTGATATTTTGAGGAAGCCTAGCTGACATGCTGATACTAGTTAACACTGTGTTGAAAGGAAAAAGTGGGGAGAGGGGGGAAATGATGGGCATCAATTGAGGCCAAAAGTTCACCTGGAATTTCAGCCTGATTCACTCTACTTTTCTTTCCTTTTATTAATTTAACTGAGATTCTTAACAGTTTTAGTGTTAACAGAAATCTAGGCATGCAAAAATTTGCATACTCTAAAACACAAGGGTCTGAACCTCATCAGTCAATCTCAATGGGAGTTCTCCCACTGACTTCAGTGGGAGCAGATGTGGTCCCAAATTTACAACATGCAAACTGAGTAGAGGAGGGAGTACAAGGTAACTTCACTCCTGCAGAGTTTTATTTTATTTTTTTGCTTTCTGACTGTGCTACATTGCCAAGCCAGCAGGTTTTATTAATGCCAAATATCTCTGACTCCTGTGGTGCTCCTACACGGTCTTTCACTTCTGCAGGATCTGAGATTCAAGCCATAATCCATACGCAAGGTGCTGATTCTGTGAAGTGAAGGCCTGAATTCTGATCTTGTGGCATTTTAGTCAGAAGGAGTGTAACTGTGAAAGTATAACCAACATTCTGTTATTAGGAAGATTTGTTTAACTGGAGTCCAATAAACAGGGTTGCTCGATGTTTTAAATGCACAAAGTGGGATGCCGATTTCATGACGGTGCCCAGAATGCTATTCCAGGACTCTTTGCTTAATCCAACCCTAAAATAATTTTCAAGAACACGCAAAGAAGGCTTTATAATGGAAAACTGTGGACACTTTTATTACATTTGGACAAGTACTTGAAGGTGTGTGTGTGTGAAATAAGGGCCAAACCAGGAAAGGTTTTCAGCATACATTTAAAACTTCGAGCAGACTTATAAGAATTTTGAAAATCCTGATATTGTCTGAATTAATGTTTTCAAAAAGATCTGACACACCATTAGAGCCAGACACATTGATTTCTTCCCAAAAGACATAGGGAAGATTAAGAGGAAATATTCAGACTGTGTAACTTATTGTTAAAAAGAAAATAAAGTTCATGGCTGATAGGGTCAAACAGATATGAGTCGACTTTTTGTCTAATACCATATTAATGGAAAACGTGCCACTAATTGAGTTATGAACACTGCTAATGAACAAGACACAATGTGATTCGGTTTGCTTATTTAGAGTTTGGGTTAAAAGACTGGCCACATTCTCAGCTACATATCTAAGGAGCTACTCCAGTTTACACCAGCTGAGGATCTGGCTCATATGTTTAAAAAATGAAATAAAATGAAATACATTTAGTGAGATAATTGTAGAGATTATAGAGACCCAGCACACCATCACTATGGTGAATGCAAGACTGACGATTTCCTGTTTATACAAACTCTTATCTCCATGCTGTACACCCCCTAATAGTCACTCTACACATTCATGACTCACACCACATTCCCCTTTTTGCATTCCCCTTTTTGTTTTATAACCTTTATCTTAATTTTACCTTAAATATATGACGGGCTTGGGTGGGGATTTAAAGGGCCCGGAGCTCTGGCTGCTGCATGGGGACCTGGACCCTTTAAATTACCACTGGAGTTCCAGCAGCTGGACTCCTGCAATGATTTAAAGGGCCTGGAGCTCTGCAGTGGCCAGAGCCCCAGGTCCTTTAATTCGTTCCTGAGCTCCGGGGCTCCCAACCACTTCTGCAGCTGGTAGCTCCAGGGTGATTTAAAGGCCCTGGGGCTCCCAGTCACAGCTGGAACTCCGGGGCCTTTAAATCTTGAAAGGCCCCACCTCTTCTGGTTGAGGCCACGCCCCCTTTCAGGACTCCGGCGTACCGGTAAGTCCTTGAAGTTACTTTCACCCCTGGCTGGCAGGGGATTGTTCACAGGCTCAGGATCAGAGTAGCAATCAGAATGTATTGGACAATAAGAAGTCCTAACAGATGATTCCTTCTGCCACCCTAACAAAGTAGGATTCAATTGTCCTGCCACATCCCTGCAGTGTGCCCTTTAGAATCTTTCACCCAAACTGAATCCTGTATTCAGTGCTCCCAGAAATTTGACTCTATGGCACATGTCAAAGTCCCATTTCTGATGTTTTATTTTAAATTCTCTTCCTTCTTCTGTAGTCTCAGGCAATCAGGCCAAAATAGAGTTTAGTTGGTAAGAGATTGTTGGTATGATGGATCTCAACTTCCTTTCCATCAGCAGTTCCACAGGGCTGAATCCATTTGCTAGTAGTGTTGACTGGTACGCCAACAGGGCAAGAGGAGCACCTGGGGATTTAGAAAGAAGATGTTTTATTGTCTTTACTGCACATTCTACTTTACCATTACTGTAATGTAACTATGGACTGGATGTGACATGAGTGAAACTGTAGGTATCTGCAAACCTCAAATGACTCAGAAGAAAACCTAGGACATGTAATGGGTAGGGTGCAGGCAGCCAAGCCAGTAGTGTCCGTTGGATCAGGGCCAAAGGCAGGAGTTGGGACTAGTTGCCAAGCCAAGTCAGGAGACTGGTGTCAACGTGAAGGCAGGCTGGGGTCAAAGGCATGAGGCAGGAGCAAGATGGGGTGAAATACAAGATTTGCAGCAGTAGCAAGCTGGAGTCTGCGTTATTGCTCAATCAGCTCACTGGGGCAACTTCCTAGTTTAAATAGCTGGTGTGGACCAATCAGGCTGCCTCAGGGTTTTGTGACTCTAGTCTCTTTGGGCAGTACTTCCTACAGTGCCTAACCCTCTAGTAATTGTTGGGGGCTGCTTCACTAGGCTCCCCATTGGCTCTGTGGAGACAAGGGTTGCCCAGAATCTTGCAATCCTAGATTCAACATCCATTGATTCTTACAGAGATACTGTGAGTGATGACTTGCTCTGGAATCCCAAAAGAGAGAAAGCTAGGTTTAATCCTCTACACAACTGCACTTGATATGGTGTGTGGCAACATCCATAAATCTTGAGAAATAATCAGTCATCAAAAAATAGGTGCATTATGCAGACATAAAAGATCAGTTCCAACTTTTTGCCATAACCTGTCTGGCAGAGCAGATAGTAGTAAGAATTTCAGTGAACTGGTTCTCTTGAGAGCATACTTTCTCAATTCTTTGCTGTAGTTGTTTGCTCAGCCCAGGTCACCAAGTTGACTGTTTTGGTCTCTCCCTCCATTTTACATTTTGACTTCCCTCATGGAGTCTGTCAGGGATTTCCTGTTGCATTGATGTAAGGATAATCAGTCTGTCCCCTTTCAACAACAGACTTTGGTTTATTGTACGAACCCTGGAAACTGCCCGGTATGGTTTCATAGAGGTTTCTGACTCTGTCTGTTTTGTCCAGTCTTCTTCACAGTAAGTCCTGGTAATCTGCGTCTTGCTTCTTTTTGAGTTCTTGAAGGAGTTTTTCTATTATTATTAAAACAGTGAGTACTGCACCTTCGAAAACTTCTATGAGCAGCTCCTCTTGTTTACACTATTCCTGAGATGTGTCTGCTATTGGGCCCCTAGCACGTTTATCAACGAGATTCTTTCCAGCCATCGAGAACTGAAAAATCATGAGTCTCATTTGAAGGCGCTGTATACTAGATGGTAACTCATCTAAGTTTCTTGAATCTTAGAAGATTCAACTAGAAGTTTGTGGTCAGTTTCCACATGACATTTTTTGCCAACTAGAAAGTTTCTTCAAATTCTCAAACCTGTATAGTGGCGAGAGCTTCTTTTTCTATTGTGAATAGTTTTGTATTTGAGTGCACTCATGAAGCATAAAACTACTGGATGCCTCAGTGAAGATGACTGTTCCTGAAAGAGAACTATGACTATCCCATAGGAGGAGACATCGGCTGAAACTCTAGTGGTTTTATTTGGCCTGTATAGGGCCAAAACTGGTGGAGTTCTCAGATCTTGCTTTATTTCTCAGAATGCCTGACTCTGTTTAGTTCCCTAATACCAGGAATTTTGTGGACACAGGAGATCTCACAATGGCTTTGACTTCTCCGCCAAGTGAGGTAGGAATTTTCCCTGGTATGTCACCGTGCCTATGAATCAACACACTTCATTGACATTAAGCTTCTTCATCAGGGTAATCACTTGCAGTTTCTCTGGATCTAGTCTGGCCCTTACTCCATCACTGATCTGGCCTAGAAACTTGATTCTCTTTTGAAAAATTGTCTTTATCATTAAGCGTTAGGCCTGCTTCCTCCAGTCTTTCCAAGACTGCAGAGAGATGTTGGTCATATTGGATTTCAGTTGATTCACAGAGAAGGATATCATCCATTTGGCAGAGAACCTATTCCAGACCCTCCAGTAGTTGTGACATTTTCCTCTGGAATTCCTTTGTGCTTGCACTGGTGAGTATTGTTTCTGGGCATCTTGAGGTATTTTCCTCCACACATTTACAACTTCTACAGTGGTTTCCTCAAAATGATTCCTCAGAAGAGTCATTGAGACATTAAAGCAGGTAAAATATACGTACAGGTGATCAGTCTATAATTCTAAAGGGTAGCAAAGATGTAGTAATCTTGTTAGTTTCCCAAAAGTCTCTCAGGGCCACCCAGAATAACTCTGGGGATCTCCATCTTCTCGTTCAGTTATTCTGCCCTTTTAGAATCCAAACAATCCAGAGATGCAGGATCTTTCTCTGAATCCATACATATAGCTACTTCCCACAGTAAACAAGCTGACAGGGTCACTACCCTCCTGGGGAGAGTGAGGCATGCATTTTGAGTCTTTCAGCTCCTATCATCACACACAACCACCACTTGCTTTGAAATTAGTACTTTTCTGTTAAAGTTCTTCATTAGCATTTCAGAAGGCTTCTTTCTCATTTGATGGCTCATTTGAGGGTTATTTAGTTACACAGGTACACAAAGTAAAAGTTTGCTACTACATTATAATGGGATGCAGGTAAGTGAAAACAATGAAACTAACATCCTATTAGTTTTCATGAAGTTTGAACACCAAATACACTCTTATAAGCATAACAATTACTTTGATCTATACTAATACACAAGTGAATTGGCCTGGGGCTCCGGCATGAGCGAGCACCTCGTATGCCAGCATCACAGTCACGGTGTTGGATTATGTTGTACAGAGCTGTTATGAAATCATTTGCTGACCTCTACACTTCTCTTGATTGCACAAGTGAAGTGATGCCCACTCAAAAAAGCATGTTGCAACATGCATGAAATGTTTATCCAGTTCTTCTTTAACTGTATTGCACTGTTTCATCTCAGCAACTGGAAAAGACCATGTCTTTGGCTGCAGGTCCCATTGTATAGAGTAGAGTATTAACCTTTTTCTCCTCTGACAGCTGATCTAAGCTGGAATACTGTTCTGGAATCTACTTACTCAAAGTGGCCATCCTTGAGAGTGCTGTAAATTGAATTCTGCTGGGTGGGGGGAGGGATGTCTGCAAAAATTTGCATTGGTTTACCCAAATTGTTTTGGCAACATCAAAAAAATGATTTTTAAATGAAAATTTCAATTTTTCACTTCAAAACAGCTTTTTGTTTTTCTTCACTTTCATTAACAACAATTCAAAAACATTAAAAACAAATTGAAATGTTTCTGTGTGGGTCAATGTTTTTGAAAAAAATCATTTTCAGTTTGATTTAAATGAATTTTTTTATGTTTTTTTGGAAATGCCAGTGAACCAAAATATTAATAGTGATGCAGCTCTACTTATCTGTCTGCTTTTCGTCATTCATGAGCATACCATTTCCCAGAAGTCAAGAACAGTGGGGACACATTGATCCTACAATGTCATTCCTAAAACTACCACTGTACAGAGGTATCATTGAGAGGGATTTTATTTAAATGTAGCAGACTGCCTTTGACACCAAAATAAGAGTTAGAAAAATCAGTAGGAAATTATGGACTAATTATGTGCATTACTCTGATTCTAGGGTAACACGATTGCAAAGCCAAACCTGAACAGCTTCAACACACATTTTGTAAGGGCTTTTTTATATTCTCTTCCCATCATAACAGAGTCGGGTAACCAAAGTGAAACAAACCCAAACTATCAGTTGATATAACTGTTATATGAAAGAGTAATTCTCATCACAGAAAATATACGTTCATTCACGGACTAGAAAATGACATCTTTCACAATAGATAGCCAGTAAGAGAGATTAGATCTTGTGTGATTTCTCTAATAAAATACATCTCAAGCTTGTGTGTTCCTCCTAATTAACTCTTGTAAGGCCCAAAGAAGATATGTAATTGAACAGAATTCAGGTTCTTATGGAACATAGGTGGTGACCATGGTATCGAAGTACTGAGCTAAATTAAATTGAATAGCTTTTATGGGCCTGACTCTCAAGAAATCAGACTACATGCATCTGTGCATGTGCAATTGTGCATTCATTTTGTGTAAACACATCTGTTTATATATACTGTATGTACAAATTTACATCACACATATGAAGAAAGAGCCATGTTCATTGCTGTTCAGCCACTTCTATCCCCAATTCCCAATGTGAACATGCAAAGCATCCATGTAATATAAAACTACAGCCTAATTTCTGATAAGCAGGCCCTATGTGCTCAGCAGCAGCTCACTGGCAGCCTTGGAATAAGCCAATTTGAGGCCCAGATCTGTAAGTGGAGTACCTCTGGAATTACATTGAAAGTAGAATCTGGTCCTCAGTATATGAAAGGGAATGTTAGCCAGGACAATGGAGTTTAATGGCTTCTCTTTTTGAAAAATATTAAGGATCTTGATTTTTCACCTAGATGTCCAGCAGGAGGAACAGGAATCAGATTAATGTTTTATCTAAAAGAAGGAATCCCCTTATATTAAATAGCATGATTGTTCCACAAGGAAATGGCTTTGTTTGGGATTTGCTTGTTTTTTTTCCTGGCTTTGTTCTATAAAATATCTATTAATAAGTGGTCAAATTATCCCAAGTGTCTGCATTAAGTCCTGGGGAGGCCTGAAGTACAAAGTTCTAGACATTTAACAATGGACATCTTACATATCTTTGTAAATCGAGAAGGCAATCAGATTACCCCGAATTGAATTCCTCTCTTGAAATTAGCCTTAATACTTTATGGGAGGCAGCCAGTACATTTAGTCTTGGTAAAATGCAGTAATTAGTTTTGCAATTCATGGAAATATTGAGAGAAGCTATGCAAATTAATTAACAAAACACGTAGTTAGAGTTAAAAGGTCAATATTCTCAAAAATCTAAACACAATCAATTGCATTCTTCAATACAACAGTGAGTTTGCTGAGTTTTTGTCATCAGTTGTATGATAACTTTAGATTTACCAAATAAACCATGGACAGCAAGAAAGAAGTGAAAGAATACTGACATGTGAACAAAAGTACCTGCATTAATCAATGAGCAGGAATGGTAACATACAATATATCATCAGAAAAGCCAAAAGATAGATAGTTTCATTTGTAATGGACAACAGGAAATTTGTGCAATGCATCCCTACTTAAAGAAAACTTTATGTGAAAATAATCTGTATCCAGGACTGAACATGCTATAACGAACATACAAATTCATGTGCCGGGCATGCAGCTTACAGGGTATGACCAGGCACCTCTTTTTGATCAGAAAATGCCTATGTGCACCTTCATATCTGGAATGTGGGTGGGATCTTGTTACAGACAAGAAAATTAGTGTAATTCCACTTGCATTCTTCCTCTGCTGAAGTATAAACAACTATACAGTGTTTTCTCACATCTTGAAATACCATGCCATTTGTCACAAGTACAATAAGAAAAACAAATACTAAATTAATTTTCACTGAGCACTGTCACATGAAACCAAACAAGTGCTAATGGATGAAATACGAACAACACCGGTAAATTGCTAAGAGTGGTTTGATTTGTATTGGGTCCTCAAAAAATCTGATATTCCTTTTAAATGTGAGCAAAAACTACAATTTCATATTAGCATTATTATTTATTATTGTAATGATCAGTGTAGATGGCCGGAGTTGTGATTTACAGTGTTCCAGTAAATCCCTGTGATTTCTATAAGCGATTGTTATTTGTATTGCATTAAAGCCTAGAGGCCGCAGCCATGGATCAGGAGCCCATATTCTAGGCATTGTGCAAATACGGAAAAGTTATCAAAGAGGTTATCTGAACCCAACTGAATTGCAAAGGGTGAGTGAAATCCCAGGGCCCAAAAGTCCCTACTGCTGTATGGTTTTGGTTCTAGACTAGATCCAAAACCATAAGGCATCTAAGTTATTTTTTTTTCCAGTTCAAATGAGGCAGAAATCTCATCTGATCATTTTAAAGACAAACTATTACGAAGTGCAGTTTTTTTAAATTTCAGTCCCATCGAATCCAAAGCCAAACCACACATATCCTAGTCCTGATTTTGCTTCAAAGCCAAACCTAATCTCAGGTTCAGATCTGAATGCGCTTTCTTGGTTCAGCTCTCTTCTTTTAGCAGCTCAAGGTAGGACAAACAATAGTGTAGGAAAGAGCATTTCCACAACTGTAGTCCTTATTATGATTTATTTGGTTACCTTTGCTAATTGTTCCCATGTACTTAGAAATTTTTACAAAATGCCCCTTAAATGATCTTTTGGATAGAAAATAAATTTTTCTACCATGCACTACACACGATGAAACTGTTTCTATTTAGATAAGACACTAATGTAATTACATATTTTGACAGGATAACAATATGCCAGTGAAAGATAAATGTCAAAGCCAAACCAAGACATTTATTTTTAAAGCGACAGACCATAACATGTAATTCCACTTACATTACTATTGAAACAGATTGTTTCCTTTACCAAAAAAAAGAAAAAAAGATTAATTACAGCAACCCAGATGACTAACATTAACGTATAATGATTCATACCTCATAGTATTCTGTAGGCAACTAATTTAAAATGTTCTTTTAAAAAATTTAAGCTGGGTACATTAATTTGATTCAAGGTCAATTTTATTGAGATAAAAATCAAATGGTGGGAGAGTAAACTGACAAATCAGATAGTAATTTACTCTGATGGACACTGATGTAATATAATGACAGTGTCTCATTCTGCCATTATTGAAATCCTGTATTCTGACCTGCTTAGGATATTGACTTTTTCTGTGCTTTGTGTCTTGTCTAACTGGAAATTATCTTATAGAGGTATAATTTTTTCTTTACTTTTATTGACTCACCAGCAGCTGCATATTAAAATGATAATTCCATGCCAAATACAGAATGAAATAATATATATAACCTGCTCTTTTGAGGTATATACAAAATGATGAAGTCTGATGTCTCGCATCCTTATATCTGTCTGTAAGTGTGGGCTATCCTAGTATGCTCCCTTGGGGCCAGATGCGGCACAGCAGGTGAGCCTCACTCTACTTTCCCTGATTGCACATCAATAAATTTGCTTTAACATAGCGGTTCTCAACCTATTTACCATTGTGGGCCACAAGCAGGTGACGGATTGAGAACCACTGCTTTAACATATTGGAGCAAGAAGGAGCCAACGTAATATAGCATGTCCCCCCCTTAAAAAGGTTTCAGGGAAGGAGCAATTACAGCAAACCATTTCTGAAGCCCTCATCGCAGGACCTTGGTTCAGAGCTCCCACACTTGCCCTCCTCAAACAAAGTCTCTGAGTCTGGTCAGATTGGTCTTCTGGAGCCAAAAAGAGAAATCACCATCTCTTGTAATATGGATGGCTTCCTGTCCCCTCTCCTAGGCTTCTCTGGCTTGCCAGGCCTTTCTGCCATACTTACTCTCCCCATTCAGCTTCCTGTTCCTAGTTAAACAGCCCATCCCCAGAGTGAGCACGCCCTCCTTGATTACCACCAGGCTGTCTGGCCATAGGCTTCAGCCTACCCCTTAAAGGGATAGTGCATTCCTTCACATTGTACAGTTCAACTTCAGTGGAGTTACTCTTGAGTGGCAAAAGAGCAGAATGGGCCCCCCATGTGAAGCACATTGTGTCATAAAAATCACATGGGAACATATCCAGTGTCTTATCTCAATACTATATTGCTGAAGAATACAGGCTGGCATTTTTCAAAGGATCCTTGGGAAATTAGATGCCCCAATCCCACTAAAGGATTAGTGTTTTGAAGAGCTTCAAAACTTGGTATTGATACTATTTGTGGGACACATCTACATGTAAACCCAGGTGTCTTTAGTGCTATGAATCCAATTGTACAACACTTGTAAGGGAAAAGCAAATATTTGTAAGGGAGAGAAATACAGTTAAGGAGTTTTAGAAACCTCAAAAAATGATTTAGAAGAGATTGGATTTTTACTGACATAGTATCAAGATTTCAAGCTAGAATTTTCAAATTCAGTAGGAGCTGAGCACCTAATTCCCTTAGTCCCCTTTGAAACTCCCAGAAAGAAGGGGGGAAGGAGGCATTTCCAACCCTGATGGCACCAAATATTGGACTGTCACTAGCTCAGATCTAAATATTGCTTTTCTTGTACATTAGACCATTCTAAATTGGTGAGGAAATTCCATATTTGGGGGATAAGGAGGAAATATTCTGGTGACGATTTGTTTATCAATTGCTCAGAGATTTGGTATTTTAGAAATAGCCATGGAGAAAATGGATTAATGGATAGAATGACTGAGTTGCAGCACAGCTACACGGCTCTGAAAGTTAACACACAGTGCCATAATTTATTACATGGATATCATCACCACGTGTGTATTACAAATATACAGCCACTTACATATAGATTACAACAACATATTTTAGAATAAATGCTTCTTTAAAAAAAGTTCATTATTTCTCATATTCCCATCTGAAGAAACTAAGTATTTAAGTTTCAAATTTGGGTGCCTAAAGTTAGTCACGAAAATCTATAGTAAATACGCCTGATCTTCGAAGATGCTCAGCACCCACAATATAGTCTGATATCAGTGGAATCTGCCAGTGTTTAGCACTTCTGAAAAATCAAGCTACTTATTTAGGTACCTAAGTTACGGTTCGGGAGCCCAACCTTAGGAAAATTTTGACCAGTGTGTCTTGATCAAGGCTACACAGTAAATCAGCAGGGGAGCCAGCACAAGAATTAATTCTCAGACTTGTGGTCAGATTATTAGGCATCATTGCTTTCCTAATCACCAAAAGTTTCCATATGTGGACCCTAACCTTCAAGTAGTCCATGAGCAGTAGTCTTGGTTGAAGTAGATCAGACTTCAGTGCACAAAGGCCATGCAGTATTGGGTCCCATTTGACCCAATGGCTCAGAGAGTTGTTTGAACAAAATAATCCAAAATTGCTAACAGACTCAGTGAGCGTTTGGTGCCTCAGTCTCTGGGCTGCAAAGAGCTATAATGGTGCCTTTGTGAAAGAGCATATTTGTTTTGCTATATTATGTTAAAATTAATCATTATTCAAAGGATGTCTGATAATTAAACACTTCTAAAAGGTTACATAAACATGCTGTACAGGTGTGGGATTTTTTAAATTTTAAACCTGTTTGTATTTATGAATATTAAAATTGATGAAATACCAAGATGTGGTTCTGTCCACATGAAGTGCTTCCACAGCCATGTTTATTAGTTTTATAATGTATGCGTGTATTATTAAATCGCCTACAAAAAAGGTTGACTCTTTATGCATAATCAGTTCCCATTGGATTTAAATTACATTTTGTAAAGCATTGATGCTGATAAAATACACTAAATGTACAGAATATTAAGCAAATGTTTATAATAAAAAAGGGCTTTCAGGTGAAAATTTGCTCAGTGAAGCACAACCCCCATAGCATATTGCAGAATATTAACGCTCTGTAGATCACAAGATGGCAACACGTATTCCTATGTTGAAGCCAGAGGTGGGATAAAAGGTACCATTCAAGTGACAGGCCTCAACAAAAGCAATGTGCAAACACATAGAGCATAATACTATTGAGATGTAAATTAGGTTAGAAATATATGGAATCAAAACTGCTGCAAATCAGGAGTGTCTTGTAAGACAGGGATGACAGCATGTTTAGCATGAGCAGTTTCTGCTGACTGGGAGTGCCCAACAGATTTTACAGAAAAAGACTAACCAGGTCTGTACTAGGTAATGCATGAATATGGAAAATATTTGTAGGGTAATTTGGACTAGAGATGGATTCAAGACACAATGCCAGAGCTGAGTTCCCTTGAACATTTGGGATGTTGGGATCTGGATCAAACATCCGAATTTAGGATTGAAGCTGATCTATACCATAACAATGAAAGAGCTGAATTATACATGAGACTAAATTAGTTTTCAAGGCAGAGGGTACAAGAAACTATACAATACCCTCATGCAATGATGCTACAAAGGGGCACTAGAATACACACATTTCAGGACGTTCTCACTGTCTTTAGCAGCAGCAGAGAACAGAACAATGCCTACCACGAGATTGAAAACCCAAGACTAATATTTATCGGTGAGATTATGAGATTAATATCTGTGGTTATTCCCTATGGCCTAGATTGTGTCTAGTCCTTATCTGGCTGTGCTTGGGTAAACTTGAGTAAGGGTCTGGCCATGTTGGTGGGGACCAAGGGCTGCTCTTTTTTCTCACTGTGAGCAAGTGGGCAGGAATGGGATGAAGAAGGGTAAGAAGTGGGAGGAAATATGGCTCTGCCACCTATACTCAAATGCTTTCATAGCTGTCTGGGTATATGAGAGCGGGAAGTAGGCTGCAACCCAAAAATATGTAACACAAATTACACACATACGCCTCCAGGGCAACAGGGAGACAGGGTAAGAATTGTGCCTCTCTGAGCCAGAGCTCTTCTTAGGGTGGTGCAGCTATCCGCTGCTCCTCACAAAGGGCTGAACCTAGCGGCTCAGTCTAGTACTAAGGGAGTTTTCAAACCTGATTCAGATCTTACTTATACGGGTTTAACACTGACTCATGCTCATACAGATGTAAATAAGCTCAGAATCAGCCCCTTCATCTTCATCCTTGTAACAGGCAAGTCTCCAAAATGTCCTTTAAACCAAAAATTTGAATTGCTGCATTATGTAAATGTTATTGCTCCTGACAAAAGCTTGGTGTTGTCCCTGTAATTAACTGGCTGGTTAATTAGCCCTCTTTCTCTTTGCTCAGCAACCTACATTCATGGGCATGTAAAGAGAGTTACAAAAATACACTAATAAGCTTTACACAGTCTGTGCAGAATTGCCAAGAGATGGGCAGCAGTGGAAAGTTAAGTACTATTTTGGAAGTTGGAAATCTATTAAAAATGTAAATGCATCTTTTCTCTAAGAAGTGGGAATTCAATAAAAATGTGAATTCTGCCATTTGGAGTGATGGATCTGGAGCACTCAAGAACGATGAATGCATCATGCTGAGCTGTTAATATCTTTGTCAGTTCTATGATTTTCCATGAGCATGTGGAACTGCCTTTATTTGCTTTCCTAACAACCATCTCTTGAAAGCTTCTCTCAGAACATAGGAAGCTTCTATAGTGGAATAATTGTTCCAAGAGCTTGGACACTGATTTTTATGAAAAATGGAAAACCCAGTGCCAGAAAGCCATTGCTATAGAGTGTAATGTTTTACGTCAACACTCACAATACTAAGCAGAGCTGGCTGAAAAATATAAAGCTTGTACCCAAGGGCAGTATATAGACTTTATTCCTTAATTTGTATATATTTTTTCTGAATTTCTAAGGCTGATTTTTTAAAGCATTAATATGTAAATAATTCAAATCTTTTAATAAACATTTGAAAACTCCCTAATTTCTAGTAAAATTTTACAATCTTTTACCCTCTATTATCTAAATATAGTACTATAAACATTCAGGGACTTGTTTTACAAAGGTCTACAATGCATCTTTGAATCTACCCATAGATTCCATAAACAGCAGCAGTTTGTGTGGTAGCCTTATGTAAATAGTTTTATATGGAACCAAATGGTCCAGCTGTGGAAAATTTATTAAGAACGGGAATCATGAAGTAATAATAGACTGAACTATACAAATTGAAGCATACATTTTTACTGTCACTTGAATGGACACAAATTTGTCAAAAGTAAATAAAATTCCTTTGCATCAAAATTGTCACCTCAGGAATTACATCCTTCCTAGTAAACAATGTATGTCTAGGCCACTGAATAATTTAGTGTAAAGGTACTGAATTTAAGTGCAAGGAGTTAAAGTAAATGATATACTTCTATTTTGTGCAGTAGCCTAATTCAGATTTATTTATTTATTTATTTGCACAGTTGCTATGTTACACAAATATCTGGAGGTCTCAAGATTCAAAATTCTAAGATCCCCAAGACAGTGTGGGAGGATTTTTTTTCAGAAAATTGATGCAACAGGGTTAACGAGTGAAAGCACAAAACATATTTTATTAATAATATATTGGTTTCAAAACTACACACAAAAAATAGGAAAATTCAGTACTCATTTCAAATATCACATGACCACGTGCTAAAGATTTCTTTTTTTAAAGCTCTGGCTAATCTGCTTGAGGTATCAATGCAAGGATATAAATTTATGAATGCATTAGAATGAAATATAGAGAACTTTGAGTTAGAAGATGTAAAAAAGAAAAAAAGAAAGTTAGTACAAAGCAAATGATTTTTGCAGTTAATTAATTAGAAACCCAGCTCAATTTCTTGTACAGGAGCTATATCACATAGGGTAGTCTATATAAAATTCACACCATTATAAAGAATATGGGACATGATAGCAAAAACATTGAATCACATGATTTGGAATTGTGGCCTATTGAAACGAAATCACATAAAATGCCAGCACTGGTGACATCACTGGACACAAATTTGAATGCCAAAGTGGCACATACTTCTTTCTTGCTATTGGCAGCTATATTACTCTATAATACTATACTCTAAAGAAGGAATGGCATACTTATAAGATTACAGGGATGAACTTTCGAAAAACTGGGTTATGATTTAGCATTATATTGGAGAACCTGGTATCAGAAAGGAGACATTTCAGAAACATGTAGGAACTTGGACATCTTTTCTTTTATATGAATCCAACAACTATTCCTATACACTATCTGTGTATAGCACTTGAGGTGTACACTAAGGGACAAAAGGGTGTAAACGAGGCAAGGAAAGTCTTGGTTGTTTACCTATTCACTTAATTAAACAGTTTCTCTAAGGTTCAGCACTCTGCCTCTGTGGTAATTTGCCTTGCTTAAATGCATTAAACTTCAGTTAATAGTTCTGAGGTATTTAGGCTACCCAAAATAAATCAATTTCAACATAAACAGCAGTTTAAGCAACTATTATGGTTATTTTAAGAGTGCTTTTTGTTCTCCTAAAGCATTCATCTCCTGTGAAACTCTAAACATGCTAAGAGAACATCTTTGTGTTTTAAATGTACTGTACAGAACTGCTTTGCACAGCTAACTATAACTTTATTATAGAGGGAGCGCTACTGCTGTCAGCATCTATAGGGAATATAAATACACAGAGCCCTACCTAATCTGAAAATTAACCTGCAACTATTTTCAAGTTCAGGGGATGCCCTTTTATGTGGTCCTGCCCCCTTGACAGCATCTGTAGAAAGCTTATTTAGTCCACAAATGCACCTACTCTCCCTATCTTGACCCACTTAATTGCCATCTATGGCTATTAGGCTGATCAAAAAGACGTCAGGAGAAGTGACCAAGCACCTTCCAATGTCTAAATATGGAAGGCAAGTAGTCTCCTGGCTATTTGCCAGTTAAATTGAGACAATTTTAAACAGGAAGAAGCCTAAAACAGACTCCCTCTTGGAAAGATCAGTTATTCTCCAGGGAGGTAAATAGGCATTGTGAGGCTGTAACAATGGTTACTCCCTTCTTCACACTTACCCTGACAATAGTATGAATCAATGGGCAGGAGAAGAAAGTAGTCCTGTCAGGGAGCCATCTGCCATGTTGACAAGTAGTTGGAACAGACATGATGGGAACAGCCCATAGCCTACCAGAGGCTGATGTCCCCACGGTAGCAATTAGCAGTACTGATCAATTACAGTATATTTGTATTGAAGAGGCACAGTATAACAATGAAATACAAATGTTGATCTTCTTTATTAGTATCCACGGCCCTGGTTTTTGTACAACTATCTCATGTAAAATAGAGTTACGGATCATTTGGGGGCGAGGGATCTCAATGGAGGTTTACTCTGGTATCACTAGGATCAGACTTGAGCCAGACATTTCAACAATTTTGCTTTGTTTGTGAAATATTTTGCATAGCTTTTGTTATACAGTTACTTTCTTCCTTTAGGGCCTGCTCCTTTTAAATTCGGTGGCTCAACAGACATGTATTGATTTTAACAATGCAGTTAGAGTATTTTATGCAGTAGTATTTTAGAAGGTCCCTCCTTAGAAATAAGTATGACACTCTCAGCTACATGCTCAACCTCAAGTAGTCTTAAACCTGCAAAGATAAATCCTTATGACATGTTGCAGCACGTATCCTCCTTCAGCCCATGACGAGCAGCAGCAGCAGCAAAACGATAACATGTTCAAAACCTTTTTTCCAGTGCTTTCCCATTCACTTTTTGCTATTACCAGTGATTAGATACTTCCTAATTGCTGCTTTCAATTCATAGTAATTAATTGTAGCTAGATTTCTTTTCATCTCTTGAAATACATAATATCACAATGGACTCAGATAGAACACTGTAAAAGCAATCTATATTACTGCTAAATAATCATATTCACTGGTTTTTATCTTGGCTTTACATGCCTTTCATCTGCTATAAAAACATTAAAACTCATTTAATATGCTTTTAAAAATTGAATAAGCCAGTATAAAAGGAGCATATTAATGGCTGTTCACATAACTTTTTATAATTTCAGTCAGGTTTATTATTTGGTATACTGTAAATCAAATTAAGTACAAATATTAGCACTGACAATGTGTGTATAATTAGTTTCTAATCTTTACTGCCTGAACATGTATTCATTGTAAAAGAGTAGGAACAGATTTCTAAGTCGTATCTAGGCATATAAATAGCGTGTTTAGAGGTATATTATTGTAATTTATACATATAGTGTTCAGGCATAACCCTTTGATGGCTTTGTTGTGATATTTAATAATCCAGGGAAACATTTCAGAACCATTTTAAAGAAAATTAGTAAGTGTTTTCATTTTGGAAATGCAGATAACTAGGTTCTTTTTTGTTGTGATTTATTGATCTGATAATACACTAATAACGCCTTTGTATGCAAATGCAAAATTACAATTTTTTTTGCTTGCTTGCATTTCCAGAAAAGTCCTACAATGCCAGAAATTAACTAGAGATTGTGCTATGATACTATCTCCTGACCAGATCCCTTAATAAACTGTCAAAGGGCAATGTCTCTTAAGCCATGAATAAAGCTTCAAATCTGCAGAATGAGTTCATCTGAATGCATATTTGTTAGTCATCTGTAGAGCTCTTAATCAGTATGGAAACAAAATCTTTATAAAATCACTATAATATCATTACAATAGTGGCACTTTAACACTTACAACTATTTTAAGGTCTGAGAAACGTTTTCTATACATATATAGAGAATTCTGTTCCTGGCTCTGCCAGTGGCTTGACTCTCTCTGTGCCTCAATGACACCATCTGTAAAGTGGGGATAATGATACTGATCTTCTTTGTAAAGTGCTTTAAGATCTGTGGATGAAAAGCACTAAATACGCACTCACTATAAACTTCTAAATCACATCAACTTTATTTATATATTTTGAAACCTTGATCAATTAATAGCTGAGAGGTTAATTGGAGAGGGTTTATAATTGTTTATTTTATAATAAATCTCCCTTTTTATTATTATTATTCACCTCTCAAATGTATGGGCCAAACTATATACTGGTATAAATGGTGAAATGCCATTGAAGTCAACAGAGCTCTGCCCATTTACACTGGCAGAGTATTTGCTCTGGAAGTTTATATTGCATCAATAACAATGCGGCCAGAGGTATAATGAAGGTCACTCAAATGGCACTGTTAAATTTTGGCTCAATTCTTCAATCTGCTGAGCACTCTAGGCATGTGAATGGCCCTACTGAAGTCAGTGGGACATTCATGCGCTTATAGTTTATCATGCCTGACAGTATTAGTCTAGAGTGCTCAGCACTTGGCAAGATTGAGCCCTGTTGTACGAGTGGACCATATACTGTAATAAATCTGTGGCCATCCAGTACTTGATGGTTTTACCTATGCTGCACTCCATGGCCGTTCTAAAGTTCACAATGAAATCAAACAAGGACAGAACTCCTATCTTCCCAATCTAACTCCTATCTTCTCCATTAAGGAGAATCTCATTTAACTCGAGCATCATAGGCCCCAGGCTACTGAAGTGAGCAGTTCTGAGAGATACCAAGTAAGAGAGTATCACTATACATAAAAACTAGCCATTCCACTATCATAGCATATAAACACACAAGCCAACACATGGTGCAATTCTATAGTATATATATTTTAAAGGTGACAAGGTAGCTGTTTATGTCCAAATGTAGGCAAATGCCCCTCTCCATCTCAGTGGGACAGAAGGTTAGCTGAGAAGCAGTGGGATGGCTAACTCCTGGCTGGAGGAAGGTATAGGGGGAAAATTTGTGTCCAGATCTGCTGGAGCCCAGCCCCTCCTTGCACCTCAAAGCACATGTGGGAGTATGCTTGGGGGGAGGGGCTTCTCTGCCCCCCATTGTACAGCACGGGCCAGTGGGGGAGTGAGATGAAGGGAGCAGATTGTCTCTCACAGCTCTCCCCTCTCACTAGAAAAGCCTCCTCAGGGCTCCAGGGGCCATCTTGCTCTTTCCCTACAGTTGAAGGAGTACTGACCTGCATTTCCAGAATGCTGTGGGTCTGTCAACCACCTGTTTGAGGGATCAGGAAGGAATTTTTTTCCCATTAGATCAAATTTCCAGGGTTTCTCAGCTTTCTTGCAGCATGGCGGAGGTACAAGTTAGGTTAAAAGGAGTCAGAATAGGAATTTTAAGGTTAGGCGGTAACATAAGAATGTTAAGGTCATCACAACTGCCATCTAGCGTCCAGTGTGGAACATCTAAAAGGGTTAGCTCCCAGAAATAAATGAGACCTGGGTGGAACTTTTGCCTTTAAGGAGAAGGGGAGAAATGGAGTCCTTACAGACTGAGGTCCTCCTTGGTACTCTTACCTCTCGCAGCAGGAGGCAAGGTGTGAGGCTGCAGAAGTGAGCTGAGTCCTAGGCTACCCCCAAGTTACTGGTCAATAGCATGAATTCTGTAACCCCACACTGGACCCACTTAAATGCCCATTATGTGAGAGGGGAGGACAAGTAGTGCCCCTCTCCATTATTAGGTTACTAAAGATGAAGCCTGCCACTTAAATCCATCCTGCATGTTCTGCTCGATCACTGTTAAACACGTGATGCTGGTAGACAATGACAAGAGAAGTGTGTCACCTTAACAGCATGAGAATACAATTCCTAAGTCAAGAGGGAGACAGCAAGATTACCTCAGGAAAACATATTGGTAAATGTTTTGTGAATTATTAATTAGACAGGAAGGAATAGGCACTGTCATTAGGAAAATAATGAAATTAGAAGTTCATATAGTCAAATTAGGTTTCTAACTAATGCTTTTTAAAAATTTCTCTATTCTGTCAGCTTTTATTGAATGCTAACAGCTGCCGGGAAAATATTTCTAGATTTACCAGCTCTCTGATTGATAATATGGGCCCTTCCTGAGGTCAATGGAGAAAATGTGGCACTGTTCAGATGTGTTTCCTAAGACAACTTTTCTCCGATGAGGGAACAGTAAACACCCTACCATTATCAAAAAGAGCTTGCTACATTGAGAGAAAGATAAACAAACACACTGGGGACAAAGTGTTCCCTTGCACACCATATCTCTGACGTCTCTGTTTGGAACAATACTGTCAATGTTACCCAGAATTCACAAAACAGGAAACAAATGTGTATATAAAAGGGGCAGAACGAATTTAAATCTATAAGGATTAGCCCCCTTACAAGTGGAGAAGGTGGTAAGAAATCAAAACCCATCGGGATAGAAATCTGCCAGGGAAAGAGCCAGGATTCTTCATTATCAGAGGGGTCAGTCTGTATCCACAAAAACAGTGAGGAGTCTGGTGGCACCTTAAAGACTAACATTTATTTGGGCATAACCTTCCATGGGTAAAACCCCCACTTCTTTAGATTCTTCATTATAATACAATTCATCACAAAGAGTTTGCTTTAATCTATAAATTCTTATGTAAAGTTTCCTGTCTGCTAGAGAGAGACAGCTTGTCCCAGTGGAATAGACACAGGACTAGCACTTGGAAAACATGGGTTAAAATGCAAAAAGAGTTAGAGTAATAAAGAAAAACTGCTAGGATATTACATTGCTGAAATTTAACACTGGTCCAAGCACATTAAAAGCTTGATCCACTGAATTGGATCAGGAAGTGAACAGAGAGCCAGCAGAGGACAGAGAACACAATTGCCACGGGCTTTCTGTCTGAGATTTTCAAAGGGATCCAAGAGAGCATTAGAGACCCAACTCCCTTTAAAATTTAATAGGAGTTTAGGGTCTCAGTGCCTCATGTCAGTGGAAGTTGGGTGCTAATTTCCATATGTCTTTATTCTTCCAACATACTGAATGGCAATTACCCCTAACAGAGAAGGGGCTAAATGAAACAGCTTTCTTTCCTATGGACTAAAGCAATTCAGTTAAACATATTTTTTTTAACTTTCAATTGAAAATCATATTTTAGTGCTGTGGTTGCTCATGCATTTTCAAAATGTATTCATAAGTCACAGCTGAATGCACTGTATATTGTATTTATATGAACAAACACATAAAAAAGAATCAGTTCCATTATCTAGATAGATGTATGTTTGTCACCATCTGAAAGAATATCAATCCTGCAAGTTATAAGTGTTCAGTCACTCTTTTAAATACATCATTCAGGCACTGTAAGACATAACTACAGTATAAGCAATGACCTTTACGTGTATCTTCTTTCCTAGTATCTCATCACTGTGAAATAGAAACAAGTTGATACTGATATCTTTTGTAATATCAATACATAAGCTATTTATTTTAAAATCATTTCACCCAGTAAACTAACCACAATGTTATTAACAATAGCAAGAAGTTGATATGGTATTCAAAGGCATGCTAAGACACTATTCACCTTAGCTTCTTTCATAAAGAATCTCATAGTTCATTTGTATTTCAGCAAAAGGGCACACGAACATTTTAATTCTTTATTAAACTTTTTCAATTAAATTTCTAAACCCTTATCAGGTGCACAGAATCTTCAGGGAACAAACCTTTCATAACAACAGTATCACAGAAGCCTTGTAATCTTTAAAATGACTCATCCACTATGATTAATTTACCCTTTATTTATATCTATATATCTAAAGGGCAAATGTCACTTTTAGAGTTATTATTTCAGACAGATAATTTTATACAGGATTTTACTTTAGATGTAGGTCACATCATTTATGAACAAGTGTGATGACTGACTCACACTGCATTGTCTGTCAATACTGAGTTACTTCTACTCTAAGAAAAATCTCTTGCAGAAGAAACACTGCTAATGGCGTGTCATGAAAGACATCACACAACTAAGCCAGGTAATATTTTTTTGCAATTAACAGAGGCTGTGCTGATAGGCACTCAGTGTTATTTTTGTTATACTGATAGCATGAAAAATACCTATGTCTCTGCCACAACAAAATCATTATGTGATTTGAGTTGATTGCATGAGCAGTTTTTAAGAATGCTCAAGCAGACGTGATTTTCTGTAGGCTATGGTTTCAAAATTATAATGAAGTAACTGCAAACAGAATATGAATGCATCCACAATTACCTTGTTTGTTTCAAGATGTAATATGTAGCCACCCCCACCTCCCTCTCTCACATGCTAGCATAAAATCAAGATAGAGCTTTAAAATATTTCTTTTAAGTATTAAACATAAGGATGGCCAAGAAACTGAGAAATGGAATTAGTGACTGGTGACTCAACAGCTGTAGGTTACCCCTATGTATTAACATGAAGCCCTGTGATTTTATCATGAACAAAGAAAAAAATGCCAAAAATGTGTTTCAATCATTTTTATTGGCTTTGCTTTGAAAAGAGGTTGATCAAGCCTACTTCTTTACAGTCACATATAGCAGTTATTCCTCCTCTATGTTGTAACTGTTCCTTTATTTACCTGGGACATTTCAGTTCATGGCCACCTGGTTTTCAGTGAAATTGGGCTTTGTATGAAATTTTGCAGTTATTTTGTTCAGAAGAAGGGGTGATTTACTCACTGTGACAAAATGAGCCAGTGACTTGGCCATGATTAATATCTGGGATCCCAAGTCCTTTTATCTAAACACACATCTTCCTCCTGCAAACAACATAATTGCACAGAGTGCATTAGCTAGAGGAAGCTTAACTACCCAAGAAAGAGCTCCACAACAAATATGATGGTTGTCTTTTTGAATACTTTTTAAAGTATGTCTTCTGAAATGTTCTTATTCCACTCAGCATCAGCTACCTATGAGTAATATAAACAAGGAGTTCTCTTATTGCTTCAAGTAACAAAAACTAACACCTAAAGCAGATAGAAATGTAGATTACACAAAGCAGCCTTAACATACCAGAGGACCTGGATCTTAATATTTCCTTTTTCTGACCAAGAATGTCCTATTTTGGACATCCTGTTCAGGATGCAAACCCCATGCTCTGGATGTCCCTAAGCTACTGACCGCCAGAGGCTAGAACTGGATGATAGGGGAATCACTCAAAAATTGCTCTGTTTTGTTCATTCCCTCTGAAGCATCTGGTTCCAGCCACTGTTGGAAGACAGGATCTGGGCTAGATAGACCATTCGTCTGACCCAACATGGCTGCTCTTATGTTGCTGTTGATGTTGTCCTAGACTCTCTCAAGACCAATGTAATAATCTGAAAAGAGAGATATTGATAGGGCAAAGGCAGTAGTGCAGTGCATGTTGTGACCTATTGATATATAAATACTTTATTTATAAAAAGTTTCTATAGGAAGAGTTAAACAGAGAGAGCAACAAATCCCCAAAATGCTGGCTACTGCAAACCATCAGTAGACAATCATTTAAAACATTTAGAAAATTGTGTGGCCTAAGTAAAGATGGGAATTAGAGAACCTGGCTTCTCTGGATATTGATAGTAGTCAAACTCTCTGAGGAGTTCCTGTGTGTTGTGGCACAGTTGGACAATGGCAGGTCTTAGCACGCAGGCCCATGTGAACAAGTCCATGCTGACATTTGAGAACAATGAAAACTGACTTTGAACTGAAGGGTATCCCTGGTGAAGTAGATGGTTGAAAATTTCTTCCCCAGCCCCCATGGAAAATTTTGACAAAAGTGAAAAGCCATTGTCACAGCAAATTTCAACTTTTCACTGAAAAACTGTAAAATTGTTTTTCATTTTTTAGTCTGAACCCAAAAAGTTTCAGATTTTAACAAAAGCTTCTGGGTGTTCAGTCAAAAACCTGTTAGTCAAAAAACTAATTTTCCATCAAAAACACTTTTAATGGAAAATTTTCGACCAGCCCTATACAGGAAGTGGTTGAACAGGAATAGATGAAATTCCAAAGGGGAGAGGAGTATCAAGGGTCAAAGACAAGGACAAAGCTTTTCTAGAGGGTTGCCCATATTGATGTTTCAGGTGCTGATTCTTCAGGATAGTACATTCTGACTTCACTTAGAGTTTTCCCTGAGTAAAGACTACATAAAAAAAAACACCACCACCACCACCAGAACTAAGGATGTATTTAGCCTATATAACTTGATGAATCTAGAGAATATCTTGGCCCACTCCCTTTTCTTCCTATTGGCTTGACCATCTGCCTATTGTCCTTTATCAATTAATACTTTTGGAAATATTTTGCATGATTTCAGTGCCATGGGTGCATAGCATTGCCTGGTTATCAGCATATTTGACAGCTTCATTACTGCTTCATACTTTGCCTAGAGGAGTCCATGTTTTGTTGCAAGCATCTTGCACAACTTTCCAAAGTTGAACATTGAACTAAAGCTATCTTGTGCCATTCTATGAGGCCTTCTGTTCCAGATGATGATCATTTTATTTTGATCTGTCCTCTATTTGCACTTTTGAACTTATTTGATCTTGCATTGAAATTGACTTTTACTCCAGAATTTTAGAGCTCTTGGCCAGCTGCTCCTCCTGTGCAATTCAATTTGCATCCATTGAAGTCAATGGTGGGACACCAGCCCACACCAGATGAGAATCTTGCCCCGTGTCTAGAATGCTAAGCCCTCAAATGAAGCTGAAAGCTTAAGATTTTCAAATTTTCTCCAAGGTAACCATGTTGATTTGGAATTCATTTTTTTTCTGAATTATGCATTGATTGTCAGATGACTATTGTACATATCCATTAACATGATTCTGAAATCTAAAGTGCTAGAAGTAGGCTATTCCCTGTGACAGACAAATGATCTGCTTTGGTATGGCCAGTCTCACATTCCTTCTCCCATCCACAAATACATTGCAACAATGTTGCATAGAAAGATCAGCATTTGGAAACAGGAAAGTACATTGTTAAGTAATAATAGATTATATTCAACATGGAAAACAATACTGACTGGAGTACTCATGAGGATCAGTTTCAGGTCATTACTGTTCCCAGTTTATTCTATACATCATATGGTCAAATCGATACCATAAAACTGAAATTTGCTAAATGGAGAATCAGACAAAAATGTGGTATTTGGGCTGGTTTCAATAAGAGTTAGAAGTATGGAATCCAAGACCCTATTAGAAATGAAAGAAGACTGTCAAACAACATGTTCCTTTGAAGGATTTGATATCTGAACATAAAAGAATGAGAGAAGCACTGAGTAACTTAGCACTTAGTTTCTTAAGGCCAATGTGACTGTGTGAGTCTTGTTATAATATAAGGATATAATGCTAGAGTGACTAATTGGAAATTTCACAGCCACTTTTATTTTATAGACTCATAGGTCAGAAGGGACCAATATGATCATCTAGTCTGACCTCCTGCACAAGGCAGGCCTCAAAACCCTACCCATACACATTTATAACAACCCCTAACCCATGACTGAGTTATTGAAATCCTCAAAATTGAGATTTGAAGACCTCAAGCTGCAGGGAATCCACCAGCAAGCGACCCATGCCCCACGCTGCAGAGGAAGGCGAAAAACCTCCAGGGCCTCTGCCAATCCGCCCTGGAGGAAAATTCCTTCCCGACCCCAAATATGGCGATCAGCTAAACCCTGAGCATGTGGGCAAGACTCACCAGCCAGCACCCAAGAAAGAATTCTCTGCAGTAACTCAGTTCCCATCCCATCCAACATCCCCTCACAGACCATTGAGCAGACTTATCTGCCGATAATCCAAAATCAATTGCCCAAATTAAACTATCCCATCATAACATCCCCTCCATATACTTATCAAGCTTAGTCTTAAAGCCAGATAAGTCTTTTGCCCCCACTACTTCCCTCGGAAGGCTGTTCCAGAACTTCACTCCCCTAATGGTTAGAAACCTTCGTCTAATTTCAAGTCTAAACTTCCTAATATCCAGTTTGTACCCATTCGTCCTCGTGCCTACATTAGTACTAAACTTAAATAATTCCTCTCCCTCCCTAACGTTAATCCCCCTGATATATTTATATAGAGCAAGCATATCCCCCCGGAGCCTTCTTTTGGCCAGGCTAAACAAGCCAAGCTCTTTGAGTCTCCTTTCATAAGGCAGATTTTCCATTCCTCGGATCATCCTAGTAGCCCGTCTCTGAACCTGTTCCAGTTTGAATTCATCCTTCTTAAACATGGGACACCAGAACTGCACACAATATTCCAGGTGGGGTCTCACCAGCGCCGTATATAACGGCACTAACACCTCCTTCTCCTTGCTGGAAATACCTCGCCTGATGCATCCTAAAACCGCATTTGCTTTTTTAACAGCCATATCACATTGGCGGCTCATAGTCATCCTGCTATCAACCAATATTTTATTATAGAATACAAGAGTGCACTAGAATTCTGACTCAACTTACATGGATTAAAAAAAAACTTGCAGACAAACTCCTCAAGTTTTCCCTCCAAATTTTTCAATTGCATGGAAAAGAGGTTAGTTTCCCCAGCATGCGTTCATCAGTGGAATAAAGATGAAAATCTGGTGACACTGAAGTCAATGGGAGTTTTGCCACTAAACAATGGAGCCAAGTTTTTGCTCAGTGCTGTGCAATTACTGCTCCACTGTGTTATTGCCTCTGGGCTAGTGGCTGTGACATAGTTTGCTCATATAAGAAAAACTGGCAAAAACGCAAAAAAACTCTCCCCACAAATAATAATTTCTCTGATCCCCAATATAATTTCTTTTAAATGTTTTCTCTTTAAATACTTCTATTTAAAAACACCCTTAAGACAAAGTGGAACTTATGAAGAGAATGGCTAAAATGCCTATCTGGGGATTAAAAGGTCACTATTTAAGGGAAAACTTTGAGAGATGAATAATTTAGCCTGGAAAAAAGAAGAGCGAGAAGGGACTTCATTATAGTGTATTATTAAGTATTTTAAAAGGGTCATACTAGGAACTTGGGAAAGACCTGTTGAGATCACAGGGGAACAGAAAACAAGAGGTCCATGATCTGAAAGAGGTAAAGATATTTTTAGAAGGGATATTGGATAAATATTGAGAAGGATGGTCTGGGTCATTACTGAATTCTAATCTAAGCTTTCCTTGTTTACTAACAATACAGAGACATTACTGAGTTGTTGTCTACACGACATATGTATGGTAGCAACAGTGGCGTATTATTTGGACACCCAGTCTGTAGGAGCTAATGATTCTTTCCTTTCATTTTCTCCAACAACCTCCACACTCCGGCCTCCTCTTTTCTTAGACAGGTGCCTAAGGACAGTGTGAAGTGGCTGTGCAACTGCATTTTCTCATATCCATTCCTCATAGCACAGTGAGTGGCAGTAAAACCTCGATTCTGTAAAAAATACACACATAAAATACACAACACCTCCCTGGTTTATTACAGGGAGAGTATCCCCGTAAATCCTCAAACCTTGGTTGGCTGGCTGAGTACCTGGTAGGGGTAGCAGGCTCAGTCAGTTGCAGTGTGGAGCCCAACAGAAAGGCTGCCAGGATATTTGTCCACCCTCAGCTGGGTTTCTAAGACAAGGCGGGTGGGTTGGAGGGAAACATCTGCAGAGCATAGGAACCAGAGAAGAAATAGAAACAATGGTTTACAATGGACTCCCGTTGGGTCAAATCGCTTGAGCCTTTACTATCCAAACTGGCTTGCTCTGGAGAAGATACAGACAAGGAGTATTTTAATACCCAAAGCTTTCTATTCATGACATCTTGTAGTGTATCATATTAAAAAGGGACCTTTTATTTCCTGTGCACTCAAGCAGTAAGACTTCACCTTGCACTTCTTCAGCAAACTAAAGAGAGGTGAGCAGTATGCTAAAGCACGTACTGCAGAGAGCAGGAGAATGGAATTCTTTCTGGTTATTACAAATGGAATTTAATAAAAAAAAAAGTATTAAACTCATTGTATCTGGCCCAATGAAAACAGAAAAGTTGTATGAATATGAAAAAAAAAAATCACATAATATAGAGTACGGAAAATGTTTGAACAATAATTACTTCAGTTTGACATTCTTTACAGCAGCTCTGAGAACATAGCTTTTGCTAAAGCACTCTGCTATTAAGTGAAAGGATTCAAAAACACATTGGATTCTATGTCTGATAGTGTTTTAAACACAGAAATACATTTTTTCACTACTAATGCACTTTAGCAGATGTCTGAAATCAGGTATCTCTACTAGAAGGGTTCTGTATATAGAGCACCAACAATTTAAAATCAAAGCATAAGATTGCTTATGCTAATTCCACATCTAGAACAACTACTCTATATTTACAAATAGACTGGAATTTGTACAGAGAAATTTATCCCATTTGAAGTAACCTGATGAGAACTGCCATACAAATTTCGAAAGAAAAAGCAGTTTGAAACAACACTGTTCATTTAAAAGCACACACCCACAATAACTCAGATAGGCTGAGCTTACTGGAGGCAATATTGGTACCTCTAGATATTTGGGTATACAGACTACTGTACAGCTATCTTCGTTCCTCACCTCTTGAGACATTAAAATTAGATATGGGAAAAACTCTACTGGAGGTACTTGTAGAATTTAGGGAACAGAATCATTTCATGTGAAAGTTTATTAGATAAGAGAGACCTATTGGGTCACCTGTGCTGTCTCTGATTTTCATGATCCTGTGATAATTTATGGCAAAATGTTCTTTAAACTGTCTCAAAATAACATCCTTAAAAGCAATGGAGGATGGCTGGGAATGATATCCAAATTCCAAAATGCTGATTGGCTAGCACTACGATACCATTCTTGGAAATATTTTAGTGCTAAACCCTGTATTCCCAACCTCAGCTTTGTAGCTCCAGTACACAAGAGGGTGAGGGAGGCAGAATTTGGACAACACAAGGCTTGCCTCATGGACTGGGTCTAGGGGCGGGCCAGGAGAGGAGGCAGGTCCAGTAGATATGTATATCTATCTATAGCTTCTGGGCTGCAACAACAATTCTGTCCCATATTCCCACCCTGTAGATCTCTGCAGTGAAAAGTCTAGTTACTTTGACTAAATCCAGGGACAGATTTTACTCCTGACTGTACAGGAGTCTCTCTCTTTGGAAACATCTTTTTAATTAATGTGTAATATGCAGTTCTGAAGGTTCATGTTTAAGAGCTCAGTCAAGCCAAACTCAATCTATTAAAACCTACATTCAACTACTTATATGAATTTTGGAGATCTTGGAATGTGTAGACACCTTACAGTACACAAGCCAAGATGCTGCTATGCACCCAGTCTGGTATGTAACTTTAACAAGATTTAACTATCATAATTATGATGCAGTATAACCCAAATCTCCATAAAGACAATGCACACGTCACATTGCAAAACATGACGTGAAACAACTATAATGAAACACATACACGTTTACATTTTACTAAAATCATATGGGCAGTAATTTAAGTGAATGGGAGTTTCTTTTATATTTTTTATTTCATAGTCCTGTTTCCACCAAATATAAAGTCTAGTAAATAAAATTTGAATGGCTTACCAAAAAAAAATCAGGCAAGAAGGCGGAGTTATTACTATATCACTTTCTACTGTTTTCCCACTATATGTATTCTAAGTATCCTACATCCCAGGGAATGTAAAGCCACCTGAGAATCCATTTGGAATGGAACGGAGTCTCAAATGTTTCTAAAACTTCTTGCCTGCTTACATGCTTCCAAGGAAATCAAATTAATTTCTGTACAATCCAATAGGGAATGTACAGACTAGAAATGATGGGCCCAATCCTAACTCTTGTATGACTCAATAATAAGTCTATTTCTATGTGAGTCAAAGTTGCAGAATCAAGTCTCAAGTAGGTATTTGATTAATTCAAATAGATATCCAGCAGACATATACACTTGAAAAGGAACATTTTGATGCAATTGATGGACTTCAAGCAATACCTTAATAAATAATTGGGGATGGCGAAAACTACATCACTAAAAATTAGAATTTGGGGAGACAACTGTAGAGATACATGGTATAGATGTCCCAATGTGGTCTTCTGTAACAAAATAATGTGCAAGCCATAAAAGGTTCACTTCCATTTCTGATTTATCTTAGAAACTGTGAATTAGCACAGACCTAAGACCAGTGACAAATTACAATACTGCCTCACTCTGAATATGGATCTTCTATTAACTCAGCAAGCGGACTGAAGAAATTGTACAGCCATAATTCTTCTAAGGTTACACACTGGTGCATTTGTTAAAATTATCTGGAACACAGCAAGTGTTTGATAAGTGACTGAAACCACTGTACAAATACAGCCTGTTCTTTATCCTGAAGTTCTCATTATGAAGAAAGTTGGGAAAATGCAAAGGTTTTGCTTTGTAAAAGGAAATAATAAGCATGAAAAAATCCAAAATACTATTTCTGATGTGACTTTTGTAATGAAGTGATACTGTAAATTATCTGGACAGCAAAAGGTTTGTATGTCCTAGTTAACAAGAGGAGATAACATTCATTACTGTAACAGTCAGCTCCCTTTCATATTATTTTAATTTGGAAAAAACTGAGTTCAGTATGGAAATTTTATCATAAGACTAACAAGATTTTATCTAATTGAAGAAAAAATGTTTCACCATTATATGGAGATTTGCTTCAAAAGCTTTCATAACACACTACTGTGTGAACAGAGATAATGGAAACATAATGGAAAGAAAATGTCAAGGTTTTTATTTATTGCTTGAATACTTAGATACATATGGTAAAGGAAAAAAATTTACTCAAATATGGTTTATAAAAACATCTTACATATTATCTACCTAATAACATCTGCTTGTCAAAGAACTATGTCATCAAAAAAACCACTGACAGTCACCTATGTACTGTAATATATTTAGGTTTTCAAATTCAGGATCATTTAAAGATGTGGATGCCTACTTGTTATCTATAAATTATAGTATGTACACCTCTACCCCAATATGACGGGGTCCTCAGGAGCCAAAAAATCTTACTGTGTTATAGGTAAAACCACATTATATTGAACTTGCTTTGGCCTTTGATTGACAGACACCAATGACCAGCTCTCTGGTCCCCAGCTAGTTTTCAGAGCTCTTACAAACCCTACTCTAGGCTGAGGGGCCAGCATGGCAGTAATTGTGACCACAGCGGCTCTGAGTTACACAGCGGCTATCCCCGGGCTGTTTGCTGCAATCTCGCTCTAGGCAGGGAACAGAGAAGTCCTGTTTTCCTGCCCCTGGCGATCCCCCCGCACAAGGGCTTGGTCTCTGTCCTCTCCCCCATCCCTGCTGGGTGAGGTGGCTCCTCGGTCCTGCCTCCCTGCTGAGGGCCGTGCCGGCTGGCCGCAGGCTTTGCTATGTGGGCAGCAGGGACTGTGCAGCTTGACTCCTCGATGGGGAGCTGGACCCTGTGGGGTGGGGCGAGGCTCAGGCAGGGCACTGCGCTGGCGGCTCCCACGTCTCTCCCGCTGTGCCCTTCTGCTGCGCCCTGCCACCGCTGCCCCGGATCGCCGGTAGATGTGGGAGCCGGGTGAGGTTGGCCCTGAAGGTGGCTGCTCCAGAAGCGTGTCCGACATAGTGGCAAAATAAGCTCTGTGCGGGTAGAGATGGGTCTGCTCGCATGTGCCGGCACCTTGCCATGGGGAGCTGATGGGCTGTTACCTAGAAGACTTCACTCCCAGCCGTCTCAGGTTGGCCGGTGCGTCCTGTACTTGCCTGTGCCGCTGATCACTCACTGGGGGCAGGGATGGTTGTTGGCTTGAGCAGTGGGAGTTGTTAGCTGAACTGAGCTGCCAAGTAGCGCCATTGTCTCTCTCTCAGATAACAATTGCACAGCCTCACCCCCCAGAATGCTGCTTTACTGTGTTATATCCAAATTTGTGTTATATTGAGTAGCGTTATATCGGGGTAGAGGAATATTAAGTTCCCTTAAAGCAATTTAAATTGTGAATTCTGGCACTTAAATAGATTCTTCAATAAATAAATGTACCCGACCATAGCAGCTTCATAACCAATTCTTTATTGTTTTTCTGCAGAGAACACAGAATTAAAATGAATGCTGCCATCACACAATCTTTAAGGTATACTGTTGAGACAGATCAATCATTCAGGGCAAATTCACACAGAATACCAATACATTATATGGTGAGTCTGTTCATCAGCTAGATGGTAATACAGATCACCAAGTGGAACTTCAGACACCTTTCACAGCCTGATGTGATTCTATTGGCTATAATAAATTAGGCTTGAAAATTCTGCACTTTGCACCTGCTCCAAAGCCCACAGATACCAATGGAAGTCTTTCAATTGACTTCAGTGGGCTTATGTTCAGACCCTTTGATATTAACCCAAAGATGTGCTAGTGTACAAGATGTAGGTTTGACACGAAAAAAAAAATCAGCCCCAATAAATAATAGGCGAAATATCAAAATTTAGTAAAGGGGTTCATTGCCCTTCTGATCTAGAAAAGAATGTCTTATTGTACTTGAAAATTAAGTTAATGTTGGATTAAAAACTATGATAGGGTTCGCAGAAAAATTCATATATCAATCTTGATCCAAGTCTCATCCAAATCTTTTGGTGGGTTAATGGCTGAATTTGCCAAATATACGTTCTCCTCAATTTTATGCCAATATACGCATATGCAGGAATGAAAGTGAAAATATCCTTGATGAATTTGAGCCAAATACCCACACTGAGAGAATAATGTAGTAAGTCTGTATACAAATCTTTACTGTATCTAAGTCTTAAATGTTATTCCTGTTCACCATCCATCAGGAAATACATTAAGAGTAGAAGAAGCTATAGTTGATCAGTGCTCAAAATACTTCAATGGAATTATACAGAGTACTGTTAATGCACAGGACAAGGGCAGTAAATCATACACACACTTGTCAGGACATTGTATTTTGCCCTTTGACTACCTCTTCAGTATTGGGAGCCTGTCTTTATGAGTAATTGCATGCAATAGGGAACCTGCTTCCAACCAATACCTCTAGGCGCTATTACAGTATAAATATCAAGTTAAAAAAAGTAACAATTAAGGAGAGAGACCTAATGACATGCATAGTCTTATTTTCAGAGATGCTGAGCATCTCTGAAGATCAGACTGTTAAACTTTAGTAACAAACATAGAAAGGGAGTTATTATAGGGCTTGCATTAGGTGTGAGCTTTAATCCATACAGCAATCAGTAGGAAGAGTGATTATTAAGATCTGAATTCAGGGCATTACTACTTGCTCTTTAGCTCTCTTATGTGAATAAGTTTTCAAAACCAGTATGCTTTTTCCTCTTGCTTCCATGTCCCTCTTTCTGCTAGTTCTTTTCCACACAAACATTTTACGGCCTGCCTTAATTATGGCTTTGTGATGCTCTTAGGTTTCATTATCTTTATTTATGGGTTTCAAATGATCAGGTGGGTGTTGATTTCCTGTCCCAGACCTGCAGTTGAAGTTTTAACCACTGCCACTTCCATATAAGAACATAAGAATGGCCATACTGGGTCAGACCAAAGGTCCATCCAGCCCAGTATCCTGTCTACCGAGAGTGGCCAATGCCAGGTGCCCCAGAGGGAGTGAACCTAACTGGTAATGATCAAGTGATCTCTCTCCTGCCATCCATCTCCACCCTCTGACAAAACAGAGGCTAGTGACACCATTCCTTACCCATCCTGGCTACCAGCCATTAATGGACTTAACTAGATAAATTTATGGAGGTTCTCTTTTAAACCCTGTTATAGTCCTAGCCTTCACAACCTCCTCAGGCAAGGAGTCCCATAGGTTGACTGTGGGCTGTGAAGAACTTCCTTTTATTTGTTTTAAACCTGCTGCCCATTAATTTCATTTGGTGGCCCCCTAGTTCTTATATTATGGGAACAAGTAAATAACTTTTCCTTATTCACTTTCTCCACACCACTCATGATTTTATATACCTCTATCACATCCCCTCCAAAATCATCATTGCCAGTTCCATGACTTGCTTTGCTTCCATCTAGGAAATAATTCCCTTGCAACTGCAGGCTTTGTAGACAGTCACCCTTATGAAAAAGTAATAATCTTTGTATACTTCAACTGTAGTTATTTTCACCCTTTGGCCCTGCTGCATGTGGGTTTCCATGATTTCTAAAGTGTGATAAAATGTCCTTTGGGAATGAAAAAATCCTCCTGATAATCTATTTCTCATCAAAATCCTTTATCAATTGATATGTAATTAACTGCTACACTTTTATAGGACAAATTCAATCATACTTCATGGAAAGAAATAGAATTAACAGCTTAACAAAAATATTTTCATACTATCAAAAGAGAGTTACTCTCAGTGGATAACTTTAATAAACATGCACACTATAGATTTTTCATTTCACTTCCAAAACTTCACAGCTATCTTCCAGAATCTCAAAGGTAACCACTTCCAATAAAGCATCTGCATGCGATTTCATAAAGAGAAGCATATTTTTATTCCAGTGCTTGGAATAAATATAAATTCCCCACTTTTAATTTGCAACAGACATTGAGTTTTATAGAGGGCTGCAGATCAGCTGAATAATTACACACCTGCACAAAATTTCCTGCTAAACTATTATAGCCTGAAGGAATCTACTTGTCAAGCACGAATCTTGACATAGACAAGAAATGACTTAAAGTCTAATATCATTCTACAAATTGGTATGAAAGAAGAACATCACATTAACAAAAAACTGCCAGCCTGTAATGTTTATGGCTTACTGTAATGGGGTGCACTCACCTCTCACGAGCGCCCCGTCACAGTGCATGTGCCTCAACTCTCTCTCTGTTTGTGGTGGTCCTCTTGCCGAGTCACACCATCTATATGTGAGATAAAAATCAAACCCTTCCAGGATATAAGTACAATCGGGGGCTTTATCTGTAAGGTTCTTTTATCTGTAGCCCTATCTCTGGGCTCGCTCCTCAATCAGTCCTGCAGGGCCGATCGCAGTACCCTGGTTCAAACTGTCTCTCAGCACCTTCTGGGCTCTTTCAAATTGACCCTCTCTTCAAGCAGTCCTGGCTCTGGTGTGGGGCCACATCCGCCAGGGTTCTCTCCCTGGAGAATCTTCATCTCTCTGGGCCTTTCTGGACCCAGCTCTTCAGCTGGGTCACTAAATGAGTTGAGTTCCCATTCTGGGGTGTATCAAAGTCCAGGCCACTTTCCCAGTGCCTGGTCGGGGTACCCAGGCCCACCCTCTACTCTAGGTCCCAGCCTAGTGACCCTATAGATAGTTGCCATCCACCACATCCCTTTAAACAAACTGTGTCACTGCTACAATTCCCGAGGCTACTTCCCCACGGTCCCAGCACATTCTTCACCCTTACTTCAGGGCCTTGTCCTGGTTGAGTCCCAGCAGCCAGCCCAGGATGCCTTCATGTTCCTCCTTCCCGGCCTCTGTCAGCATTGTTCTATCTGAGGTCCCGTAGTTCCCTCAGCCAGCCAGGCACAACCTCCCCTCTCCTCCAGCTCTAGCAAGGAACTGATCTCTGCTCTGCACTGCAGCTCCTTTTATATGGGCCTGCTGGGCCTGGATTGGCTACTTCCTGCAGTCCCTCTCTGAATGGCCGCATCTCATGCTGCAGCTCTAGGACTCTCTCCACTGCCCTTTTCTGGGAAAGGGTGTGGCAGGGCCACGAGGCCTCCAGCAGGGGGCCTCAGGGCCTAGTCTACCCCATCACACTTAATCATTTTGTATCTGATTATATTGGAGCTTTCTTGGTTGTCTAATACATGTGACACATTAGTGAACATAAATCAAGCCTAACTATAAATAACTATGTTCACACAGAGAATGAAAATTTGGTTTGCTTATGCTATTGTCATGATGATGTTCAAGGCATATGATTAGCTACCCATATCCTAAATGGAATAAGCCATAGAATTAGAATTGACTTAGTCCATTTATTCAGGGATCATCAGGAATTTAAAAAAACAAAACAAACCAAATCAGTGATTAAAGGGAAGGGGACACTTTTCTGTAAAGACTCAATTCTGCAGTCCTTAGTTCCATAAATAGCCTTTACTCTCATGAATAGTCCCATTGATTGCAATGTGACTATTTTATGAATAAGGATTCCAGGAGAATGAATGAGAAAAAGGTAAGTATGTGCTTGTATCCTTCGTTTATTTACTGACTCCATGACCCATAACTTTAGGTATTGAATGCAGTCAGTGTAATGCAAATTAAGTATCTTAACTCATATAATATCTAATGTGACAATGGTCACATGATTGACCATCAAAGAGTCTCAAAACACTGGGCAATTGATAATACTATAATAGGACACAGCTCATAATGAAGTGGTCTACCTTTATTGGTCTGATAATGACTTGATGGAGTACTATAGACTCAGAGTGGCAGAGAGGCATAAGAATACGATATTTTTCGTTTCAGTTCAAAAAAGCAACAACTGTCTCAACTGTAGTACAGTAGTTACCCGAAAGACTTTTTGGGGGGGGGTGCAAGTGGGAGGAGAGTGATATATAGTGTGGTTCTTAATGGATCAAAAGATTTGACCTGGGCTTTTGGTAATAAATCCACAGTCTAAAGAAAGGGAATTCTCCAAACCCTTTCCCCCAAAGAGCTATTAATAAAAGATAGCTCTGAGAATATATTGATACTAAACCAAGTAGATTCCTGAGACCTGAATTCTCACTGAAGTCACGCTGAGCCCTTTATCCCCATCAGAAAAATGTCTAGAATGATGGATGTTTGCACCATGATATTGTCACATGTTTTCTTTGTATTATTATGTACATTTCATCCATAGTAAAGTCTAATGGAGATGTCTTTCTAGACCCTTCCTGGAGATCAGTAAGTCTAGCTGTGCACTCTTGATTTAACTGCAATTTCAGCCTCTAGATAGCCTATTTCAGTATTGATCATTGAGACAATACATCTGAAATTGTAAGCAATCTTTATGGTATGTCGTGTCTCACCTCCACAAAATTGCAGAATTAAAGAGGCTCCCCTTATGTGGAAGCAGAAAAAAGTAAACGAAAACTCTGGGTTACTTCCTCGAGGCTACCATTTTCAAACTGGAGTTGTAAAAAAAACAAGGTAAGAGAAATGTCAATGGAAGAAAAAGTTATCAGTATTACCATATACCCACAATACCAGGAGGAAAATATACAGTCAAAGTCATATCTCTGTGCTTAGATTTTCCCACCACACAAGTTTCTGCTACAGCTTGATGGAATGTTGTTACGGTACCTTAGTTGACTCAAAGCGAGGAGGATGTAAATCGTGGACTGTTGGGAAGACCCTCAGATATACCTCTCAATGACAGCACTAAATGACCTCCTGCACAACTTGAATGAACTACTTCAGCTATGCTGAAAAGAGATCCAAGGGAAAGTTGCAGTAGGTCTAATTGGTTCCAGCTTCCACACTAGTATCTTCTTCCTTATGAGCTCTTAGGTACCTGTACAAAGATAAGGCCAGTCTCTGATCACACTTACACAAGTGTGACTGTGACAGGGCCCACCTCAATGGTGCCCCCCCCCCCGGTGGTCCAGTGAGGCACCACTTATCCTCTCATAGGGTCTCCAACAGTCAGTTGCCACCTCCCACAGGATCTGGTGCAGTGATGCTTTAGGCCTCCAGCTAAGGCAAGCTTAAGGCCTATTTCTTCTGGGGTACTGAAGTCCAAAAACATATGAATTGTTGACCACAGGACCCACCCTTCTGCTCTGGATTTGTCTTTGTGCATCCACTACTTTTGTTGGTCTTACTGGGCCCAGTCATCCCATCCACTGGGAAACTGTTTCTTGCAGCAAGCTGCAGCAGACTCTTGGCTGAAATCAGAATTCTCTCAGAGAGGGAGAACTGGAGCTCTGGTCTCTCCTGGCCTGTTCGGAATGGAGCTAGACCTTCTCCCTTTAACATCCCTCTCCACTGGGTAGAACCAGTTGGGTTTTGTATTAATGTGTGCTTCATTTGGGCACCCTCATGCAGCAGGCCATGGCACAACATGCATACCTGCCTCAGTTTCCCATTGGAACCAACCTGTGCCAAGGAATATCGCCTTAGGGGAAAATTCAAACTCTTCTGAAGTGCCACAGTCCACAATTCCCTCATAATAAGAACAACTCTAGTCAAAATGCTAAAGTAAAATGAGTTCCCAGATCACCTATGTGAGAGCCATTAAGCATTCTGTCACAATTCCTGTAGCCTTGTTCCAGGGCCCCACTTTCCAGGCCCCCAACCTGAGAGTCCCCCCAACCTGAGAGTCCCAAGACCTGTTTCTTTCCCCCACGCCTTCTCCTGTAGCCCCAAGTCAGGTATCCCAGGAGGGGGCTCCCTGTAATGATTCACTCCCCGAGGCCTCCTCATCGGTGAGTCCTATCCCTGTTCAGGGGATCCTCAGCTCCAAAAAGTCCTTCTACAGTTCCTCAGAACTCATCACCAGCTGCTCATACTTCACAGCTCTCCTCTTGGTTTCCTGCAGCTTTTTCTCTTGGGCAACTCTGCTGTTCCTCCTCTGCTCCCAGGAAGCTCTCATCTGATCCTCCTGACTTCTTCAGTCTCTTCTCAAGCAGTTCTCACTTGCCCTGACTCTCATCCTGCAGGGACTTCCTCCTCTTGAGGGCCCACATACCTTCTTTTCAGCCCAATTCAAGATCAACTAGCCAGTCAAAGATGCTTTTTCCCTCTTGAAGGGCCAGCGCTACCCTGTGACAAGTCCACAGGCTTCCATTAATCCTCTCCTTGCTAATAGGGGGCCTGTCTTCCCCACCACAATGATTTCATGAACACCAACAGTCACTCATTTACACACTGTAAGAGCAGGATCAAAACCATACTGTATATGGCTTCCTACTTTTTTTGCATATGACTGTTTTAATATGTTTTAACAAGTTTGCAAATTATTACCATAAAAGTGTCAGAAATATAATATTACCAAACACAGAAACATTATGGAATCACGTAGTCATTAAATTTTCCAATGGGAAGAACATTTCTGTTAGAGTTGGTAGGAGATGGTTTTTCCATTCTGCAAATGATTAAGATTTTGAAATTTTTTCCCATTCTGAGATTTCCAAAAAGTGAAATCTCTAATATTTTCATGTACCAATAATCTGAAAAAATTGGATTGGGTCAAATGAAAGGTTTCATTTTCATTATTTTGAAAACTTTTGTTTCAATTTTGACATTTTACATTTTTAAAAACTTTTATATAAAATTAAAATTAGGACACAAAAAGTTGTTTCGAAAACTGAAAAGTGAAACTTTTTTTGTTTCAAAAATACCAAAACGGGACATTTCAACAATTCAAAACTGTTTTGTTCCAAAAGGATTTTTAATCATAAGATTAATCAAAACCCACCATTTCCACAAACAATTTAATCTTCAAAGGACTGGTATTTTTCTATTAAAAACATTTAGTAGGAAAATTCCCAAACAGCAATAATTTTATGTTACAGGAGGAAACTTTTACACCACTCTGTACATATTTGTAGTGAGAATTTTCTTAAACTGAAAAATAATTCTCTCCATAATCATATTTACAAGCTTAGGCAAATGTCTTACCTTTCTAAGGCAATCTTCAAGAAAACATTATATTCCTGTTTGCCAGATATGTTCTTATGAAAGAATCAGACAATCATAACATTTATTAATTACAATAGAGTTTCTTTATGTTACTGAAAAACTGTAGAAATCACTGCTGAATTCCCTCAGTTCTTTAAATAAGTGGACAATAGATTGATTTCACCCTATAAACACGCTGTGCTGAATTAGCTAGAAAAATTATCACTTTATTCCGAGTCATCTTAAAGCATATGCTGTGTTTTAAAGGCTACTGGTAATTGGTACATAGGAAGAGCATTCCTGAGGCTATAACCTTCAGGAGGTGCATCATTTGCTCCTCTCCAAAATCAGCCAGCTAGGTCTATTGGCTGTTTCTGATGGAGGGGAAGTTATGCCTCTAACTGCTTCCCATCCTTTGGGGACAGCTGCATCCCCAGGAAGTACGAGCAGGGCTCTCATACTATGCCAATGAAAATTGCATAAGTACTTGAATAGATACCTAGGACAAACCCCTCACCTCACAGACTGTGATTGTGCCTGACTGCCATGCTGTATACAAGAGAGTAAAGGCAGTGTAAAGGAACCTTCCCTCCTAATTCTGGGTCCCGGACCAAGCATCTTAATATAGTCTCTGTTGCTCTGTAGGAATAGGCTAAGATGATGGAACATAGTATGTGTACTAAAAACATTTCAGATAGTATCCAGGCTAGCCTCTAACAGCAACAAACACTGACACAGAGTTACAAGGAGATGTCATGCTGCGGCTTCTAATGGCCAGCACATTTCATGATATAACTACTGCATTTTTAGAAAACTTGAATTCTTCTGTCACATAGTGTTGTATCAACCAGGCAAGGTACTAACAAACTTCAACAGGACTTTATTTTTAAAGTGAAAACCTCTTTACCAAGCTGCTGCTGCACCCTCTGTAACTCTCACTCTGCCTCCTCAACTCCTCGCCCCTCCTTCCTGTTTCCTGTCCTTTCAGACTCCCGACAGTCAGTGCTCCCAGTTCTAATAATCACAAGCAATATCTAAACACCACACATAATTCCACAATTACACTTCTTCATTTTCACTTTCAGGACCTTTCATTTACTACCACTAGGAATTATACTACTACTTTTCAGGGTCATCTAATGAAAGACTGAAAGCTCCTCTGGCCATAACTGAATCTCCTCTTTGGATGCACAAATCCTTTTTTCTCTCCCTTCCCCCTCCACACTTCTCCCACCATCCATGCTCTGTCTTTCTGAACAATAACCTCTGTGTGTGTGTGTGTGTGTGCGCACACACACACACACACACAATATCTTTATGGCAGAAATTAGTTTTTCACCCTTTAATAGCCACTAAAGCAATTATCTCAGCATGTTCTGCAGCAAGCAACCAAATGCAACATCTAGCCAGGAGGAAAACTGTGACACATTCTATAATCTAAAAAGTATTACCTTCAGTGCTTTAATCAACGTTAACATTAACAGCTCCCATCTTTGGCAAGGCATGGATCTATTGACCCTCACAGACATATGTTTAAAAATTGACGCTATTTTATCTCGGAATTTAATTTGGGTTTGTCACTAATTAAAATACATGCAACATCACTCTAGCATTAACCCCAATTGTAATTAAATTATGGATCATGGCTTTCCCCTGTAAAATTTCAAGAAGCAACCCAGGAACAAAAGGAAGCATTAGAACACAAATCACACATAATTCATTAGGAGAAGGAAGTCAGTATTGTGCAGACATCCATGGAGATGACCTAGCTTGAGATGATCCTGATTAAAAGATAATAATTGAAAGAAAAATCATCAACTAGATTTGAAAAGCCAGATTATTCTCTTTGGATGTGACTGTATACTGACATTCACATTTGGGTTCAGAAATGCCCTAACAGGCAAGTGGATTACAAGCCTGAATATAAATTTCTCTTCCCTCCCTCCATCTCAGTGACTACTTTCCTTTCTTAGGATGTTCCCTGGTGGTCCCAAAGCCACGTCTATGCCCCGCTGCCCCTTCCCTTACTTTTTCCATCCTCAAAACCATTCTCTACTTTGAGGATATATTCCTTGGAGAATCCTTTTGCTATTATTCATTATTAATATTGTCATTTCACCTAGAGGCCACCAGTGAAGGGTCAGGGCTCCATTGTGCTAACTGCTATACAAACCTATAATGGTCTCTGCACCAAAGCATTTACAATCTAAATCTCTGCAATCTCTGGGATTACGCATAAAATTTAGAGTCATACTGAAATCAGTCAAATCTGACTTTACGGAGGGTAGATGAGTGGGTTAGCTCACCATCTCAAGAATGCTCCAGTGCCCCACATCAGCCTATTTCAGGCCCTTGCCTCTCTTTACTGGTTAAACAGAACCCCCCCCCTAGGAACACCATAACTAACCAATTCCCTTGTTCAAGATGGCTGAAGTCCCCAGAGGTTTTTTCCTTCCTTCTCAAAGCCATGGAAGGAGAACACCCCCCCTTTCCCTTAAATCCTCTGCTGAATCATGTGACAGAAAGGCAGCCCTTAACTCTTTCCTGGCTGCTTTACATGGTCACATGAAGAGAAAAAAGGGCAAAGTTTGGCAGATGATTTATTAGCTAGAAATAGTTAGCCCCTCTCTACCAACTATCCAGTGGAAAACATAAGCCTACTTTTTTTTTTTTTTTTGGTCACCAGTAGTTTGCAGAATCTCCTTTGATGGTATATTTCACATAAAGCCTGTGTGTTTACTGCCAGGTGCCCCTACCCTGAGTCTTCATCTATCAACCTACAGTAAAATATGTGCCAGTGTGTTGGTGGAAAATTCAAGCTGTTGCATGCAACACAGCCAGTAACCTGCTGAAATTGAAAGAAATAAAAGGATTTCCATCCAAACCTTACGTCATGATCTTATTTTGAATGGTACTTTATGGCAGAGGAGGTGAGGCAAGTCTGCAACTGGACTGATCAGCACTCAGGAAAGAAAAAGAAAAAAGGTGAGGCTCATAAGGAAGATTTAACATCTTTACCAAGGACTTGGAGGAAAACAAATCATCACTGATAAAGTTTGTAGATTACACAAAAATTAGAGTAGTAAATAATCAAGAGGATAGATCACTGACTCAGAGCAATCTAGATTGCTTGATAAACCAGGCACAAGCAAACAAGATGAGATTTAATATAGCTATGAACAAAGAATGTAGGACATACTTACAGGATGGGGGACTGGATCTTGAGAAGCATGGACTTTGAACAAGATTTGTGGCTTGTGGTGGATAATCAACTGAACATAAGTTCCCAGTGTGACGCTGGCCAAAAGAGCTAATGTGATCAAGGGATGCATAAACAGGGGAATCTCAATTGGAGTAGATAGGTTACTTCACCTCTGTATATGGCACTGGTGTGACCATTTCTGGAATACTCTGGTGCCTATAATTTAAGAAGGACGTTGATAAATTGGAGATGTTTTTCCCACCCCCCTTCCAGAAACCTTCCCACTGACAAAGATATAGTTTTAGAGGGAGAGACATTTTGAGAGCGTAATGTTCCAGCTAAGATTAAAAGCTGTGATTTTAAGGTGAAACTTGAGCTGCTATCAGCTGTACTTTGATGATAATGTTAGTATTTCATGATGACATCTGTTGCCTATGTGAGCAATGTGACTGTGCATTTTGTTTTGCTGCAGTCAAGGAACACCACAGGAAATGTTATTTCCTGGGCATAAAACATGACAACAAATCCTCTCAATCTCCCTCAGATAAAAATCAAATGAGAGTCAATGATCTTTCCGGAAGAAAGAGAGAGAATATAAAGAAGGGAAAATGAACATTATAGTCATTCATGAAATGTAAAATTAATTTTGAGAAAAGAAGAGAAAAAAAAGAGAAGAGAAGACTGGCTTCTTGACATCATTCATGTTTCTTAAGATCCAGTCTTCTGCCTCCACTTATTCTTACCTTAAGCCATAATTCTCTATTTGTGACACTGTCATTTAACCACAGAGAGATACAATTCTTTATATTCTGCCTACAGTGGAAAATATGAACAATTTTACACTGCAAGAAATATATCACTGCTGAAAAGAGAATTGGCAAAATTGCTTTGTTGCATGGAACCCTGAAGGCTTTGCTTCAAAAGGGTGTGTACATGTTAAAACAACACCATAGTATATGGAACGCATTCATCTGCAAATGTACACTCAACATATTCATGTGGGGCATGATTCTCCACTCCCTAAAGCCCTAGGTAAAGCTCATATTCACTATGGGTATGTGTACACTGCAGTTGGGAGGACGTTTCCAGCGTGGGTAGACAGACACACTAGCTTGGCTCAAGCTAGCACACTAAAAATAGCAGTAGAGCTGGGAGTAGCATAGGTAGCAGCTCAAGCTAGCCACCCAAGTACATACCCAGGGAGTCTAGGCTGGTTTGTACTCAGGTGGCTAGCCTGAGTGCTACCCATGCTAACTCCCTTTCCCCTGCCCCATTCAACTTCTATTTTAGCACAGTAGCTTGGGTGGAGCTAGCATGCTTGTCTACCCATGCTGGGAAGCATGACTTAACACATAGCAGGTGTGTATATTTGTTGAAAAATATTCCCAGTGGATGACGATGTGCTTATACTAACAAAGATTACCAGCAAAGACCCTGACTCGGATCTTGTGCCAGTTTGACACTGTTTAAAGTGATTTTAATGGACTTACTCTGAATTTACAAGTCCAATCAGAATTAGACCTATATTTTTAAAGTTTAAATGTAATCAGTGTATTAATGTTAATCTGCTGAAGAATTTAATTGCATTAGAACCAATCAAATTTTACCCAGGGAATAACCAAAAGAAGCGGTGATATAGTTCTAAAGGCTTTCAGTGTATCCCACATCCTCAAATTAACTAGTGGAAGCACAGATGGGTCTTTCCTCCCTTGCCTAGTTATCACCCCAAATCATCTAGAAAGGGGTCTAGCATGGCAGACATAAGTCTCCAGGCCAAATTCTCTCCTGACAACTCTCCATTGCCTTCAAAGGAACAACACCAGCAGAAGATTTGGCCTTCACCCTGGCAGAGGTCACTTGCATTTTGTTTTTAACATCTTCAGTCAGCCTCTCTCTCATGTTTAGATTCCCTTTTCCCATTCCACTCAGGTCACAGGCCAGGGACGAGGTAACAGCTTCACACCACCCTTCCTTTCTTCTCCTTTCCCTGGAACATCCCCTTCATTCCAGATGTTGGGTTGGCAGGGAGACTTGAAAGAGAAAGCTGGAGTAAGAGGGAGATAGGACGATGGCAAGGGTGTGGGGGACAGAATTGGAAGAAAAGGCTCTGTGGAAAGTTTAGATAGCATCGTGCTAGCAAAAGAGTATCTATAGTAGCAACACATGCATTGACTGGGCAATAGTTACACAGCTTACAAGCTTTCTGCAGGCTTCCCCTAAGCAATCTGAAAACAGGACATCTCAGCAGTCAGCACCGAATGATGACAAAAATGCTGAGGTCAAACTGAAAAGATGATGAAATTATGCCATGTTCTGAAGACAAAGTTGACAGGAAACATTAGAAAGAAAAATACGACAATCTGTCCAGACTGATCACACTCTTGGAACAAGTAACAGAGTCCTGTGGCACCTTATAGACTAACAGACGTATTGGAGCATGAGCTTTTTTGGGTGAATACCCACTTCGTCAGACACATGGACTCTTGGAACAGGTAGAGTTTAGGACTGTGGCTGAAACTGTGCAAAAAGGGAACTCTGACAAGTCTGCTGTTTTCTGACCCTATAAGTCAGACCCAACTGAGAGCACATTACCTAGCCCTGACTCTGTCTCATCTAAGTCTGATTCATGGGAGGGGAGGGGAGGGGTATCTCTGACCCTTTAAAATCCCAGGTGCTGTCCCCTTTAATTGGCTTGAATGGGAGCACCTGTTCCAGCACAAAAGTGCTGGACCATTTCATTTGCAGGGCCCAGCCACCCTATGGCATGTCCCTTTTCAAAGGTGTTCAAAGGCTTAGAACTTCAATTGTTCTTATTCTTCCCCCAGTCAGCTTGGTACTTGAAAGGTTCTTAAGTCATTAAATTCTTGAGTTCTGTGTACCCTTATCTATGTTAAAGATGGTCTCTTGGGCCACAGTACCATTATATGGAAACCCCTTCCCATGAAAAACTTTGCATTGTTGAAAAAAATTCATCCTGAATCAGGACAAAAAGTTCAATACTTAATTTTTTTCACAGAAAGGATCTCCAGGGAAAATTTTTTGGGGACAACTGAAAGGAAAACTAGATTTTGGTTTTCTCCAACAGAAAATCAAAAATTTTCCTGAAAAATTGAAGTTTTCCCACCAAAAAATTTCAATTTTACCAAAGGAGTATTTTCTATCAGAAAAATACTCTGTTGGAAAATTCTCAACCCTCTCTGTTAATGACATGACAGGGCTGAAAAAGTAATTTGATAAGCCTGATTTTCAGAGGTGCTAAGCACCCACAGCTTCTATTTGCTTCATTTGGAGTTGTGACTGCTCCACTCTTCTGAAAATCTATCAGCACTTCAATGGAGTTGTTGAATGGTTGAATGATGGGCCATTTTCTGTTCTCAGTTACGCCAACGCCATTGCATTTCATGCCCATATGGGTTGCACGCGTGTAACTGTATAACTAAGAGTAATTAGTAGCTTAATAAACATTAAAACAAAAGTATCTACCCAAATATATATATTTTAGTATATATTTAGGTATATATACTAAAAATAGCATCAGATCGTCAGCTGGTGTAAATTGCCACAACTTCATAAAAGTCACAAAGCTATAATAATTTACAAGAGCTGAAAGATGTTGCCCACAGTTTACAAAAGGCAGAAATGCATTATATTTTATTTAAAATTTCATACAGCATTTAAACTTTCCCTTGGTCGCCCTCATTTTTGTTTAGCAGTCCATTTAAATGTAGTCACTGCCTTGTACGAAGGTGAGAGCCAGATTCTCAGCTGGGCAAATTGACATAGCTGCTTTCATTTCAATGGAGCAACATTGACTTACACCAGCTGAAGATCTGCCCTGAACCTTCTCATGAACCAGCATGTTCAGAAAACAAACATGGAAGCAAAATATTGTCTCCAAGTCAGAACTCCAACTATAATAAATATATCTTATAAATTAATTTTTGCCTCCTCCCTCAGGAATAAGAACCTTGAGACTACAAAAATGTCAGCTTTTAACAAGTATTAACTTTTTAATTCCAGTATCCTTTTCTACAGGGTTACTGTTGAGGTGAGAAAGCATAATGATGAACTATCCATCACCCAGCTGCTGCCCATGGGTCATTGCACAGCCTTAAACAACCACAGAAACAAAAAGATAAATCTTTTGATGAAATACTTACAATTCTTTAGGGACATTTTGAGCTAATGCCATTGTTTATCTCAGGGTGGTTTCACTGTTGTCAGCAGAAGTATAGTGTTTATAATGCAGTTTGCATCAAAACTGAAACACTGTTCCATAGACTGTATCTGGGCAATATTCAGGCAAGGCAACTTCAGGCTAGTTTGTTAGCATTATTCATAATGCAGGATGCAAGATCAATAGTCAACGTTCACCAGTGACTGTTCAAATGCACAGAATGGGGCATTTTGAGATACAGAAATTAGCTGGGAATGATGCATTCATCAGGTACCATAAGCGTTTATATTCCTGAGTTACCAAAGAGGATAACTCTAAGCAGCAGCCTTCAGGCTCAGAATTACAGTATGAGGACAATCTTTACTGGAAAGAAAATGTGATTATACAGAGTATTAAGAGTGAAACCCTGCTTACAGAATAGAAGGTTTGCAATGTGCCCAGCTCAGCTTTTATAGAGAATAGTGATTTTTTTTTCCCTTAAATTGTGTATTGCCACCTAGCAGGATATTTTAACAGCAAAGGCCCAGAGGACCTTATGTGCAGCAGAGCGTAATGTTTCTATCAGGGAGGTTTGCAGAAATGGAACACTGTCTTTACTTGAACCAAATGTTCTGTACCTGACAGAATACATTTAAACACAGGGAGGCAGTTGGTGATTTCTTTTTTCCTGTCAGGCAGATAGCTTAGGGTCCAGTCCTGCAAGGTGCTGAGTGCCCAGGTCTCATGATCTGTCCCTTAGTCTTCTTGCTAGAAAACTCTTGGAGCCCCTCCAGATAGGAAAAGATATACAATTATATTTTGTTTGTGATTGGAAAGTAGATTTATTGAGTTCTTTTCATTCCCCACCACTTCTGAAGTTAGGGAGTCATGTGAAAGGCCTCTGTGGTGTTATTTTATCATTATTAACATACATGAACTTTCAAAACAAATATTAACAAATCTTATTCATAACCTCTATTTCTTATCTTTGGAAGACTCATTTATGTTTGGTAAACCTCATATTATGAATTATTATGGCCCATCAGCTCCAAAAGTCCATCAAGAAAAAAAACCTCACCCAGTGAATACAGACAAACAAATAAAAATATTGAGAGGTTTTGTGTCTCTGCTGATACCTCCAGTCTTGGAATCCTCCTACCCTTCAAACTCCTTCTCACCAAGAGAAATCCTTCCACTTCTTCTTCAGTTCTCTCATTTGGGAGCTCACAAATTCTTCACAAGAAAAGGTACTTGACAGTTAAATATATTATTTGGAGAGTCTTTGGACTATGAAACCAAGTCCCTTACTTTATCAAACACTACTGTTGACTGGGGAGCAAAAACCCCTAAGATATTAAATCTTTAGACCATGAAGGAAAATGGAATGGTTTTCTAATGGAGTATATCTGACTGCCTCTGGCTTTAAAGTCTGCTTACTGGGGCATAGATGATCACTCAAACACAGACAGATTTGTCACTCTGGCTTTCAGGACACTCATCTTGTAAAACCATAAAGTAATTGCCAGGACTGTACTGGCTAGACCTTTCCTTGCTATTCATGAGACTCCTGAACTGGATTTAATTTCATGCCAGATTTGACTCTGTCAGTGGAAGACCAACTTAACTGAATTTTTAAGAAATGCCCAGATAATACCAGTCATTGTTACGAATCGTTTTCTGCTCCATAATGCAGAACAAGAAGAGATATTTTGACTATAAAAGTCAAGCACAGCTATTATTGTTCTTAGGACTACTGCAGTAGGTATGCAAACATTTTGTGGTGTATAGCTAGCAAGGACATACCTTTTACTAGCACATGATCCAGGTTTTAAAGCCACAGATCTCCACAAAGCGATTCCAAACCACTCAGAATATCTTGACATGTAAGATGCTCTATTTACCTCAACCTTTCTAGCTGAGATATAATCCTTATGAAGTTTGGATTGCTCAACTCTTTACAAAACACATCTTGCATCCTCAGCTTATGCTAACACTACAGCAGGCTAATGGTCTCAAGGCCAATGTTTTCATACATGGATGCTCAAATAGAAGAGAGCTAATTTTTAGAGGTGCTGAGCACCCACAGCTCCCATGGACTCAAATGATGCTGATGGGTACCAATATAAGAACCCACATACAATGCTTAATAATACTTTGATCTTGTAAATCTTAGATCTTGTGTATAGATTTCAAAGCATTTGATAAAGGAAGAGAATTATCATGATCCCATTTTAAAGATGGGCAAAATGAACCGCAGAGTAGTTTGACAAAGGCCACACAGCAGACCAGTGGTACAGCCGCAAATAGAACCAGGTTTTTTGGCTCCTAGACTACAGCCCCGTTCATTGACCTGGCTCTGGTCATTGTTACAAATGCAGATAGCCAGTTATCGCCCCTGAAGAGCTTAAGGAGGGGAGTGTGCCTGTAAGCCTGCATGGAGCAGGTCCACAACAGTCTTTGTATATTCTCCTTTGGAATCTGTGATAGTTCTCAGTCCTGACACAAAAGGGCAACATTACCACACCTATACGACAAGCTCCAATGGAATAGCTAAATCCCATATTAAAATTTCCTTTCTGCACAAGCTTCAGGGGTCCATTATATACGCTGGAGAGAAAAATCTATGGTGTTTATAATTATAGAAGGTTACCTCAGCTACTGGATCACCCTTTTCAATATATATTCCCTGTTCTTCATACAGACATGTTTTTTATTGAAGTCTTACAATGCATTTCTATTTTAAGAATGTCATTTTCACAGATTCCACAGACTGGTTCCACGAAGTCAGTGAAACAAAGCAGATTTACCTGAACTGAGAATCTAATCCTTTTCACCTTTCTAGTAGGAACATTAATAACCATGTTTTCCTTACTCCTGGATGTTGGCTACAAATCCATGGAACTTTCCTTATTTACACCAGCTGGGGATATGGCCCGCTAGCTCACAGTTAAATTATGAATCATAAGCAGCTTCATTGAACCTATCTTTGTGGTGGCATTTTTACAAAGCAAGGCAGCAGTTTAAAATAGCAGTAATGGAACAGCTCTAGGGGTTTAAATGCCTGTTCTCACAACCTCCACAAAGTGTATGAAGTAAAACCCATATTACTGTGTCAAATCATACAGTCCACAGGTGGTGTAATACCTGAGATTGCTGCACCATACTTTCTCTCTTCAGTTTCAGTTGTGACAGCCAGAAACCTCTCTAGCAATTATCCTGCTATTTAGCACTAGTCTTTGAAATAAGGATGTTCTGATGTGTTCATACATTCATATACTGTACACTAGGGATGAGCAATCTTGTTTTGTCTAATTTCAAACCCACTCAAAACACTGGAGGTTCAAAAGTTTGGCTTCAACTTGAACAATTGAAAAAAGAGGAACAGCGAGGGAGCAGAGAAGAATAAAATCCAGTGGGATGTAAAATCGATCAGAGAACAGATAGAATGAAAAACAAATAGAGACTATGTAATAAGTAGACAGGAGCAGGAGAGATTCTAACTTGCATCTTCACTTGTTCCAGTCTATCTTTCATATAGAGAAGAAGCCTTAATACACAGTAGAGACTTTCAAACTTGAAAAACAGGTACATTCATGTAGAACACTGAATCACCATGTAAAAAATGGGTTCCAATCACAAACATAAAAAAGGGCTCATGAACTACACCTAATTTTCAAACCTCAAAAATAGTTCATGAGGGTCACAGAACTTGAAGTCCACAATTTTTGCCTTCACATAAAAGAAATTACACTCAACACAACAGATGATGTGTAGCACAGCACATTAATTTAAATATAAATCTAAATATAGAACAAACTGCATTGTAATAGGATGCTTTGTTTATGCATACTCACATAACCTTTATTTTACGCTGAGCGGTCTATGATGACTCATGCTCAGGTTTCATCAATGGTGAAACAAGCATTGTTATGAGTCTCTTATAACCAGATTAGCCACAGTACAGTCATACATTTAGCCTCCAAAAAAAGAAATTCCTACTAGATTTCTTTATAAAAGCTACGTAGTTGTTTTCTGCAAGGATTTTAATGAGTCATTATTAGTCTCCATCAAACTCTGATAGACTTTGCTTTATTAAACACGAGAACAGAACATACTACCAGTCTTAACTCCTATTACAGGTGGTGACAGTACATCACCTAACAAAAGTATTGAACAGAAATGTGGCAAATGGTGGAATGAAGATTCTCAGAATGTTTCTATTTCAATAGAAAATAAAGGAGAAGAATGCAATGAGAAATGCTTGGAAACAGAAAGGTGTTTCTTTTCTGGAAAACAGTAGATCAACAAATTTAGAAAGTATGTAGCTCCCTTACAGTTCCTTTGCAAAGAGCTGAAGCCACTATCAAAAATATAGTAAATGAAATTCAAGAAAGCTGCATCAAAGAATCTGTTATTGGCCTGGCTGCACTATTACACAGAAGTGGAGAAATGACTATCACATAACAATCAAGAAATGGAGAAACTATTATTTTGGTCAGAAACTAGTAGAATTGTAATTATTCAGTGAATATTGGCTGAGATTTTCAAAGGAGCAGAAAGGAGTTTGGTGCTCAGTTCTCACCGAATTTCAGTGGCACCTGGACTTATTTGAGAAGCCATGCCAACATTTTCTAATTAACATATTTTCCATAGTAAGTTTAAGTCCTGATTATGAGATCTGCTGAAATTGACCAATTTCACTGAGTTCAATGAAAGTTTTGGGTACTCAGCATCTTTCAGCAACTTACTGACAAAACCTAAACTATAAAACTGCTTGGTTGCTCACTTCCCAGATTTTTTTATACTAAAAGGGAAATTGGACTCATTATGTAACCCATCTAAAGAAAAATCACTGGAAATGTTTCCTTAGGTGAACTTTTCTAGTATCAGCTACTAAGAAGAATCCCTCACTAGGCAGTCCTCCATAGCAATACCTACCTGATTAAGACACCCACTGTGATGCTGAAATTGCAGAGTATTTATTAAGCTGAGGAGAATGATCTTTTCATAAAAACTGTATCTTCCATCACGAATCATTGAATAAATGTGTTTTGACAGCTTTGACGGTAAGCTGTGGCATTCTTATCATATCACACCACAAGTTTAAAAAGTTAATACATCGACATAACTGTTTGCCTTACAAATACAGGTGGTGGTGGTGGTGGTGGTTTTTTTTTAAATGTGGTGTGCTATAAAACAGGGGCAATGCAGAAAAATTTGGGATTAAAGTCCACTGCATAATTTTTTTCTTTTACCAGATCCTGATGCCACCAGTCCTGAATCTTCTCATTCAGAGGTGGCATACATAATAATCTGTCACATAATGCAGAGGAACTTTTGTAAATTCTTTAGTGCAAGGATTATCATTTACTTGTTATGGGGCACCTGACCTGGAGGCCTCTGGCACTGATTCGCAATCATTTAAATATGCTTAACTTTACGCATGTGCTTAAGTCCAATTGATTTCAATTGTTAAAAAGTTACGTATGTGCTTAAGTTCTTTGCACTGTCAGAGCCCCAAAGCATTATTCATTCATTCATTCTCCTGCTCATGGAATGTAGAGTGCACACTTCAGATCACCCATTTCCAGAGAGTCTGGTCTCCTGCCAATATTGCAGCCTACTCTATTTTAAGGCTGAGCCATGACCATCAGCAGCCATGATGTCCCACCAGTATGTGTGAGGCTGTCCATGAGGTTTGCTCTATCTGGCTTTTATTGGATCAAATTGATGAAGCTTCTAGGCTGTTATGGACTCCAGAATACAGAGCAGGTGGGCCCATCTACCTGAACCAGCACTGAGTCACTTGGCAAGACATTGGAGGGTGATTGGCCCACTGTCTGACATCCTTATTTGTACCATGATGTACTACCGTAATATACACAACATATTTTTATTTATTATATATAAAATCATCTCCTCTATATTCATTGTGTGTATATCACACATTGATGGGCTTGGGATAATCTCTGAACAGAAGAGAATTAGAATGTGTTTTAGCTAATCAAAGCAGCCTGTTCCCCACCATTTGAAAGGTACAAACAATCTGTCATGCATTTTAAATGTACAGAGACCCCACTACAATTTTGTGGTACCTAATTATCAAATTACTTTAAATCCAGGAAATAAAATACTGGTAATAGGCCTAAAGCCATCACCAGCCACTCAGCCCGGTTGTTGTTGAGTCAACCATGACAACACAACACAACACTCTTACAAAAACAGTATTAGTACCTGGCTGCAAAATGTAAACATTGCCTGAATTTAAACTGTTTTTAAGCCATTAGAGTGTGTATAATATATGTAGTATTTTTACATAGGCCTCTTAATTCTTTACTACGTATAAGCTAATTCCTACTCAAAAGCTCTCTTTAATATCTTTCCCAACCTGCAAGGTCCTCAACTCCTGCAGAAGTCAATGGCAATTGTGGTTGCTAGGCACCCCACAGAAGGCATTCAGTACCTTGCAGATTCAGACCTTCAGTCATTCCTGCAGTCCTAGAATCCTTTTATTCAGAGCACAGCTATTTGTACAGAGGTTTAAATGGCTACAGCAGAATGCTTTCCCCATAATCTTTCGGATTTCTAAATTCAGTAAAAAAGTAACTGTTCTCATTAGTCTTTTCTATTTAACATGACTCCTCTTATACAGAAATGCAGGGTATCCAGAGAGACTACTAATATAACAGCCAAGCCAGATAGCAGAACTCTGAAGTTGAAATAAAAATCAATATTGAGCCATACAGCTCTCAAAGTAAGCTGAAAATAAAATTGTTTTCCACGGTAAATGTAATTTAAAAATCTAACATATTCAATACATTTCATATTGATTATTTTAGCAGTATTTCTGAAGGATAATGGATACAGTCTGTACCAGCTTTAATGTATTGGAGTACACGTACTGCTTTTGTTGTCCTAGCAACAGCTAGGAAAAAATGATCTCACAAATAAAATTCAATGGAGATGCAGTGCTTTACTGAGATAGACAAACTACATGATTTTAAAATATGGAATCTTAACAATATACTGTATGAACCTGAGTCAATGTTTTCCTAGTTAGCCCAGAACTGAGTTTGTAATGGAGATCAGAGAATGAGAAAGGTGAATATGCATATTACTAAAGGATAGTAGTCACTTAGCTAATTTATCAGAGTGGAAATAATACATAAATATTTTATTTGCTCTGGGCACAGTTTTCTTTAAACAGCATGTGCTACTGGTTGGAGCAGGATAATGTGAATCAGAACTCCTGGGTTCTATTCCCAGTTCTGCCACTGTTTCAGTCTGTGGCCTTGGGCAAGTCAAAGAGGAGTCTAATCACATGAAGTGTTTACTGGGAGAGCCCTGGGGCCACAGAAGTTGCAGCAGTCTCCGGGCTGCTCCATCATCTGGAAGACAGGAATATTTGTCCCATAATCCATGTAGCAGAATAGTGTTGAAGTCAAAGAAAATTATTCCAAATATATCATTTCATTTATAAGATCTACTCTTCCATTCTATGAAGAATAGAAATAATTAAAATGAACCAGATAATAGTGCACAGTACCATGAGGAATCCTATTGGATCAACCTCATAGGATCGGACTCTATGGGGCTGATCCAATGGAATTAAAAAGGGAGTCTTTCTATTGTACCAATCCCCTTCAATTACCAATCCCCAAGAAACAGAATAACTAGATAAACATATCTGAAGACTCATATGAAATCGGAATGAACCAAGAGCATGATATTAATCAAGGAAGGTCTTGAAGAAAAATGAAGAAACAGCTTTGCCAGATTTATGGTTAACTGTACTACTGTGCAGCCACATTTATGTTAGATTATATCTGAGATTATCAGATAAAATGTCTAAACTGAAAGAGATGACACAATTAATACTTCTACAAAAGTTTTTCCATTTACTGGTCAGCCAAATCAGAAAAAGTTCACAGGAAATGGTCCTTGAATTTCCAATGTGTTCAAAATAAGGGCAAATATGAGAAAACAATGAGTACTTTTGAGGGATATTTCAAAAGTGACTAACATGTACAATTCCAGCTATAATACTAATATTTACAACTGCAAGGGGGAAATGAACGCAAAGAAAACTAAACTATAGGATTGCCTTTGATAATATTGAGCTAAATACATTTACACAATTTAAAGAAAAATATAACAATTGTGTGTACCTTCTTAGAGTAAAGACATTACTTAGAAAAGCATTGGAGAGAGTTTAAACTACTTTAATTCCCAGTAGAGGAGTATGTAATGAAATTACAAGATAAACAATCAAAATAGATCTGGTTGTTTTAAAAGTACACTGTATACACATTGTTCTACATATCCACAGGGTGATACTTGACAATATGAGGCTACATTGGAAAAAAGGAAATGAACCAACAAATCTTTCTACAATATTGGAAGGCTATGATGCTAACCATTATGAGTAGTGCAAGTTCCCCAGTCTGGAGAGAATGCCAGTGGAAATTTTTAATTGAATATTATTGCATGCCAGTCCCCCCAGCCCCAGAACAAAAATCACAAATGCTAGCAAGACTGTCCCAAATTGAAAGATTTCTTGTCAGATGTCAAATAATTGATATAAGAGCTATTTCAGGAATGTATACTCCAAATCACACTTAGTATGATGTTGAGGACTTATCCCGCCTTGCTGACATTAAATAGATAGACAGATGTATCCTTGAGAAAGTGGCCAGAAACGGTGGATTTTTCAAAAGTGCTCATTGCTAGCCTAAAATGTATTCACATAAAAGTGACGGCCTTTTTGACTTCAGCGTCAGCAGAGTTGGGCCAATGCTAGGTGGTTTTGAAAATTGGACCCTAAAAGTATTTCATTATAATTATTTATTCTTTCTGTTGCTTGTTATTGTTATATATGCTGTTGTTATGTCTCTTATGCCTGTTTACTGAAATCCATAATTTATAGTGCCTTATGCTGCTGTGTTTTCTTGTCTTACATAACTGGCATGCTCTCTTTTCCTGCTTATGTAAGAAAATAATGTGCACTGCCAACTATTCTGTTTACATTTAATTAAAAAAATTAGTAACACAAACAACCTGACAATCAGGTAAACCTAAGCAGAGGATCAGTTTTAAAAGCAAAAATGTATGGAGACACTCAACCAAATTCTGCACTGATATCCTCCTGTGCAATCCCAATAAGTGCAAGAGGACATCAGTGGGATTGCATGGAGTGAAAAGAGGTCCAGAATATGACCGTCTCTGGTACACTTTGGTAAAGAAAAGAGAATGGAGAGGCATATTTGAAACTGCAGGAAGGATATAGATAGTAAGAAGATAAAATATCAGTGTTGCACTTATTTCAATGCCACTGAAATGAACCAACGTTCAGAACTTTGAATTCTTCACAACAGCCAGTAATGCTAATGCTCACAGTTTTAGGACTGACATGCAGGAACTTGTGATGAAAGAACAGCAGATAATCATGAACAAAGACTTCTCTGATAGTTAGGGAGAAGATAAAACTTACACTGTCTATTCCCCAAAGGGTCCTCTTCTAAATATAGATGTTCCCCAGATAGGTAATCAGCTTCATCTGCCTTCATGATTCAGCATCATGTTAACAAATAAAGAAAAGGTAGACAAACATGAAAAGGTCAAAGTATAGCAGCAAATTATAATATAATATATGGAGATATACCTATCTCATAGAACTGGAAGGGACCTCCAAAGGTCATTGAGTCCAGCCCTCTGCCTTCACTAGCAGGACCAAGTACTGATTTTGCCCCAGAAGCAAGAAGGAAGATGTAAATCCATTAAGCAATGCATACAAGGTATTAATTGGAGGGTATTTCCCTCGCTGACTCATGGCTCTGCACTATCCAGGCAGGTATGCCACACACAGACGTATGATCTTATATTTGCTAGACAGACAACAGCAGTCAGCTCTGTAGCAAAAACACCACAGTTGTTTTTTAGATAATGAATGAGTAGTTCCTGACACCAGTTCTTCACAGGTGTGCTCCCTGCTTAGCTAGAGCATCTCTGTTTTGCTTACTGGACTCAGACTTACCCTCTCACTCAGATTGTCTTTGTTTTTCTCCACAATTCAATAATAGATTGCTCTGATGTCAATTAATGATTAGATGAGAACAGATGAGACTTAGGGCATGTTTACACTTACAGCACTACGGCAGCACAGTTGTTCTGGCACAGCTGGGCCACTGCAGCATGCGTGGTGAAGATGCTTTATGAACTCTCCCATCAGCATAAAAGAACCACTCCCGCCAACAGCATAAGCAATATCGGTGGGAGAAGCTGTTCCACCAGCATAGCACTGTGCACACTAGCACTTGTGTTGGCGTAGCTTATGGTGCTCAGGGTGGGAGAGGGTGGAACAGTCATATCCCTGAATGGCATAAGTTTTGCCGACATACACTGTAATGTACACCCAGCCTAACACTCATACCTCCACTTTGAACACTTGCTTATGTATGAGAATGAAAAAAAAAATGATGCAGCTGTTATGAGGAGCTTAAAATAAAAAAAGTCAGAGGACAATGCAAAAAATAAAAATCTAAAATATGTAGCAAACAGGGAGCTCAGGCACAACTTTTGACCATGAACGCCAAACCCCTCTCCTCAGCACCCAGCCTGTGAAAGTCAGCTGGGTGCTGTGAAACTCCACAGGGACAACTGGAGAGGAATCCATCCCGCTTGATGTCATGGAGTGACAGTGGAGCTTAACACACCTTTCCAGGGGAAGGAATAAAGGACAGGTGTGCCTGTCCAATGCCAGGCCCCAGCCTGCCCTTCGCTGCCATTGCCAGCTCCAAATACCCCGCCACGCACAGGGAGCTTCCAGAAAGCTGAACTTTGTGCCACACAGGGGGATTGTGACCAGTTAAATACAAAGAGATGGCCTCTCACAACATGCTAGCACCACCCTTCAAAATGAAAAACAGTATGACTGGACTAGTCCTAATTTCAATAGAGTAACACACATCCTTGTGCAAACTCCAGCTTTCCACCCTAAAATATGCACCCCGGGCCTGATCCAGTGCCCCTCAAAGTCAATGGAAGGACTCTCACTGACTTCAACCGTTCATTCATCAAGCTGCTAATTCCATGGAGAAGTTCCCTGTCTAACGTTAAGAGACAAAAGAAAATGGTTAATGGGTTATCATAGGAAAATCAGTACAATATGTATTTTATAGCAGTTTTTACGATGGTCATCTCAAGGCACTGTACAGCAAAATCAGACAGTTAAAATAATTATGGAGCTCATTTAAACTAATTAGAATACGCCAGTGAACAGAAAAGTCTTCAGTCTCCCTTTAAACAGATAGAAGGGCATAGATCGAATGCCGAAAGTCATAAAATTTGGAAACTTTGAGGCAACTCTGGCAGCTTCCCTTTTTGCATTTAGAATATACAATACATGAAACTGATTCAGATTCAGGGTCTGACACGTGGCATTACTCACATCTGGAAACAGAAGACTTTTACAAACATGTTACATTTCAACAAAGAATGAGGAAAGATATGTGCTCTGACAGCATCAGGCAAAACCTGGCTGTCTCATTGACTGAGATCAGGTATAACATAGCTTCAGTTTGATAAAACAGTACATGATCTGCTTTGGCGGGGGGCTGGTTGAACTAGATATAATAGGCATCATCATCACTATGTGCGACAGGGAAAATCTGCACTTCCATTGACTATGTCAAGGCTCAGTCTTGCTTCAGGCCTCAGATGTTTGCTATCTGTTTAAAGATTAGCTTGGTTAGAAAGAAAAAAGCAAGAAGGGCATAAAATTAACACCCAAACCATGTCAAACCTAAGAAAAATAGAAGCAGCTGCTGTTGGTTTGGCCTAGCAAGGCTGCTGTCACTGGCAGCTGCAGGAACTGCTGTACTGCTCTGCTCAGCAGTAAACAGGGTACCAATATAATAAAACATAAGTAAGTTCACAGGAGTAAAACAATCAACCCCAGCGGAATGTTAAAACCTGCTCTGGCAGCACTGAATGTAAAGCAAGCATGAAGAAACAGGTGAGTTTGACAGGCAGGGGAGGAAGGAAGCCAAGAAGGAAAGATTGGGAAGGTGTGAGGAGGAAAGGATTGTGCAGACATGGATCCCACACAAAATAAAGAGGCTCTTTGTAACCATTGATGTAGTTATAGCTTTAATTTCAGAGATGCCGGTAATCCATTTTATAGATCATAAACAATAAAGTAAGTCATAGCAGTGTCATCAGGACAGAGAAAATAACTGATTCCATTCATAGTTCTTCCATGGTAAAAAAAAAAAACATGGATTCAAATATGATTTAGAAATGAACTGCTCCTTGTTTCTAACAATCAAGTTCACTGCAGGAGAAAGAGAGTCCTTGCTAAACTGCCATTCATGCTTATGAAGAGAATCTCAGTTCTGCTAGAAATGAGCATTAACCACTGTTGAAAAAAATAAAAGTTTTATGACTATGCAAATAAAGTAACAGGCTGATAAAGCAAAACGTTTCTCCCTTGCAGTGTACAAATTCTGACTGGTTAAAAAATAATGGTTCACGTTTTCATACGTATTAGTAGCAGATGCTTAGCAGGCAGATAAGTTATTCACCCCTAGAAGCTCTCATTGTGACATGTACTCCATGTTGTTGTTTTTTTGTTTTTAAAGAAGAACTGGTTTCAGGCTACCTTTACCATTGGTTTCAACTAATAGCTCATACTTCCACACGTTTATTGGGTCTTTATACATAGAATCAATTGCTAAGTCCTAACTTACTCCTTATTCACACAAAATTCCTATTGACTGCAGAAGGAATTTTGCTTCAATAAGTATCATCCAGATTTAATCCCTAAACTTGCTGGAATCCCATCACTAATTTGTCTGCTTAATTGGTCAAGATCTATCTTATGGAAGACAATGTATGATGGCTTCTGCTGATGGGTGAGTGTGAAAGAGAGAGAGAGAGAGAGAACAGAAAAATATTATACTAGGCAAAATGCCATAACATAACACCCTGTTGATCATGGAGATTTAAATGCCAAAACAGGAGTAATAGTTGTGGATCAAAACATAATGAGTCACATGAATTAGGACAGAGCAATGAACATGGATACGCAGTTCTTTTCAAATAATCATTGTTTTACTCCTACATCACAATGAAAGAAAATATACTTGAGTTCTCCAAATTAACTCCACAGGAACTAAACAGACAATATAAATGTAAGAAAATGGTGAAATAGAATATGAGAAAATGGTGTTTTCAGCTATGAAATCCTGGCAACATTAAAAGATGCTACTAACTGTTTGCAGTGTTTGATATTTACCACAAGCAATAAATAAATAAACAAACATCAACTACTCAAGTTCAAAGTGGTCAGTAACAGTGTATATAGGGCATGTACACCAAAGGTTCAACTTAGTGCTGGATATTGATCAAACAAAATATATATATAAATGACGGGGGCAGAGACAAATCCCATTTTCTCCCGAGTAGTAATATGAAGATGGAAAAAAAGATAGTGAAACAGGAGTTATGGGTCCGGGAGAAGCAGAGAATCACCAAAGCTGGTTTATAACAGTATGAATTTTGAAATTAAGAGACATAAGTTTAATTCTGATCTGACACTAGTTTTTAAACAGATGTAACTCCATTGTCTTCAGTGGAATAACTTGATTTGCAACAGTGCAGAATCATATCCCCCGGGTTTGATTCTCTAATCATGGATTTACACTGGTATAACTCCACTGTCTTCAGCAGAGTTAATCCTGATTTACACTAGTTGAAGTGAGATGGGAATCAGATCCACTCTCTACGGAGCTGGAACAGATGGATATAAATATGCCTTAATTCACTGCCCACTCACCCTACATGAGCTCATCAGCTCTTACCACCACCAAGGTATCATGAAGAAATAAAAAACCAAAAATTCTTAGACAGATGAATTAAAAGGACAAAAAACAAGAAGTGGAACAAATTCTGAGATCTATTCTGGACGTTGTCTCTTTAACGTTTCAGACAGTGACTTGTTTAGATGCATGCATTGAATGGGTATGAATACTACAGTGAATATATGACATACAGGTATTCCAGACCGTGTTTTCTATCTAGACAAGTGGCCAACAGATTTTACGGAATCAACAGAGTTGTTTCAGACAGACAGACAGTCAGTTAGTTCTCCTAGTCAAGCTTTGAGCACTTATGTGAAATCAGGGTCAATCAGTGGCCACTGTAACCCACACACCACCTGGGTGTGGTGTTCTGTCCCCTCTAGTGGCACTGAGACCACTTAGAAAGAGAGATTAATGACTCTGCTCTACAACCTTAGCTAACAGTGATGAGGCTTTTAGCTCATGTAGTAGAGGCTCATGCATTTAGCTCCATAGGTCCCAGGTTTGATCCCACCTACTGACAACTGGGGTCTGTTGGTATATACCAGGAATGTTCATTGATTCTAGTGTTCCTGAATAGGCAAGAACTGCTGTTGCACACACAACCTACAGCTTTGGAAACAGTTTTATAAAGTATAGTGGGAACAAACCATGCAGATCCTTTCATCTGTAGCTGCAGTGTAACAAAACCAAATCGTAGACAAAAGAAATTAGCATGTGGAGAATGTAAAAATTTACATAATACACCTAATTTTAAACAAAGCTGAACAAACTAAAACATGTCTTAGGGCAAGTTTTAAATTATGGTTTCACTTCCATGGCTGGTGTCTGTGATGGATAATTTACCAACATAACAATCACCACCTATATAGCATTTTTTCATTCCTGACTCTCACAGTATTTTGCAAAGAAAAGTAAGTATCATTGTTTCCATATGATATAGAGAGAAGAAATGACTTGCCCAAGGTCACACAGTATTCCAATAGCAAAGCAGGAAACAGAATGTAGCTTTTCTGATTCCCAGAATCATATTACCTCCCTGAGCTATGTTGACCCTTCTCATTCGACATTTGGTACCTGAAGAACTGTGATGATAATGACCTGAACTACATGGCCTTGTAAAGTTGTAAGATTCCCCTATGACATTATGTGGCCTCCTGAATCTTGGATGTGAGCACACAGGACTCAGGAGTAAGTAGACACAGCATGCTCTCTGCTCATCCCATCAAACAAGCAGTGAACATGGGTTATGGGGATGGGAGATAACAATGTGCTACTGGTAAAAGTCAATAGCAGATTACGCCCCCTGCTTCATAGCAAACAAGAGACAGGGAAGGAATCATGCTACATTGTCCCCGGGGCAGATTCTAACTCTAAATGAGGACTAAACTCTCCTCTCCTGAAGCAATGAAAGAACGTTATTGACCTCAGTTGGAGCAAGACTGGGTCTTCAGTTAATAAAATGATAAATGCCAGAACATTGCCTCTTTCCTACAGGAACAACCTCACTGTTCCTCCTATTGGACTCTGCCCCTTTTGTTTCATGTCACTGTAAAAGAGAACTGTAAAAGATGAAGACGATATGGGTGATTATTGCCTATTTTTAAGCAAAATAGTAAAATATTGTTGACCTCTCATGAAAGCAGCAAAATGTCAAATGTTGCACTTTTACTTTTTATGAAAAATCTCTTCTGCCCAGCACGGTCCTTTCTTTGTTGAGATGCACTAAATTGTACCTGATGTACCTAGGCTCTACAAAACCAATCACAGACATTTACACTCTTCATTCTTATTTATTAATTGAGGGAATGGCATCTAGGCCTGATTCAGCAAGGCACATAAACATGTGCCTAACTTTAAGCACAGGAATATTCCATTGACTTCTATAGGAATACTCACAACTTTAAAGGTAGGCATGTGCTCAGATACCTTGTGGGGCCCTAATTCTTCCGTGTGTGTGTGTGTGTGTGTGTGTGTGTGTGTCACCTAGCACAGTGAGGTCCTGGTCCATGACTAGGGCTTATAGGCATTACCAGAATACAGATAAATAACTACAACAGTGTTAAAAAAAGAGAGAGAGAGATCAGAATCAAGCAGCCCATTGACGATCAGTCTTTCACTTCTGCTGCCTCATCATTCCTCTAAGCCACCTCTTCTCTTACAAGTACAATCAGTATGTTTTCTCTAGGTAAAAATTTAACCTTAACACCATATAGACCAAAAATGTATACACATGCTTAAATTTAAGCACCATCAGTTGCTTTGAAGTCAATGTTAACCACATGCATAAAATATTTTCAGAATCAGGACCTAAATTAGTACCACATTTTACTCCAGTTAGCCCTGCAGAGTTAAGGTACCTATAAGGAAGTGGGGTTATTATAATGCAAAAATAAAGTTAATTTTTAGCAGTAGTAGTAAGCTATTGTATTCCCAACTATAAAAAATGCCTTTGTAAAACATGACACTGACAATTAATTAGCTGAGATTATGATAACTGTTATCTCAGTAGCTCTGAGCCAGCAGTGGGGACCCAGGCCTTGTGCGCTCTAAAACACACAGAAAGAAAATCTCAGTCATGAAGTTCATACAATCAACGTAAGGAAAGTTGAAACAAGGGGTGTGACAAACAGAGAGAACAGGGGCAGGAGGAGGAGGGTGACGGTTATAGAAACACATGGTTTCATAGACTACAGTCAGCAAGTTGAGACAATTCATAACAAACAAACATCAGTAACCCTACTAGCCACCTGCTTGGCTCTTATCAATTAATAATTTACCATAGTCCCTAGGGCAGAAGTGGTTACCAAGGAGAAAGGGGCTGTGGGTTTGTGGACTAGTTTGGGGAAGCGCATTCCATGACTAGGAGGCATCATGAAAGAAAGCTAGAAAGAACTCATGGGAGAAGCAGATGAATGGAGATCGAACCTGGCATCATTGGCAGTGCAGAGAAGATGAGAGATGTAGTAAGATACACAAGAGGCTTGAATGTGATGTATGTCACACACTGAGGTGTAGGCGGTGCGACCTAGTTGTCAGAACAGGAATCTTGCCTATGGGTCAGAGCAGAATCCGAGGGCAAAAAATGGAGGAGTAGTTAGGGACAAGTCAATGGTCAGAACTAGGTGCCAGGAGTCAGAACAGAATTAAAGGGCAAAGCTAGAGTCATGGCCAGGAGACAAGACAGTGGTCAAAGCCAGGAGTTCTGAGGATGGTAGGAACTAAAACAGGAGCAGGTATGGGCTGGACCAAGGGTCAGTACAGGAAGCAGGCCTGGTACAGCTGCAGGAATGGAACACATTGAGCAGACAGTGTGCCACTGTTGCTACAAAGGCTTAAATGATGATCTGTTGGCCCTTCTGTTCAATCAGAGGACAAGGTCACTTAGGGAAGGTTTACTGAGTCCATCTGAGCTCACTGGGTTGCTAGGCAGTTCCAGACCATACATCAAGGAGGTGGTGCCAGTGGAGGAACTGAAAAAGGGAACTGAAATAGTCAGAACAATGGACCAGGATGATGATCCTAGCAGCCATCTTTTGGATGGGCCTAAGAACACTGCAGTGGGTATCAGGAAGTCCAGACAGGAATAGGTTACTGGATTGGAGAGAGTGTTTTACCCACCACGTCCTGAAGGTGATATTGTGGACATATATAGATAAGTGGTCTCTTTTTTCATTTCTAATTTTTAATGTATATACTTAGACAAATGCTAACTCTTTCAGAAGTTAAAGTCAGTCCTCTCAGATATTTAAATCTCTTCCACTGCTGAATTAAATTGCTCACTGGTGAATTGCAAACTGCCTTTTTAAAAGAAAGCAAACAAATGATTATTTTGTTGAACAGTGATTGGATACATCAAATTTTCCAGGAATTACAGACATTAGGTACGACTCATTATTCTATCAGTATATGTATGACAGCTGATGGGGAAACAAATTTTGATCAGTGTCAATCAATCATACATTATTTCCAATAGGATGATATGCCAAATTCTTGACATACTAATGAAATATGCCTGATGCTAATAAATGATGACCTGTCAACTCAATTGCATACTGCATCTTTTATTTAAAGACTCTGCACTGTGGTGCAACTATAGATCAAGAGGAAAAACTTCAGAGGTGAAATTGACATTAAACTATGAAATTAAAACCATGAAAAGAAGATACAAGAATGCAAGAAGTACATAGCTAAATCATTTTACATACAAGAAGACTTGCAGTCCCAATAAAAACACATCATTGTGAAAAATGGTCACAAGTCAGCAAAACCAGCAATGAAACCAAGGTGCTTCCCTATTGAGAAGGTGGTATGTGTTTGTGGGGCAGGGGAAAAGGGAAATTAGATACTAAATATTTAATTTAAAAAAGAAAAATGAATGGATATTTTGTAATATTTTCTACATTTAGATGTATGTAAATTAAATGAAAAATTTAGAGACTGAAAATTTAGACACAATTCCAGCGGGTGGCCAATTCCAGAATGTATATAAAGTTTGGGCAGAATCAAGTGGACAACACTTGCTGTGGCCCTAAATACAGAGGAGCTTGGGCAGCCAGGCAGTGAGGAATAACCTTCTCTAGCTGTATTGCAGATTAGCAGGGAATGCGTATGTTTTAAAACATGAACGGGGCCCAACACATCAAGCTGACCCTGCCCCCTTTGTGGTTCTGTTCTTGGAGGGTCCCTAAAGTATGCACTGCACAGATTTTGCAGGAGGCCAGAGTAGGAGTAACAATTGACTTTTGATTGAACAAATGGTAGCTTGAATTAAGTCCTTGGCCTTTAGCTCTATGTACTGTGCACTGGATTAGAGTTTGATTTTAGTCCCATTAATGGAATAGCAAAACACCCATTGGCTTCAACACGAGCAGGATCATTTACTCTGAAAATGCTAAAATAGGCAATTACAGTCAGTGCCAATGCTACTAATGTCAAAGAGATAGAATAATAAAGATTTGTTACTCTATGGTGCTCGCCACCACACCTCCCACATGCAATGTGGAGCACATTGACAGTGGCAAATTACCATTGAGCTGCTGGAAAACTCATTGAAGTGTCATTTAAACTCAATAGCAAGTGTAGTATTGGATCTTTAACTTCACTCATTCAAATATTCCTGCACAGCTTTAGTCTATTTTAATTTTTTTATTTATTATTGTGCTGCTGCTTTTTTGTTGTTTGTTGTTTTTGATTTAGTGTGTGATTGGTCCTGCTTTGAGCAGGGGGTTGGACTAGAGACCCCCTGAGGTCCTTTCCAACCCTGATATTCTATAATTCTATTAACAGAATGAATTGGAAAAGCCAGACCCATGGAGAACATCTCTATTTAACTGAGCACTTGCCTTGTGTTCAATGGAAGAAACTCTCCCTTACAAGCAGGAAGAGTTGATTGCACTTTGGTATTCATTATAACTGATTTGTTCTCTCCTAACAGAGCCTTACTCTCCACTCTAGCTGTTGGCAGTGAATGCAACTTGTCATCCACAGCTGGGCTCAGCATTTTTGGGAGAGCCTTCAAAACAATATTTTTCAGGCCTTCTGTCACTCAAATGCAATCACTTCTGGCCAATCTGATCACACAGCTACATGCAGTAGCAGCCTTTGCTCTGGTCACACATACTTGATGCCCAGAGAAATTGGCCTGGCACCAAGGTGGTGAGGAAATACTCTGCAACCTTTCACAGCAGTTTACTTCCTGCTGGAGCATGGAATGAATTGTCACTCAAACCAGTTCTATTCTGCCTCTCACTCAGGCAACTAAATCTCCAATTTAGCCCAAAAAAAGTTAATCGTGAGGACAAACTTCATAGGCCTAGTTTACCACTCTGCTATTCCAGTTTTACTTTGATGCAACTCCACTGAAATCACTGGAGTGTTGCCAGCATAAAACTGAAACAAGATTCTATTTAAAAGAATTTAAAAATCATCCAAAGACTTTTCCCCAGCACAGATGTTAATGTACATATGAGCAAAGACTTTCCACGAGATATTAGTTACTCAAACTTCAGCAAGAACCAGGCTTAAAAATATAAGTGGAAGGCAGACAAAAGAAACAAAATGACACACACATATTCCGACTCTGAATCTAGACTGACAGTCAGGCAGCTAGTCCCTCCTGAGGCAAGCATTAACTCAGCTTGGACCTCAACAAGATTTACTGAGATCCCCACAACAGAGACACTGAAATGGACAAAGGTACCACAGACATTTGTATTGGCTTGAAATATTTGAAACCTCCCAGGAAAGAAAGTTACAAACTCAGATTCTCAAGGAACAAGCAGGACAAGAGAATCTATGTCAATGCTAATTGAATCATTAACAACGAACAGCACCACCAAAGCTGCCCAGACAAAGCATCTGCCTGGTATCATGACATAATGAGCATGTACCCATCACAGTAGTTGCACACCCCAGTGAGAAGACATTTCATCATTGGTGGACAAAGTTGGGCACCAATTCAGAAAAGTATTTAAGAACATACTGAGATCCAGCTCTATTCAGTAAGGCATTTAGGGCTCAATCCTGAATCCTAGAGTTTTGTCACTGAATTGTAGAGGTGCAGGAACAGATTGTTAAACGTGTGCTTAAGCTCCCATTGACTTAAAGTTAAGCATGTAATAAAGCACTTTGCTGAATAAATATGGAGTGCTGAACTGGGGCCTTAAAACAGGTATCGCACAAGGAACATTCTAATCTGCCTTTGCATTTAGGGTTGCCAACCATCTGGGATTGTCCTGGAGTCTCCAGGAATTAAAAGATTACTCTTTAATTAAAGATTATGTCATGTAATGAAACCTCCAGGAATATATCTAACCAAAACTGGCAACTCTATTTGCACTTTACTCATCAAACCATGTTGCTGTGTGTTTGATGTGGGGCAATGTGAAGTAGTATTAAAATGTGAAGCAATGCTCTGACTTGGTCTTTGAAGAGAATGCCATCAATGAATTGGGATAGATTTTGCATAGTTAATTCGTTAGTGCATATCAGTTTCATATGCACATATGCCAAATGTTCAATATAAATATAAAATAGTCTCGCTAATACAAAAACCAAGTCAGGGTCCATACACATATGTATATTATGCAATAAATGTAATATTAAGTAGAATTATAAATGGTAAATAAATTTGCTCCTTTTACTGTTATGATGCATATAATTTCCCATAAAATCCAAATATGTATTATATATGATCACTGGAAAGGAAGCATCTAAGAATGAACAAAATCCGACACAATATACATTTTTAATGCTGACAGCAAACTAAAAGGATGTACAATAAATAGGACGTCACTGCATTATTATGTATTTAAACTCAAAGCTTCTACCTTATTATGCTTTTACTCCTAAATATTTCTGCCTTTACACAAAAATAGGTTTTGAGGAAGGAGCTGGCTAATAATTCATTTCAGTTTTATATTATTTAATACTAAATTAGCATGGAATACAATCACAGTAAATGTGACATTCAATTCAATTTCAGATATATGGTAGGGTCATTATAAGTAGTGATATTACCATAAATATCAGTACATCAGCAAATATAAGCCAGCTAAAGTGATGCTCTTGAAGATCTGTCCCTGCATGATACTGAAAGTCTATGATTAGCAGACAAGGTACTGTAGAAAAGAAAATATTAACCGAGAAATTATTTTACCACTGTAACTTCCTTACTTCACCAAGTTTTGCATTATTCAGCAGAAAATTAAATTTAACTTGATTTATTTAAAATAAGCAAAGTCACTAGATAAATGTAGTAAATTAGTAGCTGTGACACAACTTTTCCTTTCACTTCCTAAAAAATTAGAATTGAGGCCGTGACTTATGTATTCTTTCCGCAGAATGGAGCACACTATTACAGAATGCATTTGCCAGAAGAATAAATCATGATTGACAAAATGAAATTTGTTAATACAATGGTTTGAGGCAGTTGACAGAATTTTTTGTCAACAGAATAGATTAAGGGATTCAAAAAATGAATTTTGCAGGTGGAATGGCTTTGATGTTTCTGATGAAAAGTATTTTGTTGACAGAATGGATCAGAGTGAAAAAATGCATTTTCTCAACACAAGGGTTTTAGCTCTTTGTCAAAATGTATTTCATCCCCAGATGTTTTGGCTGAGTTGTCAATTATTCTCTCTGTCTGCCATTAACCAATCACATTGCTGTCTACTAAAAGCTTTCTTTAGTGGCAGCTATGGGGGAGATAGCTGAAGGTATTACAAGAGCTCAGCAACTGGTCACATTGAACCATTAGCTATGATAATTTAGTTAGTTTAATGTTCATTAAGTGCCAACTGAGCCAAACATGCCTGTGGAATAAGAGATTTTTCATTATTCTCCTTTAAGTCCTTTCCTTCACCTTTAGTCTAGGCTATGCCCCCCTGGTTTGTCTGGTACACTATTTATTACGATATCCATTGGGTACTTAATAGAGTTGGCTGCCTTTCTTCCTTGCTTTTCCTTATGGAAGTTGCCCCCCTCCCCCATATAGATTAAGGCTCCAGCTCTGCAAACATTCACTCTTGAGTGCTAAAGTCTAGGGGCTAGATTGTGTCTTTAGGCACAGCTCGAGCTGGTGCATAAATGCCACCCTTCCTGGAGTACCCTAGGTGTACAACCCTCGCAGTCACAGTTCCTTCCCTGCTTCCTCTGTGCTCCAGGGAATGAGTAAGTCACATCACCCCTTTTTGTGGAGCAACTTACTCCCTGCTGAGTGCCTGGCCAGCTTCTCTGCCTGCCAAGTGGTGGTGGGTGAAGGCCAGGGCTTCTATTGCTTCCTGTTCCCTTCAACCACTACCCATTTGTGGTGAGTAGCCCCTGGCCTGGGGAGGGTCACATGCTGAGCAGGGCCAAGCAGACGAGTTAAAAGGCCATTACTCTCTCTTATTTTTCTTCATGACTAAGGGCTGCGACAATCTAGCCCAGAACTTGTGCGTTTCTAGTTTAATACTCAGAGCTTGTTTGACTAGTCTTTGAGCAGCAGACTGTCAGTTGGGCCTCACCTTGGCAAGCCCTGGTGCCCCATGAACACTTAGTATCTGTATGGGCTGGATGTTACACAGACACCCCAAAATCAACATACACAAATGGGGTTTGCCCATGAAAATCCTATTACCTGCACATGTGAGATTTCAGATCAGAGATCATGGCTTATTTTTATCTCCTGCCCAGCCTATACTCAGGAACGTGAACATAGAGACAGAAGCAAAGGGATCATGCAGCTAGACCAGGCCAGCTGAACGCAGCAATAAAAAGTTAGCAAAAGGAAAGGAATTGTGTCTGGCTCAGAGAAGGGAAAGGAAGGGAAGGGCCAGGGCAGGTACAGAGAGAGAGCTGGCGAACAGCAAGACCAGAGGAAGACAAGAGATAACTTAACTAAAGGCCAGACTTGAGTGTAAACTCCAGCCCACCAGACTAAGGCTCCAGATCAGATGTGCCCCGAGGGAAGAAGCTGGACAATATCAAAGCAGACTCATGTGGAAGGAAGTAGCTTTCTCAGGCCAGACCAGAGCTGTCTAGGTAACTGTGGGTTTATGCCAAAAACAGGAGAAGTCCTTTTCAAGGTTACTCTCAACAGATCTTAAGTGGACACTTCTAAAGTACCCTCATGGTCAGGTGGTAACCTCACATTTGGAAAGTAATTCTAGAGGCTTTCCATTAGGAAGCCATGTACCAGTAACTGTCTCACTGATTCTTGGAGAAGACTGGAGACCCACAGAACAAATGTAAAGAATTTAGAGAGCTCTGAACATGGTACAAAGAACAGTTGTACAGCTTGAAAGGGTGATACACTGCTGAATATGGACAAAATTGTGTTACCCTCAATCATGTTGGAGTACTATTCAATATAATAATAGCACTGTAAAATCTAACCCTAGATAGTTGTTATTACTAATAATAACACATATGGTCATCTTAGCTAACATAGCTGCTTAGAGCCATGTAAGTTCTGGGGCTAACCTCGTCTCTTTTAAAAGGCAATACCTATGTGTTTCTAGAGAAAGGTTTATCAGAATAATAGGAGTCCTACATATTTCACTTTAGATGGTTCATTATAGTCTGTGTTCTAACTAACACTGCCTGCTCTATTGTCACTGTCATTAAAGTGTTTCATTGTATTCCCAATAGCTGCAGGACAAATAATCTGTGCTCTGTGAAACAGAATTACCCCTTATAAATAACGACATAAATCTAATTATCTGTGAACATATTCCCCCTTCGTAATTTGAGTTCTGATTAACCTCTGTTTATTCAGCGCTATGCAGTTTTTTCTTCTCTTTACTTTCCTCCTCCAGCCTCACGTTGCTTTCTACCTAGAATCTGGCTTTTCCCGATCTCTAGCATTTTGGCATTTAATTCATATCAACATAGCACAATCAGTACTGAATCAATACTTCTAATTTATCTTTCCAGCATCAATTAGTACATTTTTTCTAATGGGCTAAGTTCCCAATGCTTTTTCAAAATATTTCTTGATATAACTTTGCAGATAAACACCAAGACTGTTGATACCAAAGATATTGCACCTGCAAATTTTAATTGGCTGGAGAGATATATCTTCTTAATTTTTTTAATTATTTGCTAGCCTTCCAACACAGGACTTTCTGCTGCACTGTGGGAATGAATTCACCCCATGACTGTGATGACATCGTGATGTGAAATGCAGACAGAATTGATTAGTCAGTATGTCTCAGCCCTTGTAGGGTTCTGGAGATGTACTTCCAACTGGGGGTGCAGTGAGTCCCCCCCTACAGAAATAATGTGTTTGAATTCACTGCAGTTACAAATGATTAGATGTGCATGCAATTAGTCAGTCTGAACAGGCAAAACCCTGTGCATCTGAAGGTTAGCAGGCCCACCTGTTGTATCCACATTTGATAATTTAATCCATGAAGATGGACTGATAAAAGAACATTTTACTTTACTCATTTTCTACTCTACTACCTGTATGTCCAAGGACATCAAGAAACTAGGAGACTTTACCACAGAGAATCAGCAACAGTAAAATCAAGGAGTAGCATCATTAATAATAATAGCTATTATTATCTGTATTGCTGTAGCTCCTAGAAACCCCAGTCAGGGGCCAGACCCCCTTGTGCTAGGCACCTAAACACAGAACAAAAAGACAGACCCTGCCCCAAGGAATTTACAATTCTATTGCCAGGACCAAACGCTGTTAAGACCTTTAAAAATCAAGGGAGACGTCCTAGCTCTACTGAAAACAATGGTGAAACTCCCATTAATGGCCAAGATGTCACCCTTAAATTCTTATAACAAGATCTTTCAAAAGACAGGAGCCCAAACTGAGACCCCTCAATTCATATAGAAAATTAATCAGAGCAGTTATGAAAAAGAGGCCACTTAGGATACTTATAAAAGTAAATCCTAACTCAAGATTTTGAATGTAATTTCCAGAATCAGTGCAGGCCTAACTCACTTTCCATTAAATTCACTGGGATCAGAGCTCCAAGGGAGAACAATTAGGCCACTTCTGTGTGCTTTTGAAAAAAAAAATAATCACACCATTTGCTAAAAATATGTTTGGGGTTATTTGGGGAGGGGTGGGGGGATAGGTATTTTGCACTGCCAAAACATTTTGCAGATTTTTCTGTAAAGTCATTTCTGATACAATCAGTACACAAATTTATTTAAAAACACTTGTCTTCAATATACTATTCTGTAAAGAGGACTGAAAAACAGACGCGATTATTTTTTAAAGAAAAAACATTAGGTTAAAATTGATATTTATTCAAAAAGCAAATATTCTTACCTTTGTTATAAATGATACTAGCCTATTAATTAAAAAAGTTGGAATGAAGAAGACACAAAAATAGAACATGATATTAATTATCCATCATGTTATTCTGTACAATACCTTAACCAAGCAATCATGCTGCTGAACACGAATCCCTTCAGCCAAACATCTCCAACACTTCTATCTGTACTGGCATTTATAGTAGCTCCTCTCTTGCACTTTAGGAGAAATGTTCATCTCAAAGAAATGGTTTCTGAAATGCAATTATATAAGGAGATCTGTTAATGCATAATTAGTTGGCACCTTGTATGTAATGTAATGTAACTACACTACTCAACATCAGTATAAAACACACTGCTATCAAGATCAACGTATTTGCATTTTATAGTGTGACACCTTACTTTGTGATATTAAATAAGCAAATGGGATAACACAGGAGACTTTGGTTACTACAGGTTTGTGGATGATGAACATGTATTTTTAAAGAGAACATTGTGAACCATTAAACAATTCCATTGTCATTTAATAGGGTCACAGCTTCTTCTACAGAGGGGATGCATTGAAGAAGGAAAAGAGTGAGTAAGATATTCATTAAGCAAGATCACCATCTAAAGGCTGTAACTTCCTGTGCATCTGTTGAGCAGGTGGTCTTAGTTTAGCTCTCAGTCAACAGAAATGCATCTTTAACTGGCAGTCACAGCAAAGAGGCCAAGGACTAAAATGGCAATGGGGACTAATGGTGGGATCCACAAAGGAACTAAGGGATTTTAGCACTGAGCACCACAGAGCCGAACTTTCAGGTACCTAGGAAAAATCACAGGAACAACACTGTGATCCACAAGCTGATTTAGGCACCTAGACTCCCTATACAATGAATAGGGAAAGAGATGCGCACCTTCGAATGTCATCCATAAAAACCAGTACACTAGGAGGGAAGGCACCTAAGCTAGCCAATGGGAGAACCAACGACAGGGGTGTATGCTAAGCCCTACCTTCTAGGTGGGGATACACACCTATGTCCAGGCTTCAGGATGGTGCCTAACTCTGCTAGTGATCCACAGACAGGAAACTGAAGTCAGCTACCTGGGATGTCTAAGACATTTCTTGCAGGAATGAGTTAGGCACCTGCTTTGCTCTACATAAAATGGCTGAGGAGAAGATGGTACCCACCTTATAAACTTTTAGCCCAGTGATTAGAGTATTCTCCTGGATATGGGAGACTCAGGTTCAATTCTCCCCCTCTGCTAGGAGAAAAGAAAGGATTTGAACTGGGGTCTCCCACCTCTCAAGAGGGAGCACCAACCACTGAGCTGATGTGGGCCTTTAGTACCAGTTTCCTAATGGAATACAGCTCCCATTAGTGATAACATATTTTCATCATAACTTTCATAGGATTTTTAATTTAGTTTCAACTGAGATTTAGCCAACATAACTGTAACTGGAGAGTCTAGTTTATACTGTTAGCCAGAAAGTGTGGTCAAAATAAATAAGATCTTTTAATTACATATTTAAATTTTTTAAAAAAATAAAATATTCTATACCTTTTGCTACTCATTATTTCAACTCCCCAAGCCATCGGCTTCATGCTGTTCCTTGTCAATTTCCCACTGGGAAGTGGTGCAGGGCTTACAATCCGAGCACACACAGAAAAGGAACAGTGTTTTCAAGTATCAGAAATGCCTAACAATTTGTGTCTTGTCTCATGTAAAGATGATGGAAAGGGTCCTGATTTTGGATGAAAGATGCTGAAATGCAGAAATTCCAATCAATAATAAATAAAGAAAAGAGGTCTCCAAGTGCTTCAAGCCTAAGCGAAGCTGAACATTGAGTGCAGGACTCTTATTATTACTGTGCAATTGTATTTTGGTAGGAGCCACAATGTGCTCGGCATTTTTCAGACATGCGCGTAGAGTCAGTCCCAAAGTGATTACAATCTAACACTCTGATTCTATAACCTGATCCACGAAAGTCGATTCCTGGGCCAGCATGGACACATCTTGCAGGACTGGAATCCAAGAAGACAAGCAATGTATAAAGGCTGGACATGAGGGATAAACATGTCATAATATATACAAGGTATATTGTATTTAATTTTTTTAAAAGTACATTATCTCTAGCGTGCCAATATAAGCTGGCTAATTTCATGCAGATGACTTGGTAGAAGAGGTCCTGAGGAAAGAGCAATGGCTTTACAGATCAGTTAAGGAGGGTTTAAAGGGCAATGTGAAAGAAAGTGCAAAGTGAGTTGGAAGAGAAGCAGACCGAAAAGCAGCCAATGTTGCCATTGTTGGCAGAATGGAGGGAGCAGGGAGGAAGAAAACATGGTAAGAGAAAAAAGCTGTTAACTAGGAAGAAATAGACTTGTAAAGGACCTTGAAGGAAGCTTGAACTTGTGATGAAAGAGGGTGAAATCAGTGGAAGGACTTGAAAAAGAGTAGTGTGATCAAGCAATGAGCAAAGGGAATGACCTTAGCAGCTGTGTTTTGTATAGACTGGAAGGGTGGTTTGCGTATTAGAGAGGCCTGAGAGGAGGAGGTTACCATAATAAAGATGAAGGCCATGATGGTGATGGCAAAAAAGGCCTGGAAAAATACTAGGATTAAGAAAATTTTAAAGCTGTGCTAGGGGAAGGTAGGTAAATATGGGTGATCACTGAAAAATATGTGATTAGAATTAGTATGGTTTATGAGTAAAATCAGGGAAATAAAAAGGAAATAAAGATATCTAAAACAATTGGGATGTAGGGAACTGTAGGATATTAATAAGGATCACTGAATTGAGGCTAGTGAGAGAGTCATAGTGATACAAGGCATAGATCTGGGGACAGTTTTGTGATACTGAATAAAGGTTATGCTGAACATGATTAGAACCAAAAAAAAAATTAAAAAAGTAATCTTGCAAATGTTTGAAATACTTTTGGCATATAATGGGGAACTGGGTGAAAATGCTCAGGTTGACAAGAAATGTCTTCTTAGCTTGATGTTGTGTGCATTTTAATACAATATTCAGAATTTTAAAATTATTCTAATATAAAACTTCAACAAAAGCTGGATAGAGAGCTTACTGTATCCAAAATTTACATGAAAATAAAAGACGTTTGCCATGATCAGCAGAATTATGAACAAATTTATTCAGATAAACCATTTTTATTCAAAATGACATTTCTATTAAGTATACAGAGAGTTGATCTTGGAATGCCATTCTGAACAAATTCTATTCAAATAAGTATTTGATCTGAATATAAAAGTTACTATGTATGACCAGCTGCAAACTGAATATTAACTTAAAACTTAATAGAGCACACATCTTCAAAAAGGGCTTTGTTTATTCCTGTGGTGCATGCTGTACATCCTTGCTAAAAGAGAGCCAAAGACTGAGGTCTGATTGTAATCTAACTTACAAGGGACCAATCTGTGAACCCTTTGTGCACAGTGATGAGCAGTTACTCCAATTACTCACACAAGTAGTCTGACTTAATTCAGAATCCAGCCCTCGTTCTTGAAAAATTCACAGATACTCCCATATGATCACGACAAACTATAGCCTTAGGGTTTGCAATCCTAGAGGCATCAAAGACATTAATATGCTTTGTTCATTTTTTTTGTCATTAAATATGAAAATTTTTTATATTTCTTCAGTAGGAATGATCAGACATTTGAGAACACCTATCAGAAAAAATTACACCACCATTATTACATTAGACCAGATGTTATATTAGTGGCAGGACTTAGTTCATTGAAGATGAATCCTTCAGGATTGTTTTGTTTCTGTTCTAGTTGATTTTTCTCTCCTTTTGATGGAACATAGATATCCTTATAAACATACCAGTCAAAATTTCCCAAACCTATTCCCATAGGGTAAATGTTCAAAGTGGAGCAAGTTTCACTCTATAGATAAAAATGTTACCTATTAGAGTAAAGTTTGATAAGCAGAGAGGAAAGAAAGGCAGAAGAATTTTATGTTAGTTTCATTTTCAGTGTAAGTCCTAGATTTTGTATATGTAACAACATGCCAAGATGGCCTGCCTGCAGAGAATTAACCTGTGAGTTCTGTATCTAATAGCATAAGCTTCTATTACTTGAGCTAGAGGACCTGGGCCGTTAACTCAGTAGCAGATTCCTAAACTTCAATACATGATCCAACTAGAGGGAAAAAAGAGTCACACTGCTTTAGTGCGTGTTACAGGGACAACGGGAAACACCATTTCTTCAAGTCTTGGATAATTTACTTATCACTATGTGAATCAACATGAGAACTTCCATTTCCAGCCAACTAGTGAGTGGAATAGTTTGTAGTACTTTCCCAGGACAACTCTTGCCCTTCTTCAGAATCCACCCTTTGTTTCCAAAGGAAAGGCACAATTCGGCCCTGTACATGTAAACAGTTTGAACAAGTCTGACCACGAAATATTCATATCTACCACACGGAGATATATGAAATAAATATTATGGAGGAGACCATTTAGGTGCTTCTATTTAATCTCTTCTTTGTCCAAGAGCAAGGGGAGACAATGTCAAAAATTGATATATATAATTTTTTAATTTACAGTATACAACTAATCTGTGAAAAATCTCTCTCAGGGGATAGGATTGAGGTGAACAGAACAGGAATATTCGGAAAAGACACAGTCACAGCTACAGGGCAAGCTGTGCATGAGACCCCTTTCAGTCCCTCTCAAGTGCACCCCTCAAGCGACAAGCCTGGCTTCCTGCATCTCACTCTGGGTGGAACCACATGGACAACCACTCTCATGAATTTCTGGCCCACTGGTTCCAAACAGCGCCAGTGTGACAGGCCCCACTGGGTTTGGCACCTGTAAGACCTTTATCTCTGGGAGCCTTTGACTGAAGCTGATTGAAGTGATTCAAAAACAGCATCTTCAGACTAAGGTGGCATTTAATTGACAAATGTTAGTGTAGCGGGTGGGAAAATGGGTTAACACATATACATATATTTCCTTACTTACACTTGTTCCAGAGCTGAAGTAGGTCCAGCTTAAACCCACTTCTGGGTCATGAGAACCAACCTCTATGCAGCAGTCCCTGTCTCTCTCAGTCTGGTTGTCAGCCTCAGTCTGCTGACTATCCACCCCTCCTCCTTCGCTAGGCCAACATCTTTAAGATATAAGATTCTTTTGAGCGTCGGGTTTGGTCAGAGAAGAATACCCCTCACCAGAGTAGGTGAAGCCCAGAAGAGGTTACTCCCAATTGATAGCTTCCATAGACACCTTATATTTGTCATTGTTTTGGTTCCTGTTTTTCACTTTAACTGCCTCCTCTGATTTAACTCCTGGATGTCAGGCAGGTTAAAATCTAACAGATAACCTGAGGGTGTGACAGGGTGTTGGGCAAGAAGTGCTGACTCAGCCCACATACCAGGGAAGTAAATTGGAGCTGGCTAGAGAAAACCTGTGCCTAACTGGTGAATGGGAGACAGCTGCCTGCCCAATTAGCCTGGGGCTGTATAAAAGTCTGGAAGAGAGGAAGGAAGCCTGGAGTGAGAGTGATAGCAGAGCAATAGCTCGTCCTTACTGGGTGCAAACACTAGAACCCAAGCAGAGTATGGTGAAAAGATGGAGGAAGAACAACACGTAAATAAACGAAACCAGTAATTACTGACCCCCAGGATTTCTGAGTGACTGTCAGCACAGCAGGGGCAGGAACCAAAAGCGCCCTGCAGGATCCTGCTACAGACGGGCATACAATATTTAAAAAATACTGAATAACTTCCTTATTCACCACAGAATATAATATAGATTAACCAAGAGAAATCACCACCCTGTTTCTAATGATTGCTATTTTTGATGATCTATAGAAGAGTAAGAATATAAAAATAGGATCTGCCAATCAGACAAGTTAGTATACAAATTATAAAGTTCAGGCACAAGTTTTTCACAGGACACCATCAGGAATACCCTCTTCCCAAAGACTGCAATATGGCCAGGTACATTATTAAGATTTCTACCTGTCTATGAAAGGTACAGAACCATCATTACTGGAGACATAATACCAGAACAGATAAATCATTGCTCTGTTCATAACGCAATTCCCAAGTTACTGTTATCCAACATCCTTTATTATTGCCACAGCATTGCCAAATCTCATGATTTTTAGGGCCTGGCTCTTGATTTTTGAACACTTAGGGTTGGCAATACTGTTGCCAACCCCATCAACTCATTGTTGTCCATGAGCTCAATCCTGAAAGAGCCAAGTACTCTGGCACCAATCCAGCAATACACTTAAGCGCATGCTTAGTTTAAGTAAGATAAGCATGTGCTTAAGAAGTTCACTGGGTCAGATTCAGAGTGCTTTGCACCTTGAAGGATTGAAGCCTATTTGGTTACATGTAATTATTCTGTTATATATAATGATTAATAATGAATTGTTAGTATTGGGTCCCCTTCCCAAAGCACTTAGGGACCTGTACAATACAACACATACAATATATTAGGAACATCATTAAACACTAGCCTATTAAATACAAAGAATTAAAAAACAAAAACAAACAACAAACGAAGGGTCCACTTTATGTAACAGGAAAGACAGGGGTGGGAAGGGAAGACAATAAATAGAGATCCAATAGCGTTCATTTTAAAGTTACTTGGGGAGGAAAAATAGTTTAAAGAGGTTTTGTTGTTTTTAAAAGGAAAATGGATTTCAGGTGGAAGATAGACCTATAGTGTTTCTCCCACCTCCAGCAAAAGCACAAATGCCTGCCCACATCAGAAACAACAGTGGGAATCAGACCCAGAGGATATTGTAAGAGCACAGAGATCTAACTGTGCAAGGGTCAAGGAACAGGCATTGAACACAGTCAGGGTCTCAACACCACTAAAGATCTCAGGGATTTAGAAGACAATAGGCCTACAAATAGGTGATTTTAGGTATTTCAATTTCAGGGTATCTGAGTTGAGATACCTCAAAGCACTTTCTGAAAACCAGGCCCTTTCAAGTTCTCTCAACCTCACTAGCTGCTTTTGAAAACTGAGCCCTTAGTGCCAATTTGGCACTTTATAGGCAGTCAACAGAAGAAAGTCCAAGCCATAATATGACCAAGCAGTTCAAACCAATGAGCAGTTATGAAACTGCCCTCTGAAGAAGCTGAAGGTGACAGGGCAGCACCAGTAAGAGGGAATTACAATAATCGAGCCTCTCTGTCATGTGGGAATATGTTACTGTTGCAAGGTTGCTGTGGGATAAAAGCAGGGCCAATGTAAATTGCACAAATGAAAACAATTTTTTGCTGTGAGCCCTCAAGAAAAAGTTTACCGTCTGTCTTTTAATTTGTAGCTTTATTGCTACCCACAGGACAGTAGTGGAATTTTAGACAAGCACAACCCTGAAATCCTGATTGACATTAGGGATTGCATTTAATTTTTTTTTTAAATTCTCACTGCTTTCCCCATCATGGGACCAAACTTACTCCTCCAAGGTTTTTCACCTCCTACCTACACCAAATGTCTTGGTAAACAGAGGGTCTCCCTGAAGATTGGCAAATTGTCCAGGACAAGAAGCTACCAAAATAATCTACATTTCCTGAACAGCCATAGGTTTTCATCCATCCTCAAGAAACATTATTTAATCAAACTTTGTGACATAAGATCTCTGGTTACCCTCTCATATAAAAATGTATCCTGATACTTTATTTTTTTCCCCACTTGTTACTACTGTATTGAAGCAATTTCTACTTTTGTACAGCAATCAGTCTTGTGGTCCATTCTTCAAATTTGGCTATAAATTAAGTAGGCCAAAGTTCATTTCTTCTATAGCATGAATAAAGAGACAAGTTGTGTGTCTCTCTCTGGTGCTGGCTGTTCAGAATGGTCATCTTGTTGGTGGAGAGAGAAAACTTCATCAAGAAAAGACTACATTTAAGGGTTTGTTATTGTGGAAAGACTGTCCTCAGTAATAGTGAACAGCCTGGTAAACATAGAGAGGTTTCTGACTCCAGAAATGAAATTGCTACCATTATGTGAAAATATATATATTCATCAAAACCAATAGATATAAAACATGACAAATGAACAAAGAGATCATGTAAAGGAGATAGGACGGTGCTACCAGACCTGCCTCATCCTTTCTATACAACAGAGTAAACACACAATAGAATTACAGGCAACCATCAAAGGTGGCCAGCTAGATACTTCACATGAAGAACACATCAACCTAGATAATTTGGGAATGAGCAGGTATTTTTTACTCATATTGGGAAAGGAAGCCACAGATTGCCCCTCCTTGTACCAGTGAGACCTCTTGCACAGCAGAATCTTTCCAGCACTGCCTGTCTTTCATCATTTCACCACTGGATGGCTATTGTAAATTTCCCTGGGGGGCCCACAAAAAAGGCTTTTGTAAGGATTAGTTGAAGCAGTACATCTCCCCCATCCATCCCAAACTCGTCCTTCCCCAGTTAGCACTTTCGGGGAAGTGTTGAACCCCACAAATGGATAGTGAAGTTACAGCCTCTTACCAACACCCTAGATTTTTTCCAAGAGACTTTTTCTCACCAGGGTTCTTCTGAACCCTGGTTTATGCTGATGGAAGTCAATGTGATCCAAGGGTGACTTTAGCCTAACATGAGAAGTGATTTTTAGCATCAAAACATCAGATACTATAAATGAGTGGCTTCTAGAAGACAGATGGAATCTTATCAACAAGCTTCTACAAGTAAATTTACACAGAATCAGTGAAAAAGCTATACAGAGTCAGAATGTACCAACAAAGTACACCAAGCTATGCCTTTTCAGAAGGGCAATAGAGATGACCTGGAACAGAAATACTCATTCAAATAGAACCATTGGCAGTGGAAAAATACTGGCTTCTCATGTATACTCTGACTTTGTAATTGCTATTTCAGGTAGCAATCATTAAACAAGCAAATAACCAACCCACAATAGAGAGATAAGTATCTATCTATATACAGTACAGAAACACATATAATGATATACAGTCATAACCCTTCAGCAGGGTCAAATACCCCAGAAACTTCTATTGCACCATGATCTTAAAGAAATTATCATTTGCTGTTCTAAATATGGTCACATTATTTTCTCTGAGTGTCAGTTTTACTCTGCAATATTACATTTTCTAACATTTAGTTTTCTAGCATTTTTCCATGACTATCTGTGTAGATTAGAAAGGTTCTTAACAGTTATCTGTAATAGATTTTGCCTGTAGCAAAATTCATACAGGCATAATAGAAGAACAAAGTGTACTCTGATGAAATTGGAACCATAATTTCCAGATGCCTGACATTTATTGCTTATTGCTATTAGAATTCAAGTGTCTATTTGTTTTGTACTTTTCTTTTATTCTTGCATCATAAATGCATAATGGAAAAAAGATATTTTAAATGCTGGGTTAAGTATAACGGATCAACATGAGGCACCAGCATAATCAATATTACTTAAACACATTTTTAGGCAATTAATTTTTAAGGAATCAAATTGTTGTACCACATCAAAATTTACAGCAATACAATAAAGAGTGTTACATTCTTTATTGTTTAATTAAAAGCAACATTTAGCACTGATGCAGCTAACTGTTGAGACATTATGGCATACAATTTCCTGTTTATCAGTGTGAGATATACAAACAGCATTTACCGTACATTTTATATTACACAATGTTAATTAGACTTTATTAAATTTCCTATGCTTATCAAATTATCAAGCGTGATATTTCAAAACCCCAGAGAAATATGCTGTAATGCATCCAACTGTAAGCTAAGCATCTATAATTGCTTCAACATTTCTATTTAGCACAAAATACATTTTATATATAGTATTCTAACTCAGGGACTTGTCTTCACATACAACACTGCAGTTGTGCCGCTGTTGCGCTTTAGTGAAGACACTACTACACCAGGAGAGCTTCTCCTGTCGGCATCATTAATCCATGTCCCCGAGAGCCAGTAGCTATGTCAACTGGAGAAGCTCTCCCACTGCCATAGTGCTGTCTACATCAGGGGTTCAATTGATATAATTATGTCACTCAGAGGTGTGGATTTTTCATACCCCTGAGCAACACAGTTATACCGATATACATTTGTAGTGCAGACCTGGCCGTAGAATCACTCAGAAGCTCCATACTGTTTAGGAGAAAGGTATCTGCAGATGGACCAAACGTATAGGTATGGTTACTTTTTGAAACCAAGGGCCAAGATATTTTGCCAGTATAATTGCAGTTGCAACCACTTATGTCAGCTGAATTTGTTCCTCAGATTCTCTTGTTATAAAGCTATTGCCATCATATAACAGATATGCATCATATAAAAGGAAGAAGAAAGTATATGTGTGTACCCAAAATGGGTCTGCATCTATCATGCACCTATTATTAACTTTCCTCCTTTTGAAGCTTACCTCCTGAAACACATCTAACACTACTAGTTTTTCACCACTAGGAACAATATTCTGTCATTCAGGAGATCTAGACCAAATTCCTAGCTCTTCCACAGACTTCCTATGATAGTGGAAGGCAGTCACTTGATCTTTTTGTGTCATAGTTCCCCGTTTGTAAAATGGAGATGATGATGATGATGTTCCTGTGATGGGTTCGGTTACAGAGTCCTCCTCAGGACTGTCATCTGAGGTGTTGAAATTACCTCTGAGCCCGTTTTCCCTGCCAGCTTGGGACTTCCAGAACCGTGCTTTGTTGATCCAGACATGCTACCTTGCTGCAACACAGACCCAGCATCCAGGCCACACCCCCAAAGCTGCGGGCTTTAAGTGAAAACAGTTCTGTAGGTTACCTGACTCCAGCACCCAGACACCCAGCTCCCAATGGGATCTAACCCCCAAATAAATCTGTTTCACTCTGTATAAAGCTTATATGAGGTAAACACATAAATTGTCCACCCTCTTATTCTGTGCATCTAAGACAGGGTCCAGCCCTTCAGGAAATAATTACGTGACAAAGACCTTCCTAGAGTTTTCAGTACATCAGATAAGGAGTAGAGTGCTTGCAGAAATCTACTTTTTTAATGGTCATATCCTCAGCTGTTGTAAATTAGTGTCAGCACAGTGTACATTGAAGTAATGTCAACAGCACTAAGCTGATTTTCAGCATTGGCTGTAAGTCTCCTAAAACATACCTACTCTGAGTGAATATTCACAATGGACATTGCTTAAAATGAAGTTTCTTAACCCTTTGAGTAGCTCAGTATTGATTTCTCATTCTCCTGTCTTCAGAACTTATTTAGGAATGTTTGATGAAAATAACTCATACAGATCAGCTGCAAACAAACCACAGTAACTCCAAAACGGAGATTAACACAGAAACAAACCTATCAAGAAAGGAGACAAGTTCCCCTCTAGGTCTTTTTTTTAAAAAAAAATCTTTCTTCCTTTGTAAGAAGCACCCCTTTAATCAGCTCACCCTCACTAGCATTTTGCTGCTGTTGAATAGTGGCCTGTTTCATAAGAAGAAACAAAATGTGCAGTGATGGTTACTTTTCAGGAGGGGTGCTTTTAAAACAAGGAAAATAGTTTCTCATTTATTTTATTGCCTGCTGAAATAAGTACATATTCAAAGTACAAGTGGCATTCCCAGCTACAATATCATAATCATTCAACAGAGGATAAGAGCTATGCAGATACAGTAGGCATTAACTTGTGCATTCCAGGAATACCTGAATTATTTCCAAACCATTGGGTCTATCTCTATTCAATGTACTCTTTGTCTAACTCTGTGTGCGTCAAGAGAAACCAGAAGCTACGCTGCATTCACTGCATCTATCAGAGACATGGGAGTGTCTTTTGGGAACAAATCTGAAATGCAAAGCTAGATCTTTCTTTCCAGTGATTTTCATGTTCTGATAGTATTTATAGTTGCACTGGCATTCTGTCTTTTGAACTGAATTACAGTAGGGGCACAACCTCTGAACCTGGTTCAGAAATCACATGCGTGTGGTTTTATTTTGCTTTGAGTGCCTAATCCAAAATCTTGACATAGTCCATGCTCAAACAAAATTTCTGCTCCAGAAAATGGAGTTTTGCCTCTGTAAGGACTTTGGATTGGGAGACATATAACATATAATTAACAAACTACAGAGCACATACATTTAGAGAGGAGCAAGAATGATAAAATACATGATGAAAGTAAAGTCGAACCCTGAAGACTATTTGTAGGCTCACTAACAGTTACAGCAGGTCAACTTTAACAAAATGAGGGTTTATTCCATGTTAAGATTCTATCAGTTTGAAAGATATGGTGTCTATCTGCAGAGTCTGATTCTCTACTGCCCCTCCCTTAGCAGCAGCACAAAAAGTATAACCCTGAGAAAAGGGGGCTTTAAATTACATTTGCACCCTGCAAATTCCAGGCTGCTGTGGAGGCTGAAATTGCCTCAAGTGTAAGTTAGATCAGCCCTCAGATGCTCTAATTTCTGCCAACCTCCATAACGATACCTATAAGGTTGTGTTACATAGAGCCATGAGCTGAACTGTATGGTACAGGCCTGCCTCAGACACATCCCTCTCTGCCCAGGCCAAGGCTTCTGAATGAGGACAGGGTAGGGTCTCATAATTTTGAGGGGCTAGCAATACTGCAACTTCTCAGCCAGCAAAGCTGATCAGGAACAAAGAAGAAGATAATCTGTGAAAAAGTCTACCACAGTTTACTTCCCAGCTGGTGCAAGGGAGAAATCCGGGCCTAGACAGTGAGTCACAATTTGGTCCTGGTGTGCTCCTGGAGCATTGCAATTAAATGCTGACCTTAGTCTTCAAGGCTAAAAGTAATCAAGCCCAAAGTGGGTAAACACCAGCAGTGATTTCCTACATTTTAGAAGATATTAAGTGGGATATTTTTAAAGGTAAGTGCATCTGCAGTTGATCTGGGACTCTCTACCAGGATAACTTCCCAAAGGAGCACATTAGGCATGGAAAAAACACCAATAAACATGCATTAGTAGCAAAACAACTACAAACCTCCAAATGTCCTCACTTGTTTCCCATCAAACATATTCAAAAATGTTCAAAGAGGCAACATCAACTGTGCAAAATATTGTAAAATGGAAGTAGGTTCCCCATACCCAGGTACAATGAGCTCCCATGCCCCTCTCCCACCCACAGATAAGCTTCTCAAGCCCACCTGGCCCTACAGAATCCTGTCCCCTGAAACATACTGAGATATCCACACAAATATTACTGCGTGCATTTTTTTGTACCTGTTTGGCATGAAAATTCTTTTGGGACCTCACCCAATCCAGAGTCCCAGCACCTCCCAACCTTTCAGGCACAAAGCCACAAGAGCCTGTGTTGATGTCTGCTGTTCATGAGTGTGCATCATGTTAGCTGCCTCTATTTCCTGCTGTGCTACAAAAACAGTCAAGGTGACAGAGTGAGGTGAGGAAGCAGTCAGCAGAGAAGGGGTGGCAGCAGCACTAGCAGTACACTTCACTCTGCTTGCAGGAGGAACAGGTATGATAAAGCCCCACGCACACATCCCTGGAAGTCTTTTTTGTTTAGGAAAGCTCTTCAGAACAAGCTCAAGTCCATCCATGTTGCCAACTCTCACAATTTTATCATGACCCTCAATAATTTGTGGGGGGATGTTTTAAAACCCAGCTCTTGGAGTCAGGTGAATCTCAGCTTTCATTTTTTAAAAAGGAAGGTTCTAACCCTCATTGTTGTGGAGAAAACCTGGCAAACATGAACTGCAAAAGCTCAAACACTACAAGGCAAAGAAAAGGGATCCCAAATCTATTATTTTTAAAGCTCATGATTTTAAACCAATCTCATAACTTTGGAGAGCTGAACCTCATGTTTGAATCCTTGGGGTTGCCAAAAGCATATCCTTGTTGAGCTCAAAATTTAAGCAAACACTTAACTTTCAGCATTTTCTTAAGTGATTTGCTCAATAGGGAATGACAAACACATGCTTATCTTAAATTTAAGCATGTGATAACTCCCATTTACTTCAATTGAATTTAAGCAAATGCTTAAGTGTTATGTGTAATAGGGCTGCTTTGCTCAGTAAGGGACTTTTATGGACAGCCCAGCTGAACACACTGGGGCAGGGACCCACATTTTCTTCTGTGTTTGTACAATAACCTGGCATGAACAAGTCCTGGGCCATGACTAAGGCTCCTTGGTACCTCAGTAATAGAAACAACTCAATAACAACCACAGCATGAATCTGGAGGTGTTGCTTTCCTAGGGGTGGGTCTGCCTTGCAATTTACATAGTTAAAGATCTGCCTTAACAAGGAAATTAACAGCCAGGCTAGATATCTTATTATTTCTCTATTCCACTGTGCCTCTGTTCCATTGATCTCACAATCCACAAGGTGTTCCTTTATGCAATGACCTAACTAGGCATAATGGGCTAAATTGCAGCCTGACTCTAAATTGACTTCCTTTTGGGGGGAATTTAAGACAGGACCATAAAAATAAAAGCCCAATGTGGAACCTTCACTGTCATTATCTTTCTCATCTCATTGAATGTACAAATAGAAAGATTATGTCCAAAGATAAAGCACTAAAAAAAGGTCAGATGTACATCATGCCCTGTTTATGCATATCTTTTCAATATCTAGCCCCTTCAAAACAAAACACAACAAGCAGCATAGCAATATTACAAGAAAAAAATTACTGTAAATGTAATTTCACAATAAAAAAGGATCATGTCCCTAACAATTAAAATTAAAAAAGTTACCCTGCATCAATCTACTATAAATAAAATGGGTTACTTAAAGAGTGAATTATGTTTTATTTTTACTGATGAGGCTGAGCTAGTAACTGACTCACCGCTCTGCCTTGCTCCACCATAAATCAGTAAAGTAAGGATGAAATCCTGGCCCCACTGAAATCAGTGGGAGTTTTGCCTATCAGTGCGGCTGGTATTTTACACTAAATATATTCTCATCCTGTATCCGTATTTCTTTTGTGCATAGTTTTCAGCATGAAGTCTGAAGAGACTTTATATAGACATTCTAAACTTGGGCCAAATTCTGTGCAGGGGTCACTTAGGTTACCTCAGATATTGCGTTACCAGGAGCCAGTTCAGCAGATAAGTAGATGTTTGTGATGGATGAGCATTCCAGTAAGGTGAATCACTGGTTACATGGATCTCTATAGCAACCTCTGCATGAATGTTCCATGCATCTCTCAGCTGTCCCCTGTTCCACTCGGAGGTGGACAGGAGTGTCATTTGCTGCAGGGTGGAGGACAGCTCTCCCCACCCCCCACAACTCTTCATAGATCTATATGTTCCCTAATGTCTTCCACTTTTTTCCCTCGCCCTCCCCTCAAATTTGCAGGACATAGCTCTGCCCCCTCCACCAAGTCAATTTTTCTGAAATCAGGGCCTGGAAGGTGGAGGCCATACGGAGAGGGTGGTTGATTGCTTTGACTCACACTGCGGAATTGGATGCTAGAAGCAACATCAAGTGGATGTGTGTGGTTGCTCTAATTAGTTGGGTAGATAGTTTATTCAGGAGGTCCCAGATCTTCCCTAAGAAAGCCTGGAGTTTTAAGTCCATTCCTTCCCAGGTCTACCTGAAAGATTAAGGAAAGAACGCTGGCACTTCCCAATAAATCTGAAAAGATGTTCAAAGAACTATTTGTATAGTTATATATTAGTCCTGGTTGAGGTTCCTGGGGAGACTTCTTCTGGAAAAATATTTTTAACGGTATCATGATATAGTGAATTAAAGGTGAAACTGGGAGTGAAGTCACCTATGCCCAAATCATGGCTTTGCCACTGAGTCACAATGTAGCTGTGGCAAGAGGTTTTTGTTTTTTTAAAGTGCATGATCAGAAGTGCATGTGCACAAGCTACAAACATGCAGCATTTGTTATAACTTCACGTCAGGGATGTACACGTTCAAAGGTATTTTTGGGGGCACATTCTTCTTATCCATGTTTGCATCAGGAGGTTTGCATCTCCCACCTAGTCACACACAGTTTATGGGTATGTTTTCAAAAAAGTAGGCCTTAACCTTTCTGTCTCAGTTTCTCCACTTCAGGGTGCAGATAATAATATTTACCTCTCTCCCCCACAAGGATGCGTAAGCATTAATTTAATAAAGTTTGTAAAGAGCTTGGAACAGCAAATCTCTGTAAGGGCTCAGTGGTGGTAGTAGCAGCAGTACTTTCCTTCTATAAACATGTGTTCTTCTTCTGTCAGCACATGTATTTAGTTTACTCTTGTTTTTAATTCTCTGTGGAGTTTTAAACATTTATCTCATAGTATTAATGACTGAAACTTGGTTATCATGACCCCTTTCTACCTCCAATAGGATAAAGGGGACGAAATTCAGCAGCAAATGCCCAGCAAAAAATTCCTGTGTTAGTGGGGAACTTTTTGCCAGTGCATCTGTGCTGTAGCTGGGCCCTGCGCTTCTGTCCCTCACTCTGCTGTGTGCAGAGATGGTGAGGGGGCATTTCAAAACTTCACTGCACAATGGTAATAGGGCCTGTGAAAAATCTGGCATCGGGGCATAAGTTTGTCTGCCTGGAAGTAGATCTAACTTGCACTGGAGGTGGAGCTAACACAGAAGAGAATCTAGCCCATATTATTTATGTTAAACTTAAACATTGTGTTTGTTGTTTTGAAATCTGAAAAACAGTAATAAGAGATGGAGGAAAGCACTGGGATCAGCGCTGAAATATGTTACTATAATGTTGTAAAGGGGTCATAGGTCATGCCAAGGGATTGAGGCAAACAGATCTGGTAGCAGTATAATCCATAACATTTTCTTTCAGTAATCAAAATGTCAAAATTCCTACTCTACATCATGTTTGGGGTCCCCAAAAGGGCACTGCAATGAACTTCTTGAGTTTTCATTAAATTTCAAGTGATCAGTGGCTTTAAGTTAGCTTTGACTAGAGATGTGCCAAATATGTAACCAGTGCCTAATTTGTAATTAAAAGTGCCAGGGCTCAAGCAATTTTTTTTTACTTTCATACCTGATGCAGCAAGCCTAGAGGTGCTGGGTCTCAGCTCAGGCAAGACCTGGCACAAATTAAGTACTGCATATAACACAAAATATGAATTCTGGAAGTGGTTAGATTTGAAGTCCTGGTTCTAACTGTACTCCTCTTGTTTTAGTTCTGGGTTGAATCCATTTGCAGTTCACCAAGTTTTTATTAGAATAGTTTGTGGTAGCTCAGCTGAATTTAGCCTAAAGCCAAACCCTGATTTAATCTCACACATAAACCCCAAACTCTTGCAGAACCTAATCAGACTCCAGTTTCAGTGGAAAACTAGGCAAAATAAAATATGCAGATCCACTGTCTAAGATATGCATTTGAGCCACATAACATGCATGGGACACTCAGAGCAAAGTGATTGAGGAGAGCAGTCTATATAATATGGTTATTCAGTTATATTTCCTGCACTTTGTTTAGCTTTTTTCATATATCCAATTACCAAAAATCAAAAATTCATAATCAGTATTTTATTTTTTTTATTACTTCCAAATAGAAAGAGGTTTCTTCTGTGACTGCTGAAGCATAGTTATTAAACCATGGTGTCTTTCTTTAAAGCCAATTTAAAACTCCAGGACATCCAGCATTGCTACTTATGCAAGGTTGCTCATAATTGCTCCATGCAATGCTTTGATTAATTAAATCATACTAGAGATTGTTTCTTAGTAACACACCTGGTTTACTCTTTGTTGTTAGCATTCATTAAAACACTGTTTCATGCTGCTGTGAAACCTGAAAGGATATTAATCAGCTACATTGCCATTAAGAGTCATATCAATATTTGTTGCATATGGAGTGTTTTTCTAAATCTTCAACAAAGGACATTTCATTAAAATCTCTGGCTGGCAACTAACTCTGTGACAGTGAAGTCCAATTAAAATATTTTATTTTCTGCAAGGAAAAAAATACTATCAAAGTGCATTAAGAAATAAAACTACAGACATGTTTTTCTGAACTGATACTTTAAGACCAGGAGTATCACAGTGAAGAAATTAAACTTAAAGTGCAGTAACTGGGAGGAGAAAGTAAATAAGATTTCATTAAAGTCCCCATTGTTACCCAAACAGAAAAAGCTCCACTATGTAATGCAACGCTGATGATTAGGTTCAGTTTCAAAGCCTAAACTGAAAAAATACCCAGGGAATCAAATGTTACTTGTCATTATTAAAGTAAACAAGAAATGTTTCTAAATATTTCCTGCTCTTAGCAACATTCTGTTTATATGTGCTCTCCAAACATACCTTATGCATGGAGTTGAGGGAGGAAGCATTTGCTACAATGATGCCTACATTCATGTCCTATGTACCAGTTTCAAGTACAGCAGTTGGACAACATAAGTGTCTCCTCTGTGGTGCACATTTTTGTCCTATAGCACTGAACAAGTTAACTAATCCCTCTCATAGTCTTCTGTATGTAACAGTGTGTTTACAGCTCTAGATCACATTGTTTCTGGAGCTGACTCTAAGTTGTAAAATCTGACTGCAGCAGTGGAAAGAATAAGACTTATGATTTTTCCCTTGAACCAATATTTACCTCTGATGATCAGCAATTAATTATGTTAACAAAAATTTGTTCCAAGCCATTTCCTCTCAACAGCTGTAAAGTTTAGAAAAAAATTCTGGTAGCCAACCTGTTTTTTGAAGGATATCAAATGTTGAGTCTGACAGTGTTTGTCTGATCCTAAGGACATATCTTCTACAGTGTCACCCAAGAATCCACCTAAAGCACTGTGTCATAAAAATGATGTAGTTTTGTATGGAAGGTATAGAGCTGAACAAATAATGAATAGTAAATTTGTTTCACTTCTTTTTCTTTGTTCATGAATTGTCAATGAGTAGATCTTGAATCTTAATATATTTGGTACAAAATGATTTGCTAAATAATTTCTGAGAATTCTTGGTCTGCCATGCATTCATGAGAAGTTCTTTATGAGAATTCTCTAGCTGGCATTCAAAACTCAAGATGTGTTGGTTAATTTTGATTGGATGCACATGCCACTTGGTCTAGGTACATTTCTTAGCATAACTTTTAGAAACTGCTGCAAATGCTTACACTTGCAAGCTAAACTTTTGCTTTCCATGAATATTTTCTAATATGTTCTTATCAAATTCTCTTTGCATTAACATTCCTGCCTGCTAACTGAAGGATGACAATTCCATCCATTCCACGGCATCGTTCAAGGTTTCAAAATATGTTTTCATTCCCCATTGAAACAAAGAAGCTCTTTTTGAGTGATTTCATACAAAAAAAGAAGCATTTTGAAATGGCACGTATGCCAGGGTGGTTAGGGACTGACTGGAGATTTGGGAGACCCAGATTCAAGTTACTGCTCTGCTGGATTCAGAGCAGAATTTTTTTTTTTTTAAATCCCAGCTCATTCTAAATCAGGCAAAGCATGGACTCCCATATTCTAGTTCAGAATCCTAACCACCAAGCTAACAGTGTGAGATTGTTTTTCCCACTGACTCACTCAGCTCTAGCTAGAATTTTGGCAGAAAATGAGCTAACACACGGCCAAAGCTAGTTTAAAAAAAACCAACACATTGGTTTGGCTAATAACTGGTTTCTACACGCTTTGACAATACCATTTTATCCAACAGAAAAGAAAATCAGTTTTTTTTTTGCCCGCCAAGAAATATTTTTGTGTCTTCTTTGTGACCTGTTCTTTAGGCTGCAGACTTCGCTACAGTTATGCATGTCTTTGAGATTAGACTCCCGTAAGGTGCTCTGCTTTGGACTACTGAAGTTATTGAAGGATGCAGTTGCCCACTTGTTAAGTTCTCTGGAGTCAGTATTGACTTCCAATTAGTTCCCCAATAGAGTTAAAAGTACTTTTTTTTTTTTTTTTAACCTTTACAGCCCTAAATGGTTTGAGACCTAGCTATGTAAGAGACTGTTCTGTGCTACCACAGCAGATGAATTCCATGGAGGATTCAAGTTAGCATCTACCTTGTTTGAAAGGCAAAGGAATCATAGTAGGTTGTTGGCCATCAGGGGGCCTCAACTCTCCACTTTGCTGGACAATGCCCAGATTTACTAATCTCCCTGGGGCACTGTAAAACATCTATTTTCTCTGTGTTTTCTTGTGTGAGGAAGTTGATGGAAATAATCTAGCTGGCTAATTTAGGGTACTATTTTGCTGGGTGATTTTTATATTGAGGTTGATTCAGCTGAGTAAATCACCATATTCTGGAAAATTTATCCTGTTTTGGTATTTAAAGTTATTGTAAAAACATCTCAAGTATCTTCTAAACTAAAATAGAAAGAAAAAATAATAGGGTTACCACAAGATAGTGCTAAATAAACCATGCAGAAAATATACATCTTCATAGCATCTTCTGTTTACTTCTTTTGTTGTACAGGTCAATTTGTTCACCTTTGTTGATTGCTTAAAGAAAGATAACCACTAAATGACGAGGCATGCTTGAATTAGATGTTGTAATTGCTCCTGCTGAAAAATGTGCTTGTGTCACTGACTTTTATGAACCACAGTAAGTACTGAACATTTACCCTAAATCCAAATTAATTCTAAGAACTTGTGGCTACTGTTCCTGGAAAATATGTCATAGTAACCATTGTTAACAAATTCCGATAGCTGTCATGTTTCTATTACAGCCAGGGGAAAATGCTCTTACTCTTTTTTCTGGAGATTGCTAAATCATTTGTACCTATCATTTGAGTTTCTTGGAACCTGAGGTGCCCACTTGTAGGTAAATACGTCTATTTCTGCCCACTAAGAGCCTCAGGTTTCAGTCACCTAATCTAAGCTTAATCATTTCACAAGTAACAGCAGGTATTATTTGTATTTGGTTTAAATCTAGAGATGAGTAAGTGCTGCCAGTGCATACCTGTTCTATAATCCATCCATAATAATAGTGATGCCGTTCTCCTGAGTATTCTCTCCTTGGAGGCAATAATTCTGACTAAACGTCTGATGCAAACAGTCAAAGCAGTACCTGTAGCAATGTGAAACTTGACTGTAGCTAGATACATGGTATTCAACTTTTAGTTTCTTAGCAGTAGCATTTCTCAGAGAGACTGACAGCTTTGTTTTGATACTTCATCAAACCTATTATAATCAAACATATATGCAGACATGAGGGGCAACTCTTCTGCTGGAGTGACACTATTGACTTCAGCAGAGTTATGCTGGAAGAGATTCTGGCCCAGCTATATGTGACTGCACCCTCTATATTAGACTATGGGAGACCATGGATCTATCATGGGCAAAGACTGGCAGCCTAGTGTGTGCGCTAAGATTTCACACCACTGGCTACAACACTGCCATAATGTGATATCAGGAAGCTCCTGGTTTAGTTTTTGAGAATAGGTAAACACACAGGTAACTGAATATGTCTAAATACTCAATACTCACTGCACAAATGTGCTAATGGGTAATCCCAGGTTGGGCGGAATACCCAGCATTCCTCTGGATAGTCACATCTCAGTTTCAAACATTGCTCCCTATTTAAAATAAAGAGGAAAAGTAAAGGTAAACCATTCCAAATGTATGTTGATTATAGAAGGGACTTTCAAAAGCATCCATTGAAAGTCAATGAGAGTTAGGTCCTTTAGATGCTTTTGAAAAATCTCTCCTTAGATTAAGTTTATGATACTATTTAGTAAAGTCTGCCTTTTGGAACTCATCTTCCCTGCTATGTTTGACACCCAATTGCATTTGTTACTGGTTTAACTGGTTAGAACATGTCAGTAATGATTTATCACACCAGCCTCAGGGTTTATGAAAACCCAGGTTTAAAAATTTGAACATAAAAAAAAAAAAAAAATTTCAAATGGTTTAAAAAAATTTGAAACATAAAAAAAAATATAAGAATAACAAAGTTATTCCAAATGGTTTTAACCCTTTCCATTTATTTATGTATGGCTTCTCATACTTCTTCTGCCACGCGTGCTAATCACCCATTATTTAATTACCGTCAACAATGCGATGTTTGCATTTACTGACAGGGAGGACTATATGCTTCCTAGTGTTTCTCTCATTGATTTCTCGCCATATCACAAATGAGTTAAATCAGACACTGTCTCAGTCTCAAACCAAGCTGTTAATTTAATCAAAAGAAAATGTCATTTTCCCAAAAAGTATTCTGCTACCATCTTGAAAAAAACAAACTAACCCCAAACCTCCCATCTATAGCAACATAGTGAGTTGTTGAATTCACTTGAAATTTGTGGATTCCCATGAACTGATTAAGGTCCAGAGCTCAGGCATTCTCTGAAATTTTAAATTAGGTTTCACAAGATGAATGATTTTAATCTTTAAGATACTGTTGCATTTTTGACAAACCTGCGGAAAGAAAGTGTGAATTAAACCACAAAGACATGGCAGTTTAGTTAACAAGGGGCATTGTTTTTCCACTCCCAACAGGCTTTGGATCATACCATTATAAATGCCCATGACAAACAAACACGTTGTGTCGCATGATACTGTAAACTTAATGTTGTGTTGGCATCATATATTTCCAGTTATGATAATACCTTCCAATTTTAGCCTAACTTTATCTTCAAACATACAACAGTTTATTTCTAACAACTAATGCAAAGCGAAATTAACACTTGAAGGGAAACACACAATTAAAGGCGATTGCTGTAGAAGTTCAAACTTTTATCACTACATATATGCGGAAACATCCTCTTTATGGTATGAAAAAGATCATAAACCTCTCTCATATGTTCCTGAATGACTAAGTTTACTCGGCTTGTCTTTTTTCAGCGCTTCTTTGCGCTTCTTTGCCAAAAGCTTATATGCTTAATAAGGTGCCCTGGCACAAACTGTATGTTTGCGTTTTTACATAGGATTAATCTGCTTTCATATTTCCTTTCTTTCCCAGCCCCTCCCACCACGGCACCCACCCGCAATGGAAAGCATGCTAAGTTCAAGGTTTTAAACATGTCCACTTACAAGCTAAAAATGTCCTGTGCGTACCTAGGCAATAACAATAACAAATAAATATAACTTGAAGGACACAGACATTTACTGGCGATCCTCCCATGCCCTGGATAGCAAATGTGTATTGAATATTCCAAGTCTTTTTGTGCCAAGAAAATTAAACTTGAGTCCTCCTACTAAGTGAATCCTTTGACTAATTCAGTTGTATAATTGTTGTCCTGGTACTCGCGTCGATTCATACAGAAACCCAGGCAACAGTAATCGAGAAGGCTTACTTTCCTGTAGATAATGTTTCCTCAGTAGTACATATGTTGTTGAAAAATTATCACCTTTTTTTAAAACTGACGCAAAAAAAATCTAGAATTACAGGTTTATTTGCCATATATTATGAACATCGCGCTAATAACTAACAGGTTTGATAATTAAGCTAATCTGTTCACAAAGGTGAGTGCCCTGCCGCTGACCCTTTACAGACCCCTTACAGTTTTGATGTATATAGAAATCAATCTGAGGCTGTCTAACTATTCTCATGCATGTTAAAAAGGCCCATTGAAAGCTGGGGGAAGAAAGGCATGCACTTTCTAAATTTGGCAACAGGGTGAAGTGTCTTGTGGTGAATCTCCTGAAGATAGGAAGTTGAGGTCTGAAAAATTAATAGAGAATATGTTTTTTTCACATTGCAAATGCATGAACTCATCACATGGATAAGGTACTCTCTTGGAAATAAATAACAAACAGTAATTCTTCCCTGGTAGAAGGGAAACTTAAAATTTTTGCAAAATAAGATTTCCTAGGCTGAGGGGATTGAGGGACCAATACTGGGGGGGGGGGAGTGTGTTGGCGTGAAATACTAGATCTTTCCTCCCTTAGTGTTGCACTTTCTAGGGAATATTCACCATATCTCCAGTCCCTGGTATATTTGTCCCCGAGAATTAGCTTCTCCACCAAATTATTCTGTAGTCCTTGCAATTATTTAGATGTTTGACAAGTACAGTGCTTGCGTCTTTACCAAATCTGGGTCACCTCTATTGAAATCCTGGTCATGTTTTTTAAAATTAAAAATTTGTTGACTTTTCCTAGATGAAAAGCATAGCGATTAGTTTATTACCGATTAGTAAAGCTAAAAAAGAGAGGATATTATATGTGATCAGAAACGTCTTCCCAAGTTCATAATTAACACACAAAAAAATGGGATAGTCTAGAAAATTAGCCATAACTAAAAAAGTTTAAAGTGGCAAAATCTGATATGCTTTACTCCACACTGAGTGCGGCACGCTTAATTCCCACATGTAGTTCCACTGATACCATAGGGCTACTCAAGGTGCCACTATTCAACATCTGTACGGAAAGGTAGGAAGAATCTGACCCCGTTACCCAATATATATTGTTGTTTGTTTATTTGTGTTAATAGGGCATTTATTTGTGCCCTAAATACTGGCATTAATGAAGTTAATAGGAAATTTTTGCCCTGTGAAAATGACTTCAGGTCAATCCCACCCTCCTTGCCCGCTCCCCTTCACTCCTCCACCTTCCCGCGACACTTCCACTACTTTATCCTTCTATCCCTCTCCTTCAATGACCCAATTAAAAAATCTACAGTTCCCAGTTGCTCCCCTTTTCATTCATGTGTTTCTATTCCCATAATCAACCCCCATAGGGGGTTTCAGAATTAGTCCGAGTTATGTCTTGCTTAACTTGACAGGTTAAAACACTTAGCTAGTATAGTTGTTTGTGTATATATCACATCTTCATATAGTTCAACTAGCCTATTGATTATTTGGCTTGTGTGAACTGCTGTTGATAAGACACTACGGACTCTACCTGTTCTGAAGTGGTGTAAGCACAAACCTTAAACCGTTGCAATATCTCAATACAAGCAACTGAAAACTGCAATTCCAGCAGCAGATGAAACACAAACTATATTAAAAACAGTTGTCTCATACATCCCAGATGGGATCTGTCAGTGCTTCACTCCGTTCCTTTTCTTTTGCTGAAATCTGATCAACAACCTCAGCCAAACTGTCCCCCCACAGTTCTACCCAGCCCCAATATAATATACCTATCAAACCAAAATAAGCCACTTACACTTTCATTGACTTCTAGTCAAAATACAAATTGTGAACTAAATGCACAATTTTTAAACATACATTTAAAAGTCAAAAATTGCTGTGGCAATTCTATTTAGTTCCCACTCTCTCTTTCCACCAGATGTTGTATTTTTCATTATTCAGGACAGGATTTTAATATAAATAATAATCTAGGCAATAAATTCCATTATTTGGGGTTCCTAATATTCATCTGTCTTTGCCATGAACCATTGAAGCCACTAAAAGTTACTGCAAGTAGTCAGTATTCTTCTCCCTGTGATATCACCCTGGGGGATGTTCAGTAGTGTAATGGGTTGCAACTCTCTTCTTTCTGATATATCTTCATAACTGAAGATTCAGCAATGTAACTCAGAGCTCATTTTTACTACCATACAGTTCTTACTTTTAGTAGATTCTGAATGATGTACTGTACAGCCTATTATACTCAGTAATTTCAGCTGATAGAAACAAACTAACCATAGTGGTAGACGAGCACATTCATTTATACACTCAAAGGATATTTCCATAAGTCCCAATTTAAGTGCATTCAGTTATGTATTCAAGCTAAATCCTACCTAAACTTCAGAACCTATTAGCATAGTCTCTTAGGACCTGATTGTGCACTAACAAAAATCAATGGCAAAACTCTCACTGACTTCCGTGGAATAGAATCAGACTCATAACCTATGATGTCAACAGTTACACAGAAAGCACATGATAACCACAAGCAGTGGTGCACACTGAAAGGTAAGGAGCCAGTACTTCTCTCTGTCACCCAGATGTAATTATCAAGTAGCCTCATCCATGCAACGGAAGGTAGAATTGGGCCTGCTGTAATTAATGTATCCTATCAATATCAACTCACTGAAATACTGCAATGAAAACATAGGAAAATATCACAATTACACTAATGGCTATTTTCTTAGTGCTAACCATTGCAGAAGATCCTCAGGCAATAGAGAGCATTCCAGCTAAGGTCATCATCAGTGAGGGTCATCATAATAATAGGGACAAAGTAACTGCCATTCTGGATCAGATTAGTGGTCCGCCTAGTTCAGTATTCTGTTTCCAACACTGGCTAGTGCCAGCTGCTTCAGAGAAAGATGCACAAAGTAAGGACAATTTTTTCTTAACCTCCACTAGTTGGAGGTTGGTTGGCTTATGCCTTGAAGCATGAAGGTTAATCTTCATACACCTTCAAGAAGAGACAAAGAAAGAAAGAACTCCTGCTCACTTAAAATATGTAAATAACTTGATTTTTCTAAAGACAAAATGAAGAATAATCGCATTGGTAATATCGATCCTGTTAATAACCTGCAAAATGCAGAAGTGAGGTTTTTTACCCACCAAAGTTTATGCCCAAATAAATCTGTTAGTCTTTAAAGGTGCCACAGGACTCCTTGTTGTTTTTATTAAAACACAGAATGTTAACACTCACGTTTTCAATGAGAGTACAGGCCTATAACAAACTACTTCATTTCAGTGATGAAATGTGAAGCGTTCCAGAGCAGCTAATGTTCGCTGTGTGGCTAAATAGAGTTCAGCCACTTTTGTTCATAGGGATTATAGTTTCAGAGGTCTTGGAAATTCCTCTTCCTGGATGATATTAGAATGATCTTTATTACTGAGAAGTAGCCTAGATTTGGAGAAAGAATAGCTTTAAACTCAATTTATTTTTTTAAGAATCTGCAATGACAAGGGCTATTATTTATACATTTTGTATAGTAATGTAAGTTCAGTTCAGACATTTATTATGGTATATAGAAAATATAATTCCTACACATGAGCTCTGATAAAGTAACAAAAGGAATAGACTCTTTAGTCTTAATATTCCCTTTTCATGCTTTTCTTTAAAATAACATCAGCTTCCCGACCATCTTGCACTGGTTCATGTAGTCACTAAGTACAAGATTTTGGCCTAAAGGTGAATCAATCTTTCTTTCTTTCCCTTCCCTGGAAAGGGTTGTCTTTTTTTTACTGGTTCTTTAATTTATATAAAATATTTATTTTCTTTTTATTGACCAATTTCCATGTCAGGGATATTTATCCTACAGCAATCCTTCATGTTTGTGAAACATAACTGAAGAGTACAGACAATAAATATTTTGACAAAAAACATTAAGCTTCAGAGCAAAGTTCAACGTTTTTGTTGAGTAGGTCTCTACCAGACCAGATTACGTTTTAAATGTTTTCTTATTTTCAGATTTTCTCCTGAGGTTATGAGAATACATTATTGCTTCTCTGCCTCAAAGCTGAAGTGCATTTAAAAAGAAAAATAGATTTTTTTCTGTTTTTTTGTTTTTGTTTTTTTAACACTGTAATGAATCCAAATGTGCATTTCTCTGGAGTACCTTTGTCCCAGCTTGTTTCTGCAGAATATATTTAGAGACTAGGCCAAGAATTGTGTCTTTAGGGTAGGCATTCTTTGCTGTAGTAAATTGGTTGGTAAAATGAGAAGTCTGTTCTGTCCTTCCATGCATGGCAGGGTCATGTACTATGTTTTCTGAATAAAGCTCTAATACCATGTGCAAATCTGTAAGACAATTTGTTTTGAAAGCAGGTGATTATTTTATCAGTTGCTACTTCCGCTCTCACCCTCCCCCGAACCTCAAAGAAAAGAACTCTGTACATTTGGTGATAGAGATTGTCCCTAACTGTCCTTTTCTGTGTGTTCATGAAATGGATTTCTGCCTCATATCTCCGTAAATCTCAGAGAGCAAAGTGAATTCATAGGAACACCTAACGTAACATAATGCAGCATGACTGATGAAACATGGCATGCTGCAGTACTAGCCAATATCTAGTTTTCTGAAAACTGGCCTGAAATGAATCACTGTGCCCAGAAAGTTTAAAAAAACCACCACATTTAATGAAAACAAAAATGTGGTTGTGCTTATGCAATTCTCTTCTCAGCTACTTAGCAAGTTGGATTAGTAGGTACCTGGTAAGGATGTGCTCAGAGTTCTCACACTTATGATGAACATTGATTTTCCATAGATTTCCAGAATGCCCTGTTAACAAAAATGGGAGCAGTGTGTCTATAGGGCAAGTCCCTGCACTCTATGATCGAAATTGGCCCATCTTGCAAGATTTGGGTCCAGACTAATTTTGAAATCCTCAAATCCTGGGAGCATTTGCACTGAGCATTCTGTCCTGGCCCATTTCTAATTTTGAACAAGATGAAGGACACTCAGCTGAAAAAGAAATGTCTTTTCTTTTCCTACTATATTAGTGCCAATAATCACTTAGATTATTAAAACTGAAAGCATTTAAAAATCCAATTTACCTTCTCAGACCCTTTGTATATCTTTCCCACCTCTCATAGTTAGGACAATGAAATATCAATTTAACTTCAATTAATGTATGGTCAGTTTCATCTTCAAATTTTCAGTAATGCAGTGTGTGAGTTACAAAGGAATGTTTGTTCACAGATAACTGTTTCCATGAGAATACTTCTGAAATATGGAAGTATTTTGATTTGTCTCATGGTTTTGTAAAAATGGTTTTTTAAAAAAAAATCTACATTTGTGGCTATGTTTGACAATGTCCCTATGTAAGACAGAATTGTATTCATCACAAAATGACTGGCCCTATATTAAACGACAAAGCAAAACTAGCTGTAAAGAAAAATTAGTGGGTTAAATCTATCTTCACTCTTCAAGGGCTACATTTTCCATAAATGGGCAAATGATGATGGGTTTTGTCCAAGTCCTATTGAAGTCAACATGGGCTTCCTCCAAGTCCCACAGAAGACAATGGAAGTCTTACTGCAGCAGGAGTTTAATTGGTCCCATATTTACAGCAAAAACTAGGGAAAGTATGGCCCAATGGATGTTCAGACAGAGGCATGTAAATCTAGGTATAAACACTAGATTCAAAGCACTTTCAAATTTGCACAGGTAGTTTTGCCTCTTGGAAAAAAGTGGATGGAAATGGGGGATAATATATTTTCTCATATTCAGTATTCTATTGATTGAGAAAACATGCAGAGAGTTACAAATATGCATTCATATTTACAGACCAATTAAAGACCTGACTAAGTAACCGTTAAGGTTGATTTGATATGCTTAATTTTGGGTTTAAAAGGCATAGGAAATCTTGTGACACTAGGAGAGGGGGGGGAGATTTAAAGGGATTTATGTTTCTAACAGGATTTGCTTTAGATCTTAACAGAGGAATAGGTTTTTCATCAATATAAAGTTGACAAACTTTATTTAATCTCTTTGAGGAACATAAATTGGAGCAGACTAGTGATGAACAAAGTCTGTTTCTGAGCCATCTAAGACTTTGTTTTATGACAGACTTTCTACTGCTTTCTGGTCTTCCTCTGTTGCATTCAGACCAGTTTTTTCTGTTCAAACCTTGCACTTCTTTTCATTGACTTCAATGGACTTTTGGATTGGGCTGTAAGCATAAAGCCTAAAAACAAAAGGCCACTTTCACCACTTAACACATACTTGGCCCCAGGTAGGATATTCCCTCATTCCCAGGCATAAAGGGCAAGGATGGAAACTATTTTAAACAGAACATTTTCACAAGCCCAGTATTTCCCGCTTTCAAGATGAACCTCTCGACTTTGCTTTGACATTAATTTCTGATAAATGCCTCAGGTTTACCTTGGCATTTAACAAAGCAGCAGGAGACCATTATCCTGTGACAACGTTCTATTCCACTGATACTCTCTCTTAATTGGAGATAATTTCTCTTCCTCTGAAAATGTTTGGCAAGGTTCTCCATCAAAACTATAGTGTATCTAAGTTGTAAGCTTTAATAAGATAGGGAATAAAATACCCAGAGCAGATGTAAATCAAATCTTTTCCATCAAGTTGTAGAAAACAAGCCTGTTGTTGCAACCATCAGTGTGTGAACCTCAGCTTTTAATTATCTATACAAACTACTTACGTGATGGGATACTCACTAGGAGGGGCAGTGTTAGTGATTATATCAACCAGGAGAGGAAAAAAAGCAAAGAAATAATGTAGTCATGGAAACAAAGGTGGAAAGCATTTTAGTTTCTCTTACAAATAAATGGAAAAGTAGCATCAAAAAGGGAAGCAGAAATACATCTTGTAAAAAAAAAAATGAGGTGAAGACAGCAGATTTGGATTTGCAAGAAATTTGGAGGAAGTGTCCCCAACTCTTTCTAATCCAGACTTTTGTCCTTTGCCACCCAAGACAGAAAGCTTTTTTTGGTACTCCCCAGCTCCCAAGATGACCAGTTGAGCAAAAAAAAGCAATGTGGTCTGCTATCCTACTTCCTCCCCCCACCTCTAAACTCCAACGTTTTCACCCAGGGCAACCACCCTGCTTGCCTGCTAATGATAGTGAATGGGAAACTGGGCTATCGTTCATGTGTGACACTCACACATAGGTCCCAAATGTGCTTCACTTTAGCCTCTTTAGTAGCATCAGTGAAGTCAATGGCCCTATTCAGATAGTTAAGTGCTTTGTTGGGTCAGAGTCTGGCTGATGTCTAAACCTCAGAAAGGCTGGAACTTGTTGAGCTTGCCAAAAATGTATCCCACACAATCTGGGTTTCTTTGGAATGGAATAGGCTCAGAAAGAGAGGTTAGATTCTGCCACAAGATTTACAGCACATCTTGATTTTCACTCCTTTGCTCTTACTTCAAGAGCAGGTTTGCAACCTTTCCACGTAGAACTGTGATTTTCTCAGAGCTTTTAAAGTGGGTTGGCCATGAAACCCCCCTCCTACAAAGAAAACGAAGGTGCTGAAAGATGTAGCCTTGTGATTATTAGGTGCCACCCTTTCCTCTGAGTCAAAATGGTTCAATACTCCAGTACAGGATTAGCAGTGCCTTGCCATTATTGAAAATTTCTCTCTAATTCTCCCAAGAGTGCAGGCCAAATTCCATGTTGCCTAAATAAATTAGATTCAATTCAAGTGTTTCCTGTCCGAGACTTCTCTGTTGTCCTCTATTGACGTGTTGCATTTCAACAATGGATGAAGATATTTTTAAGTCTTCACCAAATAAGACTATCTGACCCATATAGCAGATGTGTTATTTATTTTTGAAGTGACCTAACAGCAACTCCTGTGATAAATTTAGGCTCTCCTGAAAAAGGGGGCATCCAACAGGCATTGTTAATGCATATAAAAAGGAATGTAAATGAGCATATTTCAGACTCTTAGCTGGCTGTTTAGAAAATGACTATATCTCTTTAAGAAATATCCTTGCATAAATATTTCCTGTAGAGCCTTAAAATTAATCTCTTCTGTAAACATACATATCTTACAAGCAGGGGTATCAATGCATGTGCAAGAGACACCCACAATGTTTGCAGAGGGAGTAACTGAGCACACACAGAGCGATATTTCCCCTTACAGGACAATATGTTGCTATAATGTCCATTTGTGCAATCTGGAGCATTCCAAGAGAAAATGAAGTGCTTTTCAGAATTATTGTTCTTACAGCCACATAGTACTAATTTCTCTGGTTTCCCAAATCCCGGCCCCACTTATGTGATGTTAGGCTGGGATCAATGGGGAAAAACCTACTTTTCCTACCATTCCGAAGAACATTTCCCCTCTCTGTCCATTCCCCTCTGCCTTCAACCACACCTGCCAAAGGTAATAATGGAGAAAAACTGGGAGCTCGACAAAAGCTACACAACCATGTGTATTGCAGCTCCACTCCTGCTATTTTATATGGGAGAGCAACTACATATATGGCCCTACATGAGGTGAAGTTGATAACATAGTAGGTTGCAGGTGGCTATCCTTTGAAAGAGGAGGGTAGGAATGGAAAGTGAAAGAGAATGTGTTCCTGACAATGGTACCTCCCAACAGCTGTAGGGGAGCCAGAGCTCTGGATGGGTTCAAAGATTTTTGTATATTTTAAAGTCAATGTGATCTTGAATTCTCTGTTTCAAGTCGATACCCCTGATTCTATTACACTGCTTATTGCCAGGATGCAACTACAGCTGCCCTTCCTCCCTCAACAATTTGACTTACAAAGACTACAGATAACAATTGCTTAACTTTAGAGGTGGGCAACCACCTCCCAGCCCCATCCTCTCTCTTCTAAATATTGCTCCTGATTACAAACAGGCTCATTAAAAAGCTTTGAATCAGCCACCAAAGCTGTAACAGGAGAAATTAGACTGAAAACAGAAAAAATGATGATGAATATCATGTTTCCATTTGCTCCTAAATTCAGCTGACACTTCTCTCTCCAGACTGAATATATTTTATAATAGAACATTTAACGATATGAATGCCACCTTAAAATGTACAATAATGTTAGACTTTGAGTGTCATGGACATGGTAATTTATAATGAATGAATTGTATTCATAGGCTACAGTCTGGGAGATCATATTTGTCTGTTTCAGTTAGCTTTAACTACCTGGTTTAGTTAATGCTCCTAAAAATGAAAAAACACACTTTGTTTACAGAAATGGCAGAGATTTTTAAAAAATGGTTTTATGTTAAAATACCAGGACAAAAACAAATCCCAAACCTCCTTTATCTACTGATTTTTTAAAAAGTATTTAAATTAGTGGCATTTCCAATGCTGTAGATTTATAGAATTTATATGTAAACAGTATAAATCTATGTTGCTATTGTAGGCATATGCAGTGCAAACATTTTATCTAGACCAAAGTTTGTCGACTGAATCAGTTCCTTAGCACATTGTACTTGATGCTGTGTGTCACCTGTCTCTTGTTTGTCTATAGATTAGCACAAAAATGTCATTGCAAACTTAGTGAATGGGGCACAGACTAAGCACCTGCCACTTTTAAAACTCTTTAGAAGACTCTCTTGTTTATTTTGTAAGCATCCAGGGGTGCAGTTAAATAACTGCATTGAGACAAACAATACTGGTGATGATTAAGGAGGCTTTTCACATGAAAATTCACTTCAGAAAAAATGTTTTGCAGATGCACTGAAGAAAACTGTATCACTAAGAAGCACTCAAAATACTTTGGTGGACCAAAACACCTTTATTTTTCTCCTGGCAATCTGCCAAGTTCACTGTCGACTTGAAAAGAATTCTATAGCTGGAGGCTAAAGCAGAAACAGCAATGATTTAAAAGAGAATTGGCTACAGTAAGAATGATAATGCACCATATCGTTAAAATGCAACCAGCATCTGAGCCTCCCTACAGCTCTTGAAAATGTGCTTACTCTTCAACTATTCACAGCCAAAGATGCAGAAACAATTGAAATCACAAGATATTTAAAAAATGTATAAATAACTTCGAAAAGTAGTACATGTACAATCATTTGCTGGTTGTGCTTTTACAATGATGATGCATTAAACATGGCTAGATTACAAAGAAATGGATATGGAAATATATAACTACATTTAGCGCCACATTCATTTACCTCAATTAAACATATACCAAATGAATTAATAATGAGGGGCCACTGACTTTAAAGCCTTATTTAATCTGTGAGCCTAAATACACATCTAAATGTTATAGGCCTGATAATATTCACATTTTAATACTTGGAGTCTCATCAGCTATTTGCTAAATTGTTTGGGAAATTAGACTTAAAATCTTTGCATCAAAATCTTGATTAGTGGTCTCTGAGTGGCTGTTTTTCAAGAGTAAGAGTATTGTAGACTATAACTCTGTTTTTACTATGAAGGAAGAGTTTATAATGGCCTTCAGTGACTTTACATAAGCTATATCTGAATAACAAACTCTATCTTAAAGAGATAATACAAGGACCTGATTTAGAAAATTGTGCAGTTATTTTTGCAGGTCTATAAGCAAAACTGTGCACAATTGGATGTCTAATTTACACGTCATTTCATTGCACATACAGCATGCCCAATTAGACAATTACTCATCTGTACAAGCAACCATGATGACTGTGACTAGTTATACAGCTAAATATCCTAACAATATAGATCTTGTACTAGGCATTTACAAATTATGTCAGGTGCCTAGCAACATGATTACAAGTTTCCTTCAATTTGTAGAGCTGAGTAAATAATTAACAGTGAATAATTTACTAGACAAAATTAGCCTCTTTTTTTCTGCTCATGACATATCCATGAGCAAATTTTATTTTTCTCAAATGTAGTCACTATTCAAATCAAGTGGAGACACACATCTCCTCCCAGGATTGGACCATCATGCATTACAACTCCATACAAGAAGATATGCAGGATGTGGAAACCAGGGCCGGCTCCAGGCCCCAGAGCGCCAAGCGCGTGCTTGGGGCAGCATGCCGCAGGGGGCGCTCTGCCACTTGCCGGTAGGGCGGCAGGCGGCTCCGGTGGATCTCCCGCAGGAGTGCCTGCGGAGGGTTCGCTGGTCCCATGGCTCTGGTGAAGCAGCCGCAGGCACATCTGCAGGAGATCCACTGGAGCTGCGGGACCGGTGAGCGGCAGAGCACCCTCTGTGGTGTGCCGCCATGCTTGGGACAGCGAAATGGCTAGAGCCAGCCCTGGTGGAAACCAAGCAAGGATATGGAAAACCAAGACCTTGACATGGTGAGACCTGGGGATTATGGAATACTCATTTAAACATTTCAAAATAGTCTCTGGTCTAGGCCAAAAAGAACCTACCACTCATATAGGATTTCTGATCTCCACAGCTGTCAGTTATGAAAAACTGACTTTAGTTAAAAGCAACAAAACTGGGATTTTCAGACGAGGCTAAGGGAGGTACCATATTTCTAATACTCCAGTCTCAGACACAGAACTACTATTTCCTTTAGCTGTACCCCTATGAATGCTGTTGAAAAAGCTTGGCTGGTAGTAAAATATTTATCTCAGTCATAAGAATGAGAACAATTCAGTTACCTTAGAATAATCCAAAGTCATTGAGTTTTTAGTGATAGCTACAGACCTTGAATCTTCAAATCTCCCTTCTTGCAGGAAGTCAAGTGTCTTTTAAACAGGAGCTGAATATTATTCAATGGGATCCACACTGCAAGGCTAATGGAAACTGAATGCTTAAGGCCCATACATTTAGTGGACAAAATTCCAGTTTCGTAAACACTAGTGATGAGAAATAGAACAGTTAGGTTAGAACCAATAGCTCTTCAGGCAATTCTGTTAACCATAAAATGAAAGCAGTGGAAAATTGGATATAATTTCTCCTTTCATTTCTTTTGTATGGGTATTATAATCCTTTGTATTGGAGTATTCTCTAGAAAATCTTAAAAAATAAGCATTTGTAGCAACAAGCAGAAAAACATTAAAGTCACAAGCTTAAAAATAAATAAAAAAAATTCTAAAGTCTCAGGTTAAATAAAAATATACTTTATGCAGTATAATATGCCATCATGCGCATGCTTAAGTGCAACTGGAAAATACTATAATTTGGAAGATTTACATTTTTAGCCCTGGCAGGGCCTAAAAACATATCCAGCTTCTTACGCAGTAATTGTTCCATCCTCCGATACCCAGAAGCCTAGTCAGAGGCTAGACACCCTATTATTATGGACCGAGTTAACAAACACTTCTCACAACATGGACATGTTCCTTAGAACGCTGGTATTCAGTTGATGCCTCCCTTCCTTTTGCTTGTCTATTCTAGTCTGGTTAGCAGGCAGAAAATGGAAATTCTCTAAGCACTTTGTTGCTGTGAGCTACCCTGCAAACTAGTTGACATTTTTGGGAGCCTTCCATTTGAAATACAGCCATCTCTCTAACAGGATGTAGTAATACTGACTATAAGTCAATAATAGCTCAATAAATGAAAATTTAGGATATCTTGACTAAAGTCAACAGAACCTTTACTTGGAAGGTACAACTTGAGGATAAGCTCCTAGCCACACTTAAGCAAACAAAGGTTTGGTCAAGGCATCTTGAGACTTTAATCACTTTGCTGACAATTACCATCATATCGCAAGCCTTTTTCCTTCACAAAGAAAGATTATTGGAAAAACTGGTTTTGACCGATTCCACCAATTTGTTTGATCTCTATCCATCTGAGACCTGACAGGGGAACTTAACTGAGTCTATAGTGATAAAAATGGATGAGACTTTAAAGCGGATAATGATAAAACATCCATATTGGTTTTATTAAAGCTATCAGCAGCTCCTTGATTTAACATTGACATCACAGGGCCTTGATTCAACATTGATATCACGGATATCGTTGAAATATAGACAGCACTTCTATACCATTGACTCCGTCGACCACAACCTTTAGATTTCATTGTCAACTTGCCTTTGAGATCTAGCACCAGTGGCTAGACTGTCCCTTCCTGCATATTCTCTCCTCCCCGACAGCAATATCCCAAAAGAAAGCCCTGGAGGGTTTGCTCTTTCTCCCTGTATGTGAGATCAGACCTGGTTCCATTTTATCACTCTTACTCAGTGTGTATTAGCCACTAGGGGAGACAGAGCCATTCTGCTGATGATACTCAGTTCTAGGTCTCCTTTATGTTAAACCTGGATTCTACCATCTGATTGTTTCCCCACTGTCTGATAGATATAGGAATCTGGATGAAAATGAACTGGTTCTGACTTAGCCTGGATAAGACAGAAGCTTGTTTCCAGGGAAAGCATTTAAAGGAATAGGAAGAGGCAGCTTCTTCATCCCCTATTATCAAAGTCTTCTATGACCCACAGCTGCTCCTGGACTCTTAGAAATCCCTAGTGCCTCCTGATGCTCCTTCTCTGCTTCTGGGTCAGAGACTCCAGCCATGGCTGTCTAATACAGTCCTCACAGTGGTCATGTACACCTTTGTCATCTGTGAACTTTGCTGTTAAGAGCTCCACCTGGGGTTACACTTTATATTTTACCCAGGAGCTGCAGAAATCAGTTTACACTCCCCCTGCCCTTGAGTGTGAACACAAAGCACCCGCCCTTTAGTGTTCATTGGCTTCCTCCATGTTTCCAGCAGGCATGTGAGAGCACTGAAGATTATTTTTCCATGCCTGAATAATCTGGGAACCAGTTACCTGAGAGACAGACTCTCAAGCCAATTCAACAGTTGAGACCCACTGGAAAATTCTTACTGCTGCTCCATGAACATGAGCACTATGCCCAAAGGTCAGGGGTTATTTCTGGTGAGGTTCCCACCTTTGCCCTTTGCTCCCTTTGGCAGCCCAGCAGAGTCCTAAATCCCAAGACCTCCAGGACACAAGACAGAATGTGTTTAGTCTAGTTGGTGTTTGATTGACTGATCTTGTTTTCCTTCTCATTTTTTGTTTTTACAAGTAGCATACATAGCAGGTAAGTTCTGTTCAAACCTTTGCAATTCAGTTCTTTGTAACCACAACAATTTGATATTAGAAAACTGAAATTAGTAAACAGAAAATAGTTGTGCAAAGAGTTAAAAGTACATTAATACTATATCTCTCAAATCTTAAAAGCTGAACAGTAAGAGTCTGCTTCAATTTCTAATGTATAACCTCAGTCCAAAATACATTTGTTCTGGGCTTCCAGGGAAATATAGCCACACCAGACATCTTAAGTAACCTTCCCAAAGTATGACTAAGGCATTAGAATGGGATACAGGAAACTTGGGTTCTATTCCCAGCTCTGCCACAGACTTGGGCCTTGTAACCTTGGCCAAAGCTATTTAATCTGAGCCAATATCCTTTAAAGATCAGTGGACAAATTCCCACTGTCGTCAGTGGACTATGGATTGGGTCTTCTATGCTTCAGTTCCTCATCTGTGTAAGGGGATAAATAGTGCTTCCCTGCCTCTGAGGGATGTTGTGAGAATGCTGTATGATCTCATTGCCTCACAAGCAAGTACCTAGATACATCAATAGACAATACTTATCATTGGTATTAGAGAAGAAAATGTAGACTTCAACTGAGATCCAGGCACTGTTGTGTTAGAGGTTATACAACCACAGTTACACACAATATGTCCCAAAGATCTTACAATCTAAATACACAGATAAAAGATTACTATCCCCATTGTACAATGGGAAACTAAGGCACAAAGAGATTATTTGACTTGCCCAAAGTCTGAGCAGAACCAGAAACTGAACCTTGATTTCCTGAGTCCAGCACCTTAATCTCAATGCTAACGTCAATGCCATTCCAAACTGTGTTTGTAAACTGGCACACCTGTGTGCCTGTCCGCTACCTGTCATTAAACTGATTCACTGAACCTACTACTACACGCACACACACACACGTACGTGAGGAAAACCATCATAATTATTTCTGATTATTTTTATTAAAGTCCCATTTACATGGAAAGATTTTTTTTAAAAGCTTATGTGGTGTTGATTTGTTTTGCTTTAACAAAGTTTCATTGTTCCTAATGTCGGTAGAGTAAACTGGTGCCAACCTTCCTACTGTGCCACCTGCTGAATTGACCAGCTGGCTCCTTTACACACAGAACTAGCAGACATTATTTGGAATAATTCCTCCCAAAATGAAGCTAACTGTCTTCCTGCACAGAGACATCCATAATGAGGCAAAATGAGAGATGTGATAAATTAAGCTGGTACCTCTTCGTTCTGTATGTTATACAACAAATACTGAGAATCTTTTTCAAAATAGAAAATCAGTTCTGGGATATTGTGTCTTTTTAGATGTCCATAGTGGATACAGCTCTGATAAATCTAACTGGATTTTACCACAGCTCCTTGTAATATGCCTGAAACCACTTTCACCAGTAATAAAAAAATGTACACTTTATAAAGACAGCTTAACTATGAACATATTGGCTAGTATAACGTCTCAAATCTGAATGTGTCATTGTAGATTGAGTCATTTTATATCTCCACTTAGGTGTTAAAACCCCCCAGAAATGGTGGGATCAGAATAGGAAAAAGAAGCAATATGTTCAGAATAAAATGTAATTATTCAGAAACAAGACCTGACCTCTTCGTCCACCTCTCTCTCTTTTTCTTGCATCAGAAAGTAGGTAGATTTGGACAGGCAATAAAACACTGTAAAACGTTTTTCTTTAGACAACTGTGAAAATATGTGCAAAAATGTCTTCAGTAATTTGGAAGCACTGTGAAAACACAGGTTAAAAAGAGTAACTCATGCCTTCTGTGCAATAGTAGATGATCTTTGTTCTTTTGAAAGCATATTTCTATTACTGGTTTCCTTTACGATGTTAAAGAAATTAAATGGTCTGCTGATTAGAGCACGGAACTAGGAATTAAAAGTCATTAGGCTTTATCACTGATTTGCTGAATGACCTTTGGCACTTCACTTCTCCTTGCCTCACTTTCCTCATCTTATAAAATGGAGATACTTACTTTTGTAGCAGTGAGACAATTAATTTTCATCACAACGATTTCCTCTGGGCTTGGAAACAACAAATATTTGTAAAGTACTTGGAGATACTTGGATGATGGATGCTACAATTTACACTCTAACCCTTATCCATTCCCCCTTACTCTCCTCCTACTAGGAAATGTCACAAGAAAACAAAAGTATGAAGTTCCGTAAATCACTGGATAAAAAGAAGGTGTTTTCTTAGTATGATACGGGTAATCGTCTATTCAGGAAAAATATAGCCATTTACAAAAACACAGAGGAGCCTTTATTTTTCCCCTGGACTTGTTAAATATTATCAGGGTAACCCCACAAGGCATTCTCCTTATTCACTAGAAAAACATGGTTCAGTAGACAAATACAATTTGTCATCTCTGCTGGACTCCGGTCTATATCCTTCGGAAATGCCATTTTAATAAGCTTTGGCATGGGTTATTCTCCCCCCCCTTACTTATTACAGCCGCAACTACAAAATTAACTACTGGACTTCAAGGGTGGGTGGGGACAATCACACAATGACTATGCTAGGGCCCAACTGACTTGCCTGGGACTCTGTGGGCATTGGGTCTGCGTGCAGGGGCATTACTGCAGGATCACCGACTGAAGTGCTACCAAATAACAGTGACTACTACATTGCAGCAGAGGGATAGCTCAGTGGTTTGAGCATTGGCCTGTTAAACCCAGGGTTGCGAGTTCAATCCTTGTGAGGGCCATTTAGGGAACTGAAGTAAAAACCTGTCTGGGGATTGGTCCTGTTTTGAGCAGGGGGTGGGACTAGGTGACCTCCTGAGGTCCCTTCCACCCTAATATTCTATGATTTGTCCTATAACCAATGTGTATCCATGTTATATCCTAAATATAGCTCTTTACAGTTCACTTTTTCCCAAGAGCTGCACTTTTGAAGTCAAAATGGTTATAGCAGAGAACTGAAACCCAAGATTCATGTTTTTCTAGACTTTTACCTTTGAACCAGATAAACTTCCCTGTACCTGGAAATGCATTGGAGGAAAGGCAGGTAGTAGCATGAACTCCTCCTCAGTGTCCATGCTGGGGTTTCCACCTATTTTTTGATGCCATGAAGAAGCGTATGAGGAGGGCAAGTCCTATTCCCAAATAAAGACATCCTATCCCGAGCATAGTGTCCCTTTACCCCCCAATTCAGTTCCATTTTTTTCTCCTCTTAAACACCTAAGCAGAGATACATTAAGCGCTCTAGAGTTTTGTAATGGGTGGAAGCTGAGGAGGGAATATTTGAATTAGTGAATCCCTGGGGCCACATCCCTTCCACCCATTATTTTTATTGTTCTGTTTCCTTGAAGCACAAGGGATGGAAGGAAAGCCCTGCATCCTGCTAAAGCCTATGCTGCTTTGGAGCATCTGACCTAATCTCTGAAAACAACTGGGCAGCCACTTGTGATTTCTCCTCACATTTGCACTAGTAATAGGAGTAACTCATTTAAGTCAACTGGGGAAAATGAGTCCCCCAGTGTTTACTGTGGGCTGAAACCCCACATTTGCCTAATCCCCTGTCTGGAAGAAATAGACCAGAGTGAAAGTCATCACTTACATACTGTATACACAGATGACCCCACAACAGGTCAGCAGAGAAAACGAAGAATGCCTCATTCCACTGAGCCTACCTCAGAATGTGAAGTATCCATGGTTAGTTTAACCAGGAGATCATGGCTATGCGAGAAAGTACCGTGGGATTTCTAATGAACATAAGCGGTCAGGACCTCAGTTTTATGGCTGAAGACAGAAATTTAGCTCATCATTAAATCCATAGGATCAACTTACAGTTAGCATACGATGTATTCAAACATCACTGTGTATCCTTTACAGAACTGATGCTGTCCATGTGCACAAGTTGTTATAAATTTTTTATGCTATGGAGCTATGCACACCTCAGTAGATGAGATTAGAATGCTGCCCAAAGTGTTCAAAAGAATCAAGGGAGCATTACTCCAGCAGATGAAGATACATTCTAATTTTTCCTCTCTTTCTCTCTCTATCAGCCCCCCTTACCCTAAGACAAGTATTTTGGAGATCTATGTAATGTAGAGCAGTTAATACAGACTTTGAAAGATTGACATGGCACTTATCTAAATTGATACTGAGATTCCAGGATACCTATTGCACTTCAGTTGATAGGAACTTCAGAAGCTCAGAATCAAAACTGACTTCAGAAAACCACAACAGTACATCTCACCTTTTCCAATAGAAACTGTAAGGTACTATGCCAAGGGCATATCATCCAGACTTTTCCATTTCAGCTGAAAGAAAAACCACTATCTGATAAACTAACATGATAAATGTTCCAGGGACTGCACAAATTAGTAGAAAAACCCTAGAGTTTTTGAACAAAAAAAACTTTTCTGACTGGAATTAAATCTCGTAAATTCCCCTCATGTTAGTTGTTCATTCTGCATATGCCATTACATTTTTAAAGGTTATTAAATTATATATATATACACACACACACACACACACACACACACAACTCAACCTTTGCAAATAGTCTGAACATTCTGATCAAGATATAAACTCCCAGTAATAAAGGTTTTTGCATGTCTGCATAATATGCCTGAAGTATTATCCAGAAAGTATTGTTATCTTTTCCAACTGAAGATGTTAAGAAAAATGCATGTTATTCAAGATGAACTTGAACATAATTCCATATGATAGAGAGAAAGACGGCAAGTTTTCCAAAACTATCCAAAAGCTTTTGCAAGTTCTAATATAGACACTAGGAACAAAATGAGGAACAGTAAAGATTATAGACTGATCTGATTTTGTTTTAATTCAAACTTTGGTAATAGTTATATCTGAAAATCTCCTGAGCTTTTATTCCCCCTAGAGAATTGTGTGAAGCATGTACATCACCCCAAGTATCATTATTTCCATAGCCATATTCATTTGACAAAGGAAAATTCTCTGTGACAAAATAGACAAGTAGTTGAATAGATGACATATGAGTGATATGTTAAACAGATCAGGTAAGGAAGGCATTGAGTAGAACTGTAATCTATGTTTCATGCATTTCAGACAATATTTTAAATGAAGTTCCATTTAGTTCCATTGCAGTCTTCTTGAATCTCAGCAATTACTGTACATCTAAAAGCAGTGATGGACGAACCACAGAAGATCAGTAGCTATGGTTTTGTTCAGAAACGCATTAAAAACCTGCCATTTTTAGGCAACAATTCTCGACTTCCACTTGGCCAGAAACAGAGTGATACGTAGCATTTCTTTCACCATTTTAAGTTTGCCGTGCTTCCATTCCAAGCTGAAAATTAGTGGATTTTTTTTTTCTCCAAAACAAGAACAAAAATGAAATCAACCTTTTTAATGTGTTTTGTTGAGTTTTAAGTCTAACGCCCATTGGGAAGATTCCCATTGAGTTCAATGGACACTGCACTGGGCCCTAAATGATGGTTCCAGTTGGTTTTATTTGAACAAAATGGCAACAAAAGGCAAAAACAAAAGGGCTACAAAAATGATTAGGAGTATGGAACGGCTTCCATTGAAGGACAGATTAATAAAACTAGGACTTTTCAGCTTATAAAAGAGACAACTTAAGGGAGGAAATGATAGAGGTCTATAAAATCATGACTGGTGTGGCAGAAGTAAATAAGGAAGTGTTATTTACTCCTTCTCATAACACAAGAATTGGGGGTCACCAAATGAAATCAATAGGCAGCAGATTTAAAATAAAGGAAGTATTTTTTCCACACAACGCAGAGTCAACCTGTGGAACTTCTTGCCAGAGGATGTTGTGAAGGCTAAAACTATAATAAGGTTCAAAAAAGACCTAGATAAGTTCATGGATGATAAGTTCATCAATGGCTATTAATGAGGATGAGCAGGAATGGTGTCCTTAGCCTCTCTTTGCCAGAAGCTGAGAATGGGCAACAGTGGATGGATCACTTGAGGATTATCTGTTCTGTTCAATCCCTCTGGGGCACCTGGCATTGGCTACTGTCAGAAGACAGGATATTGGGCTGGATGGACCGTCAGCCTGACCAAGTATGGCCATTCTTATGTTCTTAACAAGTTGATCCATCCCTACTTAAAATTTCATAATTCACAAGCAGATGCACCCTGTCCCATACTTCATTGATATACATTGACAAGGAAAACCAAGTTCAGATTCTTAGAAACAGCTTCGTTCTAAAGTCCTTTACGCAAGAAAGTAGCATCAGTTGATCCATAGCTGCAGTTTGGAAAATAAGGACAAAGACTAGGACAAAGAGAGAAAACTAGAAAGGGAATCAGCAATAACTGGGAGAAAAGGGATCATGATAAAGGTACTATGTGTCGTTTTACAAGTAATATAATATAGTTCTCAAAACTGAAGCAATGATTCATTCTGTACTAGAAATCATTATGCTTAAATCTTATGGTGCGGGTCAGGCTTGTAAACTGCTAGAACCAAATTACATTCCAAAAGGGTGGGTGGGAGCAGATTTGAAATAGGAAACCAGCATCCATTAACTGAAGTCTTGTGAATACAAAGCTCCCCAAAGTCAGATAGAAAACCAGCTGAGGTTTTTTCCTGTTCCTACTGAAATTCAGAATAATCCAGCATAGAAAAAGAAGCCTTATAGAGGCTAGTGTAACTTTATTGTGAACATAATAATCTTTCACTATCAAATGTGACATTTTTAGAAGCATGATTAAATGTCACCCACCTTAAAATGTATTTAATGATTAGTCTCCATCCAGCTCCCAGGGAAAAAATGTCTACATTCATCTAAATGTTTTTGTTTCCTTTTTGCTATACATTCTATTAGAAAACCATGGGCAGTCACTGAGATGGAATTTAACTGCTCCGGATGTGTATTCTGCTGGTGCTTATATATGGAGGTTGATATCTCAAGTGACCAAGATGAGCTGTTCCTGTTTAGAACAATATTTCCCGATTTAAAACCTTGGGCTTTGGTTACTTCTGAACTCAGAAATAGGTATTGAATAAGTGAAATACTGCAAACAATTCTGCCACCACAGCACGTAAAACAGAACATCTCCAAAATCTTTCAAATTTTCCAAGATTTTTGTAAGAGACTAAAGTAGTGAGTTGGTTGCTTTTCGAGTGTTGTAATGACTTTTGAAATGTACTGAGGTATTTGGTTTTGACGTGAAAAATCTCTGTCGGTCAGGTATCATTTCCAACATTCATTTCCAACTATATTGGAAAATATATGCAAAATAACTGGACAACTTCAATCACCACTGAAATCAATGGTTTTTATGTGAAGACACTGAAGTCCTTTGCAAGATTAGGACCATAGCTAGGCCCTCAACCAACTCTCCTAACCTGGGTTCAATTAAGGCAAACTGACTAAGCTGCTTTTATAATCTTCCAGATCCCACAGTACTTTGCAGCACGGGAGCAAAAACCATTAAAAAATGCTGAATTATTCTTTCATTTTCCTTTTAAATTTTTCTTCCTAACTCTCATTAAGAGAAAGGAAAATAAAGTCCTTTTGCAATGTGCAAAGTTGGAACTCCATCCCCTTCCCTTCCCTTCCCTCCCTCCCTCTCTCAAATTAGCTAGGAGCAGCTGGCAGCCCTTAAAACAGACAGCCCAATTTGAATCACTGTTGCTCTGCCCCTCGCATAGTCATTTTTACCAATGCACAGTGAGTGTAAAATGCTACCAAGGTACAAGACAACAGGGAATCGGTCCATGATATGCTGGCAGGCACTCTTCTTAAGACACCCTGGAATTGGCATCTGCAAACATAAGACTTATCTTGCCCCTAGGACCCTCCCAGCTGGACCCAATGCTTAGTTGCCTACCAGACTTGTCATTTTTCTTCCAGACAATGGGGCATTCCTAGCCTGGAAATTGCAGTTCATACCTACCCCAGATTAAAAAAAACCAAAACCCTTCGTTCCTGGGCTCTTTAACAAGAAGAGAGCACCATATGGAAATCTCTGAGACTAAATCCTCTGTTCTATCTTCCTGGGAATTGCAAACAGATTTCCATGAGTGTGTGGACAAATTCTTTCATGGTCACCCCTTATCAGGTGGTGGGAGCCTGAGCAAGTCAGATTGTTGCAGAGCAAAAATTCAGTTTTCACTTTAGCTGATTCCTAAAAAGAGGCATCAAGAAGAAAAGACAGACATGATGGGGTAGGGGTAGAGGTGGGGATGTGGGGTGGCGACATACGTTACCTTAGACTTGTTGGTTTGGTCTGACTTCTGACTGGTTGATTTTTCTTTGTCAGATGAATAAATTACAGCAAATATCACAGCAACACAACAACTTCATACCCCAGTACTGGGAGGAGGGGAATCTTTTTTATTGTTCTTAACTAGCTGCAAAAATTCTACATTTCACTACAATTAAACATTAAAATGAAGGAAGAAAATAACTTAAAAGAAAATACTTGCCATGAGTACTGATTCACCCACATTACCAAACCAGGAGCTGAAATGAATCAAAGAAGTTATCTAGTCTGTGTCTTCACTCTAAGAAAATCAAATGTTTATATATTAGCTTGAAAGTCAGGCACATCCAGTAGCATATCACTATCACATCATAGGTTATATTGGCTTCCTGCTCTCATATCTCACAAATTAGAGAGGAAATAAATGCTTTTTAAGTAGTTGCTTATTGGGAATTTGGAAGCATATAAAGCACATCTGGTTTGCCTTGAGATCTGCTTCAGGATAAAGCCTGGCTTAGAACTGTAGAGCAAAGCAGAGTTCATTGGACTATGAAAATATATTGGCTATATCAGGCATCATTTTCTTTTAGTTCACTACATTACAGATTACAGTCCCTGTTGTTCTATGTCCTATCGCCTGCTGTTTGTCAACCTCACTTACTATGGGCCTGGTCCAGGGTTCATTGCAGTTAATGGAAAGGCTTCCATTAAGTTTAATGGGTGTTGAGTCAGGCTCCACTGTTACAGCTGTTGATCAGCAGAGCGATCATCTTCAGACTTCACAAAAGAAATTCATTTCTAGACAGAGAACAAGAATGAGAAATTTCAACCCTCAAAATAATTTTTGTTGGAAATGTTACAAAGCCAATGAAAATATGATCTCAGAAAGAAAAGCACCTTCTTAACTACATATATAGTGAAACACCAAAGAAAAGATTGGTCTCATGCCAGTTTTATGTATTCTTCTTAAGACCCTCCATATTTATCTAATAGGTCATCAAAGCAAAAATCACCAGATATTTTACCACCAGATCCCTTCTGATTTTCTGCTATACCTTTGAGTTACCATATATCTCTAAAGAACACCCCTGCCAAAGAACAAATAATAAACACTCCTGAAAAGAAACTTGAGAAAACCGGTTTTACTAACAACAGCCTCAACCACATTGTTAACTAAACACACCGCACTGTTGTCATAACATGAAATGAAGAACCTGAAACTGTTACACATGTAGAAAATGTGTGGTATGGTACAAAAGGTTATAAATCTATCCCTTCCCATCTATCACCTGGTTGCAGACACTTTTAAAGTATCAGACAGTATCTCAAAGGCAAGGGAAGTAAAAGTGAGCTCTCAGTGGCTACGTCTACTGCAAATGTAACGTACCAGCTAGTGTGCATGTCTATCACTGTCCTCTACTGGACAGGATCAAAAACTGTTTAGATGTATGACATAGGACCTATACATCTGAGAATTCATGGACATTCTCCTTTGTCACAAGTGATAGAGACCTGAGCTTTTAGAGTAGGATGATCAGAGTTCTGTTCCCACTGTTGCCAGGATGTTCTGATTAGCCTTAAGTCAGAATTATTGGGTTTTTTTAAAACAGATGGAAGGGAAAAAAAACCTGACTGATGACTGAAAAGTTCAACTGGAAAAGTACTACTGCTAAAGAAAAGTCTCTTCCAGGGATCAACAAGCAAACAAAACAAACAAACAAACAAACAAACAATCTATCAAGATGACTGGGCCACATACCAAAGTCATCCATGGATCAAATAGTTCAAAATTATATCACAAACTTATTTAGGCAGTAGAACATCCTCCTGAGCAGCTGTTTGTGCCAGAAGGTGAATACCAAATATGACAACAGTATAGAAAGTTGGTGGGTTTTTTGTTTTTAAATTATATTTATTTATTTTATCTGTTTAATATTTAACAAGATTAAGAATATAGCAAGATCGTATGATACATTTGCTGATTAGTTATTTCCTGCATAATATAACAATGGTAACTTGAGCCTCAGCAGGTTATTGTGGCTGTTCTCCACATCTGGAGTCTGAAGATTTTTATTAGTAACTTGTAGTCTATTTGAACTAATCATGTTACACATCTGTAGTAGAAATGTGAGCAAGAACACTGGCCACTCTGTGTATCTGAACCTCAGTCTGGAAAGAAAATAAAAAGTGCCCTTAAAACCAAAGGTGAGATTAGTATGTCATGCTGCCAGCAAAGCTGCAGTAGGTTCTAATCCATCCTCAAAGCTCCAACATCTACAGCATTATTTAAAAGGGCAGAGCATGATAGGAGTATTGCTTGCATTTGTCAAGATCTGAGTTTATAGATTTTGTGGGTTTGTTGCACACAATATTAAAAAGATTTAGAAAATCTTATACTAACATTTTGTGGTTCAAAATCATTTTCTTTTCTTCATTCCTGAAAGTCTATGGCATATTTGCCAATGCTCCGCAGGCTCCTGACAGAGCTATCTTTGGATACCTGATAAGGGAACATGATGAACGTTCTTAAGACTCAAAATAAGTTAAAAAAACAAACAAACAATCTCAGAGTCCTTGTATAAAACTTTTCTGACTGCGGTTAAACCTCTCAGATTGCTATTAGTTTTATTAGTTTAACAATTAAGTTATTTCTAGAACTTCTCTTTTTGTGTTAGGCTACCCTAAAATTGAAAGCAATATTTCTCAGGCAAAATGTTGAACAGATTTACAGACTCTACTGCAAAAAGATCAACAGATGAAACATTGTACAAAACCCAATATACAAAACCTACTGTACATAGAGATTGGAAAAACTATTTCCTCTTATTTAAAGGGATACTAATGGAGTAAAGAGTGCTTTTCAGTAAATGAAAATAGGACTAAATTAATAATTACTAACAGTTAACACCAATGATTTTTTATTTTTAACATCATATCTATTGGCTTATAATATGGGGAAGCACAAGGGTGTCTTACAAAGCCTTTTTCCTTCCTCCACTCCTGAAATCATTCATGCAGTGCAGTTATGAGGAACAGAGAATTCATGTGTGTGTGTTTCTGAGACACTCAGATACTATAGTGATAGGGAAGGTCATAAGTCAAGCAAGCCAAAAGACCAAAATAAATTGTAATCTGTGTAATCACACAGTGCACACAATATACTCCTGTGTTTGGCCCACTTGCCAACTCTTTGACTTCCATGCTCTCTCTCTTCCCTACATTGCTTGCATCCATTTCACACAGGTATATGGCAAGAGAGAAAAAGCTGCTTGTTGTGAACTGTGGCCAACTGAAAACTTCAAGGCGTTTTTGGCCCCTTAGGTTTTAATTTTACTCTCCCTAGACAAAATCTGGTGGATCCTGACCCTTCCCGGTTTCTTAGAGCATAGGTGCTACAATTGGGCTTGCAAATAGGTGTCGGGGGTTGCAACTACCTTGCCTTTCCCATATTGCTAAATGGGGGAAAGGTACTGGCTAGATCCCACTAGATGGGACGGAATATGAAGCATCCCAGTATGGAAAAGGCGGTAAACCAGGGGCTTAGAAACTTTGTTTCCACATCCCCCTTTAGACCATCCACATCTCCCTCATTCCAATCAACACACCAAGGCCAATCTTAGTCAAATTATTCATGTTGTGCAAACACTAGCTGAAATTGACACGAAACTGGTATAACCTGATAAACCTGTTTTATCCCATCGCTGTTGCAACCTGGCCTTTTTGAGACTGTTACAGTTAAAGGGGCGGGGGAGGGGGGGCTTTATTGGCCTTTGAGTGCTCTATAGACTACAGCCTAGCAAATTATAAAAACAAAGGTGAGGCTCAAAAGGAAACAAATGCTCTCAGTTCCCTAAAACAGATAATGTTTTCTCCATACTTGTCAGTTAGAAAAACCCAACCTTTTCTATTCAGCTCATTTGTAATAAGATAGGGGAAAAAGCAAATACAGTTACAAGTGCTCATCTATATTTGTACCACACTTAGCTCAGTTTTAATAATTCAAACCAGAAAGTGGCTAGCACTGGTGTGAGTGTGCTGTACAAAAGCAGAAACAATAACAATGCCCTGTTGATGCCATAAGGTCAGGTCTTCCACTTGTTGAAATCAGCATCATTCCAGTGACATCAGTGGAGGTAGACTGATTCACACCAGCTGAGCATTTGACTCACCTAGACTCATGGTAGGATAATAGATTATTCAGCATGGGACCCTAGCCTACTTATGTAACAATTTTATTCTCTTGTTCCACTCAAAGCAGTGTGCTCACGTTAGAAAGTTGGTATAATGGAGCTTCAAGTTGGAAAACTGGATATTACCCACTTGGATTCATCTTCCTTTTGGGCACTCAACTTTAGTGTGCTGAGTGCACTGTAAAGTTTAACTTATTAGCTACTGTGTCTGGACTCTTTCCACTCTGCCCATTAGGTTCATTTATATAGAAGAGTTTCATCAGCATATTTCTAGGCATGCAGAAGTATCCAGTTCTTTTGTTGATTTCTGCCTCAATTTTTTTTTTATTTTTATATATATTCACATACACACACACACACACACACACACACACACGTCTGTAAATCTCTATTGGAGTGACCTCTGTTCTGTTTTTATTAAAATTCACATGCATCAATGTAAATAGCTGCATAACTAGCCCACCTTTGAGTTCTACTGCAGTATTGCCAAAGTTTTTTTCTTAGGCCATTATAACTTGATGCTACTTCACTCATTAAGAATCTAGTCATCTGAGCATCTGGCGGCAGCCAGTTTTTTCCCCCTGAACTGCTTAACCTACAACAGAAGAAACAGATAGACATTTAATAGATTATTATGATGCAACAGCATGTTATGCTATTACACACATTGCCCTGTCTGTTGGGAAATAAAATCAGCCTTAAAAAGGTGAATATTAAAACTATCATGGGATTTTACAGACAGAATTGACAACAGAGCGACAACAAAATGCAGTGTCCACAACAACAAAAAAAGAGATTTACAGCAAAATATCATTAAAATGATGATTAATGAAAAGCAATATAAAAAGGTAACAGTAAACACCTAGTCTAGTCTGAAAGGAAAAAAAAACAGCTGTCCATGGAATGCATACCTAAATATAACACACAAACAATGCTGTATGTATGTAATAGATGAAAATGACAAAGAAATACATGGTAACACAGTAAGCAGGCTACATACCACACTATTCTTTAATAGAATAATGCTTAGCAAGTCTCTCACCAAGTCCTGCAAATGCTTTATCATATGGTAGCTCTTTTAATTCCATTTTCCTCATGCCACAGTAAGTTCTTTTAACATCTTCCATTATTCTCCCATGAAGTCAGGGGTCACTCACCATATAACTACCCATAAATTACAGATTATTAACAGTAGTTAAGTTTTAAATGCTAGTACAGACGAAGCATTCTGGATATGAAAACTAACAAGAAATTAAATAGGAGTACAACTAAAAAATACCATGGGCATTGAGGCTTTGTATGCCTTCCTTTTACTGCATGTACAGTATAATGGGTCTTTGATTTCACGGATACAGCTCACCGTGTTAAATTGCCAGTGGCCAGTATAGAGAGGTTCAGACTATGGCCCGCAGCAAGCCAGTGATCTTCAGGACCCTACCTAGTAATCTGCAGATTGAAACATTGGAGAATCAAATCTGACAATGGTTAGGTGGCTGATGTGCCGAGGCCACAGCCTATCATGCTGACAAATATTTTTCATTGTTTCCTTGTGTTCCCCCATCTATTGTTCTTGTTTTATACTTAGATTGGAAACTCTGTGTGGCAGAAGCCATCTTTTTTCTCCGTGTTTGCATAGTGCCTAGCACCATGGAGCCCTGGTCAGTGCCTGGGGCTCCTGCATGCTACCGCAATACAAATAATAAATAGCCAAGTAGGTGGATGACTTGGGGGTCTTAGGAGGGCAGATGTGCCAGCAGATGAGCTCTCTTTTAATAAGCCATCCACAGACTGAAAAGCTGTAGAGCCACCAGCCTAGCAGGAAGCCAGGTAGACAAAGCACAGAATGAAAGCAAGAGTGCCAGACAACAGCCAGTGCAAATCATAGAGATCATAATCAGGCCCTAACTCAGTTCCAAGAATCAGATGAGTGACTATTTCAACTGTACAAATATCAAATCACCTTGAACAATTTACTTTTATAAACATTGTATCCAAATGTGTTATTTTATAAGGAACACAGGATGCCAGAACAGTTGGGCTCTGTTTATGTTAGCCAGACATGCTTTTTACTGCTTGTACGTCTCTAAGAATGGACACAAGGGGTGAGCAAGGTATGAAAAGATTCCATAGCTGAATCAGGAGAGAGACGTATAGATGTTTAGATCATACTCCCACATCACACTGCTACAAGTTGGAAGAAAAAAAATGTGGTTGGAGAAGAATTATTTTAGAAAAGAGAAAAAAATTGGAGATACCTTTTTTCCTCATAAGAACCATGCCAGCCCTGAACCAGTTGTTGTGGTTCTAAATTGTTCTCTACCTTTTTGTTAAAAATAAGAGAAAAATACTGCTATGAATATGAAGCAAATATGTCTGCACTTCTAAATAAGAATGTACCCTGTAAAACTAAATCACATCTATTGAAGTGTTATTTTGGTTTTATGGAAATGTAATCTGTGTTATGACATTTGCATTTCATAAAACTGCTATAGATAACTAATCTTCCAATGCATTACATACCATTTTGTCACCAAAAAAAAAAAGTAATACTGAATCATATATTTCCTCCGGCAAACTGGAATATTCCATGACAAATGTATTGACATTAAGTGTACAAATTCACTTGAGAACCATAGGTACACTGAATAGAAAGACTTTTTTTTCTTACACACTGCACATAACTATTAGAAGTTATCACAGCTTGGTAGCAAATAAAAAATTATTAGTTCAAACAACAGAATATATGGATGTTTGTATGAGTAATAATTTCTGAATTTTCAGTGAAAATTAAATACTTCCATCTATACTGCCAAAATAAATATGGAACATACTGGAACCACACTGAAATACATATTTCATAACCCAGGCCAAAAATACATGGTTTCTATCCACCTCTTAGCAAAGAAACAGTCGCAAAAAGGTCTCATACTCCTAACATTTCATTATTTTAACAGACTTCAATATATTATATTGATTAGGATCTATAAAGTATTAGAAATCAGGAATAATAAAACAGTTGAAAACGTAAATAGACTAAGTGCATGTGATGATTCATTATCCTTGTTTTTCTTCTTTTTTTGCGTTTCCCTCTTCTTCTTTCTTCTCCTCTCTCCCTTTTTTCACATAAATCCTGATCCAATGCCCAGAAGCATTCCATTCTTGAATAACTGATTTCAGAGAGCTTTACCATCCTAATGTAGTCAACTACACTCATTCTACCAATCCTTAATATATATTAGGTCCTGAGCATGCAAACGCATATGCTACAATGCCCATTTGCAACCATTATGGAGTCTTGTTGATTTCAATGGGCCTTCACATGAGTGCAAACAGTCTGCTTCTGGACTTTCCACACTACACCTGCGTGCGTATACATACACACACACACACACACACGCACACACACACACACACACCTTTAACTTTAACACAAACCAATAGAATTGCTCATGATTGTAAAGTTAAAAATACATGCATATCTGTTTGCAGGAGGAGGGCCTTAGAGAGGGTTTGCTATATTGGCAGTATTCTACCAACACCACCAAAAGTGATTTAGGAAAACAATTTCCATTAACTTTCAATAGGACATGCATGCCCAAGTTATCCAAGGTCAGATTTTTAAAGGTATTTAGTGTCCTATAGATGTAGATAAACAATAAAAACATGAGAGAGGACCTATGTTCATTGCTTACCAAACAAAAGGGCATTTATTTGTGCCACAGCACAATTTAAATAAGATTAGTTTAAGATCATTAAAAGTATACACATTTGCTTGGGAGAAATGCATTTCCTTATCTGTTGTGAAGGCTAATGTGAATAAATATAAGTTCACTAGAATGTAAGACACTGCAGTTATAGAAAAATATTTGGGATCTGTTCTGTGCACCAGGTTGAGAAAGAACTGCAGCTTTTAAAGCTATCATTGTGTAAACTGCCACATTTACACCTTTTTGCTGCATAATTAGATTTTTGTGCATACTGCAGTTGACACACACACATACGAACAGAGGAAAACAAAAAAGAAGACTTAATTCTCATATTAGAAATCTGAGTACTCTCCTAGTGATAGCAGCTGGAATGAAAATGGCTGAAAGCAATAAAAATCCGTTTTACCATTTAGTACAGTTTGTCAGACTAGAGAAATGGGATTGAATTTCAAAGCCACAGGCAAACTGGCAGCAATCTGTGGTTATGCAGTTGGTAGTTTTTAGGGCTTTTTTTTTTTTATTTACAACTCTTTTGATAAGCCTTCAGCAAGTTACATTGGTTGTTCTAGTTGTATCTCGTTTGACTGGATTAGAATACTTGATGACAGTTTGGATAAGTTTGAGGCAGATGGTTCTTGACATTTTTCATGCCATCAGTTACAAACCATGCAAGGAAACTCTTTCATCCTTTGTTTATCCTTCACTTAGAAGCCACTATAGTAGATCGTTAAACTTTCATTTTTCACAGTGCTGATTAAGGCAGACTACAAGGCAGATGTTATGCTGCACCATTTTTAACAATTTACATTTAGCACCAAAGCTGGCTTTGTACTTGTTCCAGTGGATCAATTGACATTTCAGAAACTTCAAGGTCAACCTCTAAGCATTGCTTCTGTATTGAACACTAAATGTTTCATAAAGTTCTCTGTGACTGCAGTGCTTGGTAATATATGTACTGTTTACACACTTACATCTGCCAAAATGAATACAAGTATCTTTAGTTGATCTCTGCAACAATTAGAAGAGATATTGTTTTCTAAGATCCAAAGATTTAACCAACATGAATAGACTAAAGAGAAGAAAGGATTACTCTTTACACATATAGCATGCCTTTATTTTCCACATCATCATTTCAAAAAACAACAAATAACCACTATTCAGACCAGAAGCTGGTTTTATAGTACAGCAGACCAGGTAACACACATTGAATGGATAAAAACTTGTTTACTGTTATACTTCATATCTTTATGTATGTAATGTATTTTACAGATTATATAAATTATACACTTCTTAGAACAAACTAACAATAGACTGATGTAAACAAGAATGCATAAAGGCAGCTTTAGTACACAGTAAAATAGTGACAAACACAGTAAACTAAAAGCACTGAATGACAACTTCATTTTTATTTTCAAGAGCACTAGATGCTTCCTGGAAGACTTTGAAAAATGATCTGTTTAGAGATAATAGAACACATCTTCAGCTTCTGTAAGTTACCATACCTCCACTGAAGTTAATGGAGCAAAAACAATTTACATCAGTGGAGGTTCTGCCCCAATAATTGTGTGTTGATGTCTCATACATTACTCTGTTTCTTTCCTGCTTTTTTCCTGTTACCTAAGGACATTTCCATCCAAAGAGGGTCTTATTTCCTAAGTGTTCCTCCTCCTTGGTTATTTATACCCCATTTGCAGTGATAATCTTCTGTATGACACATAATAATCATCTTCCCAAAAAACAATCGTGATGCCCAACCAGTGAATTCTGACTTCAAATAGGATGAAATGCCCCCTGACACAGAGTCTCCAGGGAAGGCCCTCTATACTCATTTTGTCATCCAAAGCTTAAGTGGTGTGAAAGACCCTGTGCTGGTGTGAATTTCCCCTTTACAGAATAAGATGCTGGAACAGACAAACTTTTAGGAAACAAAAATCCTTCCCCACCCCCATTTAAATTGTCCATTAATATAGAAAAAATGTGAAAGAGAAAATGTAACACTACACTCATGATTGCCATCCATTAAGAGCCATCTTTTCAGAGGTGATGAACACGGAGAGTTCCCTTGACTTCAACTAGAATTGAGGGCACTCAGTATTTTTGCAAATCATGATCTATCACTGTTAATTCTTATTATTAAATTTTGGAGGTGATACCAGCAGATGTACCATAACTTTATCCTCTGATACGTCCTGATCACATTCCTTTTTCACTGTCAATTTACTTTATTTTTCCTGAATCTGTGCCATAAGGACAGTTGTGCCCCACACCTAACTCCCCCAAGGCATCCCATCTGTTACCACCAAATCTCTAATCTAAAATGAACTATGCTATTAATTTGGGGAATACTCTGAATATTGAACTTGGGCCCCAGTCCTGTGAATAGCCTTTTGTCACATGTGTAGCCCCAAATAAGTCAATAAAACCACATAGGTTCTGTCCTCCCAATGTTCTAAGAATGGAGGCAGGCTTTTCCCTAACTGCCTGATAGACAACACAAATCAGAGGGCCTTTGAACTTTTGGAAATCTACATGTAGCCCATAGCCCAGTTACATTTTACAGAGAAGTTATGAATAATGGCAGGCAAACTTCATAGGTTTCAAAGATCCAGTTCAGTTAAGCATCCAGTATTTTGAAAACTTATCCCAAACTCATCCAAACCACTTCTGTGCAGAAATCAGACTAGCAATTTTGGTTTGCTTCTTTTTCTATACAGACCTATTCATGCATCTTTAGTTATAAACCTATGAAAAATAGAGCTTTAATACTGATTGTGTTATTCAGACATTTACAATGGCCTTGCAAAAGGCAGTCTTGCAACAGTCATTGTTTTCCTTTTCAATAGCTATATCAGCAAAATAAATACAGAAGATATGTATGTAGCAAGAAAGGGTGGGTTTCATCTTATTTTTGCTATTTTATTATCCTGACTTACAATAGCATTTATCATCCTACAGTTTGATTTGTTATAATTTATGTTTACTTTTTATCTTCTTAGAAGAAAACAGTATAAGCCCTCGGAGAATAATAGAAAAGCAATGTTATTTAATTATTCCAAACTATCTTGTACTTTGGTACACAGAAGATAACAGTCAACATACAAGCTACAAGTTTGCTGATATGCAAGCTGTGGTCAAGATAAAATATTTAGCAGCAGAAGAAAACACACTTTACACTACAGCTGCTATAAGGGGGTTTTAAAGAAAGGGGAAAATATCCTGGTTACCACTGGTTTTAAAAAGATACGTAAGATGAAATATAAATGGTCCTTAAAATGGATGCAATTTGCTGTTTGGCTTGCAAAATCTTCTACTGCATTTGTCTCTGGAGTGAGAGATTATGCAGGCAACTGTGAGCTATAACACTATCAGCGCATATCAAGAGGTACTGGTGATGATATGGTAGTTGTGAAAATGAAGCTTGAATGGGTGGTGATATCACAGAGCCCTGAGGTACATCTCCCCACTCAGGGACAATTGTATGGTTTGCAAAAAGGACAACGTGGATCCAATTCTCAGCAGATGTAACAGCATGAGTCCCTGCCACCTACATTCCATATCTTAATGTCCATAAGGTCCTAGATAAGTCTCTCAAGCACACTGACCAAGTCAGACAACATGGAGATAGTGAGCTAGGTGTTTTTTCACATACTGAAGGCACTGTAACCCATGTGTCCTCACTAACACTCCCTTCCCAAAGGTCCCACAGATACTCTGACCAGAACCCCATGTGAAAGAGTCATTGGAGGAGATGGGCAATTGCCTATACTTTGAGAGTTCTCCCCAAAAGGAGTAGAGTCACTCAGTAATGGCCATCTCTAATTCTGCTGGGTCTGCAGATGTGTCATGCCACCTCACGGCCAATATAATAAAAAACATTTAACAGGTTTAAAAAGTCAGCATGGACAATTTATTTATATTCAGTTCCAGTAAGAGAGACTGCTATACTCAGGACTAAAATGAAACTGATAGGCCCTTCCTCAAGAAACTAACAATTATCTTGTTATATCCTTCCAATAACCTCCTCTTCACTAGCCAAGAGATATATGGGTCTAGCTCACAGCTCTTATGCCACAAATCCCTTGGTACTTTTAGCACTTCAGCTGAAACTCTGGCAGAGACTGGAACATTCATCACCTCCAGGTATGGCTCTGCTACACAACTCACCCTCAATAAGAATGATCTTAGAAACTCTCCACTATAAGAAACATTCCTTTGATGCACAAAAGTAAAATATAGTAAGATCCTAGAAATGTGTGCCCTTGATTAAGATTCTTTTTCATCAAAAATCTGGTGACTCCATGATTCCTATGCAAGTGTAAATACTGTATCTTTGTCTCCCTAGTCTTGCGTCTTATATTGAACAGACTTACACTCTTTCATACAGAAGTGCTCTATTACATGTTACTGAGTCCTTATTCTCATCAGTTACTAGTAGTAGTATTCATATTATGGTTATAGATATATAACCCAATTGTTACGTTGTACAAACACATAGGAGAAAGTGCCTATACAGTAGAGTTTATAGTCTTAAATGGATAAAACAGACAAAAGATGGGAGAAAAAGTATTATCCTCATTTTACAGATGGGGAACTGAAGCACAGAGATTAAATGGCTTGCCCAAGGTCACATTGGAAATATGTAGAGAAGCCAGAAATGGAACTCCTGAGTCCCAGTCCAGGGCTTCAACCACAAGACTATCTTTCCTCCCGTTTCTTATTTCATAATTTAAATTTCCTGTCATGCATATAGTCTGTAAAGATTATGCTATGGGATCTCCCTCTGCTCTCCCTTTGATATACGTACATAACTCCCATTAGCTTCAGTGAGATTTATGCATGCATTTCAAGAAGAGAATAGACCCCAATAAGTGTTTTAACAATCAGCATAATGAAGCATTGCTTATCCAGCCTGTTGAGAATGTTTCTAAACACAGTGTTCTATACACACTGCTTGATTTCCAAAGCTACTCTGGGCAGAAATGATTTAGAAAACAGCTCACAAGTAAAACTAAAGCTCTTCTAATAAAACAAATATTTCACACTTCATTTAATCTAAGATATTGAAAAGAACTGCCAGTCCTCAGGTACGTGACCTGAAGCACAGAAGTTTATTGCTTTCTCCACAAGGGAGTAGACATGTTTAGAGTAAAACAGATGCTGCTAGGCAGGGCTTCCTTTAACCTAATAGTCATATCCCAGGACCACTAATCCTTTCCCCAAGAACTAGATAAAAACAGCAAGAAGTGGAGGTCAAATTTCACATTTTTCTAGCTTTCATCATTTACATTACCATGTGAATCCAAAAGTCACAACTAACAATCAGCTAGATAAAAACCTCTCTAATTTCTAACATATTTTTTTTAAATGCACAGAAAGAGTTTTTAGTTTTCTTTAAATTTGATTTTCCTTTCCAAAATAAATTGTTCACTATCACACAGGCTCTTTTTTTTTTTTTAATTCCCTCTTCTCCTCCCATTTTTCTCTTCCTTCATTTTTTCTTCCTTCTGTGAACTGCTTCATTTTGTGATCATATTGTTGATTTGCCATCATAAGGAGAAAGAAGTAAAAGGGAACAGGGTGTGTGAAAGATACACAGTACAGCAGCCTTTTTGCAACCAGAACAAGCAGAATAGTCATATTAGGTGAAACTTTCCTCTGGGCAATGGACCCATATAAGACCTATGAACATCTTAAGTCCTTCTTTAGCTTTATGGGTCCTGACTAGCAGTGTACACAACTATTAAAACTCAAAGATGAAGTTCCTTTCAGGAACCAGGCAAAAGGGCAGATTTAGTCAGCGACATTTAATCTACAAGCCTTTTCACACAGCTGTAACAAGTATCCTGTTTTCTTAAAGTGCTACTTCCACCAGTAATGTAGAAAAGCATGAGTCCATGTTCATTTCATCAACATTACAGATCATTTCAGGTCAGACATACTGAAAAGTCCACAAAGACCCAGGAATCATGATATATTTGTCTTGTATGTACAGTTCTAGATAGATTGTAGGGGTTACATGTGTAAATCTAAATAGATATACATGTTTGCTTTCAATAAATTTATTATTAAGAAAGCGGGGAAGTCAGATGTCTTCATCATGTGTTGGCTAGCAATCTAACTGTAGCATATTATCAAAAAGCAAGTCATAATCAAGGAAATAGATGTAATCTGTATTAATCTTAACCAGTGTACAATTAATCAAGATTTCTCAACTCTAATCTCTCGATGAACGGTCATTTATTCTGTCTGAATTAACTGTTAAATATCCAGATTGGAGAAAGAAACTCAGCTGAAATAAGAATCTGTCTACTAAAAAATGTGAAACCTGGTGCAATTACTAACGTTCAATGTGATTGCTGGATTGTTGTTTAAGTGATTGTGTAATTTAGGAGAAGGTTACTACCAATAGACTTCTGTGACACCTATCCTATTGGTTAGGCTGTCCAATGGTACGCTGTAAGAATATTCATAGCCACTTTTTATTATACTAATCCACCTATATACAACAGATCCTTGGCCAGTCTGTCTAGATGCATTGGGCACCTTCTCTCCTTCCTGCAGCTAACTCATTTCATTTCAACCAGTTGGACTGACACTTGCAAAGAACTGATGATAAGTAAGCAAGGAGAGAGGGAGGGACTAATAACAATATTTGGACTTTATACCACTTTCCAGGTAAGGATCAAAGACATCTCTCTGTCTACACTTCACCATCACTAGGCACTTCCAACAGACTAAGTGAATTCCGTCCAAACTAGGGTCCACATTCTCAACCCCTGCTTCTCCTACAAATATGTTGTTGTCTTCAGACCTATTGCTGCTGGAAAGTCAGTTATTTATTTTTACATATCTGAAGAAAATCCTGGCTTGTGAATGGTAGAAAAGAGCCATTTGTTATGTCAGTAAGTATCCATTGTTCCACCTGTTTAATGATCTATGATACTGAAGTCTGGAGCACAGGTAACCTGCATATGAAAATGAGGGCACTCTGACTGATTGGTATGACTTAATGCAAAACTATTACTCACTTCTTTATCTTTAGCAAGATATCAAAAGCCACATCAGGTTCACCTTCAATAAATATATATGCACAAGTGTCAAAGTGACCTCCACTGATTTATTCATCTGTTTTATCAGTAGAGGATCCAGATGTAAACAAACACATGACATCATGAGATGTCATTTTAACTCCACGTATTCACATAATACAATGCAGTTATCGTGAGACAGTAATTATACATGATACCTAGAGAAAAAACAGGCAAAACATACATTTTAATCACATTATTTTTAATTTGCATATGTATTTTCCCATAAAATGTTTCTAGAGATGAATTTAAAATTGAAAAGGGAAGATATGGCATTGTTACTGAAAAAATACATGAGTAAAGTCTTTCTTTTATGTCGACTTTGCATCTAATTTTCCAGCTGCTATTGTTTGGTGTAATTGTATGTAAGATAATAAAGTATGTCAGTCATTAATATAATACAAACCATGAATGAGATAAGAGCCCTGGAGCTGCTAATTGAACACCTTTCCTGCTTGAAACCTCTATTCCTTGAGCATATTCCTACAGCATGTTCCATTGTTAGAGTTAGTGATGAGACTAAAACAAGATTGGGTTTGGGTTTTTTTTTAAGAAAAACTATTGTTCTAGAAATATTTTATATTATTATTTACATTGGACTCCAAGGGCTAAGTGTGCAAGAGCTCTGGTACTTAGCATCTAGCAGCTCCTGTTGTGGCACTTATGGTCACATTTAAGTGGGAGCTGAGCTCTTATGAAAAAAATAAGGTCTCTAATGTACTTAAACTTTTGAGTATTTGTTTTGTTTGAATTTCTGTCAAGTGATTTTAGTTTGAGCACTACCAGATTGCAAGATTTGCAGAGCAGGGGATTGGCAGATAAAATAACTTAAAAATTAGCATGTGCCTGTTATCATTATTGGAGTTAATGAATCAGGCCAGTCACTGTATGGATCATGAAAATGATACAATCATCTCATGGTACAAAGACACCCAAAACAACAGACTTATCAAAATTAGGCAAAATTTAAAGAAAAGCCAGATCCAAGGAAAGTACTTTATAGAAAATTGTGCTCATATGATTCAGCACAATGGCCACGGCAAAGAGAATATCCTTCCATGTGTAAACTCTACATTGTATGTTCAAAGTGAAGTTCTGTAATGAAATAGCAATTTCTGAGCTTCCTGCTGAAAGCAGCTATACTAACAGAATCATGACCACAGTGGCTGCCCCAATCTTCCAGCCAGGTTTCATCTTGATTTAATTAAGAATAAGACACCTGAGCTGTTTATTATTTTAGCAAAAACTCCATCCAGATCCCCACAATGCCCCCCTCCTGGCTGTACAAAATTTTGGCTGCTAAAATCATCTTCGGCTGCTACTCCAACCATGTCATTGACTCTTTGACAGCAGAAACCAGACTTAAAACGGACTTTCTAAAGGCTAGCTGAAGAGTCCTTCTCACAGGAAAATCCTCCAGTAGCACAGAGCTGGTAGAGCTCTAAGCCTTGCTCCCTTCACAGCCTTTCTGACTGGGGATGAGAGATACAGGAAAGAGGAATAGCTGGATTTGTGCTGCATTCAATCTATCCCCCTGACCAGTTGTAGGCAAAACTTAGAGCAACCATCAGGTTGTAATTTGGTGGGCTGGAGCTGAACTAGTTCCCTGCCTACCCCAGGTTCAGGGGCATGAAGGTGGCATAAAAATGACCTTTTCTCCTTCACTTCCCCACCCCATTCAGTCTTGTTCTAGGCACAGCTCACCTAACACAAGGATAGGGTCCATACACAACAAGTAGCCAGGGAGAAACTAGAATTGGAGGAGGCTGCTAGGATTTTAATGTGTCATTATGGAACCTAAAAATCTCTCTATACATTAAAATGTATTAGAACATGTGATTTACAGATCTCTGAATGAACTGGTTATCGCATGAATGCTTGTTGTTCAGATGGACAAGAAAATTACAATATTTATCAGTTTTTCAAAAGACGTTTGGGCAAGATCCACACGTTTTTAGGGCCTGAAATCCCAGTTCTATGCACCAGGGGTGGCTCTAGGTATTTTGCTGCTCCAAGCACAGCAGGCAGGCTGCCTGTGGCGGCTTGCCTGCGGAAGGTCCCCGGTCCCACGGATTTGACGGCACACCTGTGGGAGGTCCGCCGTAGCCACAGGACCAGTGGACCCTCCTCAGGCATGCCAGCAAAGGCAACCTGCCTGCCACCCTCGCGGCGACTGGCAGAGCCCCCCCCGTGGCTTGCTGCCCCAGGCACGTGCTTGGCTTGCTGGTGCCTGGAGCCACCTCTGCTAAGTATGCCTGCAATCCATAGAACTCCTGCTCAGTTGCTGCCTAACCCTGCAGATGCCTAAAGGTTTTTCCTCTGGGCATGTGCACTGCATCTCATACTAGGGTCTGGGCACTATCTTCTGCCTGAGTGCACTACTGCCTCATGATAGTCATCCAGACTCCTATCTCCCGCCTCTGCCCTAGAGCTATTCACAGACTGGGAAATCAGCTCCCCAAAGCCACATGGCAGGGCCTGATTTGGTAGGTGCTCTCTAAGCACACCTACAGGCTTGGCTGCCTCAAACAAGTTCACGTCCTGTGGGAGTACACTAGGCTAAAGATTATAAGGGCGGTTCTCCTCCCCCACATGCAACTTAGGCAGAGGAGTTCCTATCTTCCCCCAGTTCATGGATCACTAGCAGAGTTAGGTTAGCCTGAATTAGATGCCTACACTCCCTACACAATGAATGGGGAGAGAGAGGTGCCTTAGACTGATCCACAAAGCCAACATGCTAAGAGGGCAGCTGTGTAAGTTAGTCACCGGGAAAGGCACTTAACTATGCTAGTGCAGCCTGCTGGTACTAGCACACTTCTCCACTGGAAATGAAGCGTTGGAACAAAGTGTGCAAAGCATTGAATACATCCTTCCGAAACTGTCACGGGAATTTATCAGTCCAAGTGCAAAATGCACTTGACCCTAATGATAATAGTATAAAACCTTAGGGTATTTTATTTTATTGCAGTTCAATAAGTGAATGGGATTTTGCTAGTTTGATTTAACATAGTACACAGCATATTTCCTTATTTACAGCACAATATTTGCCTAAAATGGAAGTGCACTAACTTTAAAAATTAAAATCAAAATTGGCAATGTGTAATATGAAGGAATAAGGCGATATTCCTTTAAAGTGTTTGTGAGCCCTCTAGAGGAACTCACTGTGTTCTTTGTCTTCGAAGGCGCCAGAACCAGACAGAGCTGCAGTATGTATGTATGTAGTTAGGCTTTGTTTTTGTACATTTAGGGAACAATTATTTGGGTCTCAACTGTTCCTGTGTGGTTTTGTCATATTTTTGTTGTGTAAAGAGCAAAGGTCACAAAACATTGGCAAAAGATGTGGGTTTTGTTTTTGTTTTTTTTAAAGTGAACCTACTTCAAATAGCCACCCTAGAGCCTCATAATATACAATAGACTCAGGAATCTTCTTTTCCCATTAACAGCAGAAGACTGACTACATTATGGATATTTTCATTGGTTTCAAGCTTTTTTTTTAAAAAATCAGTGTTCTTTAGCATAAATGGTTCTAGAACTAAGGGCTTGTCTCCACAGAGTCCAAATGAGCTTCCACTATGCAGGAACTCTGCTAAGGAAAAAGAGCCCTAATATATTTGCATTAGATGGAGCCTGAAAAAAAGTAACTACTTCAGTGCACAGTAGTTTTTTTTTAAATAAAGCAGCTTGCTTACAATATGAAATAGCACTGAATTTACCATGGATGGACTTTATAACTAACTATATAATCCTGCAGTATGATGGAGCTGATTCTTCTCTCACACAGACATGAATAAGCAGTAAGTTGCTCTAATGTAAACTTGGTTTAAGAGCAGTCACAGTCCTAATGCAGCTAAGGTTCTATAGGCAGAAAAAAATATTTTTTACTCATAGAGGGAGCAACATAAGAAAACTCATTCAGGGCACTTTCTACCTTCTCCTTCTCATGACCACAGCATAGGAATGCAACACACTCTCTCTCTCTCTCTTCTACCACTTTCTTTTTGATACATATGCACATAAGAATCTGGCCCTGAGATTAATATATCCAAGGGTTAGGTCTACACTGCAGTCAGGGGTGTGACTGCAGCATGCGTAGACATGTGTAGCCGCTCTAGTACATATCCAGGTCTTGGGTGGGCTTGTAGAGCCTGTACTGCCATGGCTTCGCTGCTAGCGGTAGTCAAGTTACCTAGACCAAAGATAGCTCAGTTATGCCTCTATGTGCTGCAGTCATACCTTTGACTGCAGCATAGACCTACCCTGAGATATCTCAGGCAGATTCTCATATGCATGCATATCAAAAAGAAAGCGAACAATTCACACCAAAAGTGGTTGAAAAAGAGAGGAAGATACAGGGAGACAGTTGCATTGCTACTGTGTGGTCATGAGCAGGAGGGGTAGAAAGTTCCCTGACTGGGTTTTCTTCTATTGACCACTGAGTAAAAATAAATGTTGATTCTGTCTTTGAAAGGTCAAAGCTTTTCCAATGTCCAGTGTTCACCAGAAAGTCTGAAAACCAGTTCTTAATAATGGCAAAGAAATTAAGTGGTCCTTTTCCTCCCTCTCCTGGAGGACAGAGCCAGTAGTGGGGGTCACTGAATACTTGAAGGATGGACCAGTTTTATACTGACAACATAACCATTCAGACCCTCTTCCCTGCATGTAGCCAATAGAAAGAACTGCTCCAGAGAATCGCTTCTAAGCCTCTTCCTGTTGCTGCTTCTTGTTTGAGATAGAGATGGAAGGTAAAAGCAACCCCAGACTAAGTTAAGGCAATTTTATATTTTTAGCTAACAGCCATATATAGTTACCTGCCTTTTCATCCTACTGCTTCTCTTCTGTAACACACCAAATTAGAATCGGGCACACAATTATGCTGAGTCTTCTTTTACTATGTGATTAGGAATAAAACCTAACAACTGTGATGAAAATCTGTTTCCCTTCAGCTACCCATCCACATTGTACACATCTCTAGTGTATTTTGTTTGCTTGCAGCTGTGTGAGGTTCTCAGTGCTCAGTTTTGAGTTAGTAAGTGTTGGAGCAAGTGTGCTGATGATTTTTTTTCTCATAACAATATGAATCTTCTGTTCACAACTTCTATTCCTTAGCTATTATCTTTGATCATCAATATTATACAATCTTTGCCTGCATGCACGGCATACATGCAAATCTGTCTTTCAATTCCAGACTCAAGATGCTCCCATCTGTTCCCTTGAGACACAGCAACATACCTCATAGGAAAATAGAGAAACATCAAGGATTCATACTATGCTCTGAAGTGATGAGAATTCACTCAGCAGTGGTGGCAGCTGATTTATATTTGTGAAGTCTTCCATCACATTGAGAATTGCCACAATCTGTCCTTCAGGCAGACATCTATTACCCCTAGCTCCACCTTATAGCATTGCTCAAAATCATCATTTTAACTGGTAAGATATTTAAAAATATACATGGTTAATCAGCAAGAACCTGTGTTGTAATGTACAAATTATTGTCCTTTTCAGTGATTATCAACCTGTTCAATTAATCTGTTCTACAGTAATTGTTATAGCAAGTGACATTTGGAAGTCACATTTGACCTACCATTCCCTCTTGACCTAAGAATATAAGGATTGTCATACTGTATCAAACCCAAGGTTCAGCTAGTCTAGTATCCTGCCCCCCATCAGAGGCCAGTACCAGATGCTTCTGAGAGCAGTGTAAGAACCCCCACAGTAGGCAGACATGTCTTCTTAAGAGGAAAACCTAGTTATACTGCCATCTAGCAGGCAAAAGAAAGGGAGCTTCTCTCCTACATACCTCCTAAGGTCTACATCTCTGGTCCTGAAGACCTATAGTGATTTGCAGAAACAGGCCTCTCTTTGGGCATATCTTAGCACTGATGTAGCAGTGGACCAGATCCTCAACCAGTGGACATAATGGACCAGATCCTCAACTTATTTAAGTAGTCATTGCTTGGTTGGAGTCAGTGGAATTATGACAACGTACATCAGCTGGGGACTTGGGCCACTGACTTCCTGCCCACAGGATGGAGGAAGGGACCGTGATTAGGAGATACTGTCCTGTTTCCTCCTACCCCTTAATGTGATCAGTGAGTCAAGAACTTCAGCTGGGGTAACTTGGCACAACTCGACTAACTTCAGTGACACTACACTGATGCACACCATCTATGGATCTGACTCATCACATCTTTTAGTACTGTTGCATTAAACTCTCAAATGAATGGGAAAACAGCCAGCTTCCATGTGTATCTTCCTTTACCTTGATGGACTATTAATGCAAGATACTCAACTCATTAGTGGCAGAAATAGTAGTTGGCAATTTGTAAATTGCTTGCCCGACTCACAGGCAGAGGTTCTGAAACTCTAAAGGTTCAGATACTGCACTGGATAGTCTATAGGCCAGTTAAGCATTTTCATTAAAAAAAAATTAATGGCTAATGTTATCATCTTACTTTTATAGAAAATGCTACAAATTGTCTGCCATTTGGTGCAAAATTAAAGGTGTTTGGTAAATAACAAGCAAACTGCCTATTATTAATTTACTATGTACAAAATAAAGTTTTATTATGAAGGAGACAGAATTTTATAGTTAAATGTCTAGTCACTTCAAGTCTGGACTTAAATATTCACTTTATTATTTTTATTACCAGAAAGAACTGTCCATCTCATGCAAACATTATAATATGCTGGTGTTTGTCAGTAATTGTCCCAGATTCTGTAAATCGTGGCATTGAGAATACGTCACATTAAATACCTACTTTTCTAGTAAGATTAGTCAATCACTACCCAAAGATTGATTTGCTAGTTACTGCTTCATATATTGCACCCAGGAATATGACTGAGACCTACACATTTTAATAGGTATTTAAATATGTTTTCCTCTTACTAAGAAGATTTGCCTTAAAAGTCCCAACATTTTTCTAACAATTTCTCTACTTTTCCAGAAAGATTTGATGTATCTTTTTACTTTAAAAAAAATGAAACTAAAAGTTGCTGAACTTTTAGTAATAATATTGGGCCAAATTCATCCATGATGCAACTCTGTTAACTAGAATAGACTACACTAGGGTTTAATTTAGACTCACATAAACTGTCTCCTGATTATATTAAACCCTTTTGTATACTATGCCTAATAAAGAGATCACTTTTTATATTCTAAGTCTCAAAACCTATCCTGGGAGGAAAGTGCAGTATAAGATTTGGAACCACTTCCATTGCTACTAATAACAACTATATTTATTTTCTTTGGCAACCAAGGCCCTAAGGCTTCTGAGAGCTTTCACAAAACAAAATACCACAATTATACAACAAGGCAATATGCCAGAATAGAAGACCGAGGCAATAGAGGAGACTACCCCTCACAAAATAAAATACCTCTCATAAATATGGCCCAAAATAGCATTTTAATACATAACTAACATTCAAATGGAAATAATTATTTTAAAAAGTCAGGAGCCTTGCTCTGGAAGGTGCTTTAGCACAGACATTTTCTAATTTGCCTCTAAAAGAGGCTTTGCCTTTTGTTCCCCCTTAACTATATTTTGGAATGACGTTAATGCCAGTCTTCACAATAACCATTGTCATCACACTCCCTAGGCATCAAACAAATCTTGAGGTGATTATCCCATCCATTAACTGGAATGTTTGAATTTTGCACTGTTTCTTACTCCCAAGTTGATTATAAGAGTTTGAGTTGATCATCTGTTTTCTTGCAGTAGGAATTGGTCACTAAGTGCTAGTGGGGATAAGATCCACCAGCAATTCACCTATATTTATGAAGAGAGAGAGGATGTTTTAAAATATATCCTTCTCTTCTCTGCTCAGCTAACCAAACCCCTCAAGTCTGCAGCATTCAGAAGGAGGGGTTCTTTTGTGCAATTTCTTGTCTTCCTGCTTCCTATGGAGCCTTAGGAAGACACAAAAGAGAACAGAGAAAGGGAAAGTACTTGAAATTTTCCCTGCATATAATAGTTTCCTCTGCTCTTCCTCTCATTCCCTCAACCCATATTTATTATTTAACATGTTTATTATGGAAATGCCAAAGGGCCAGCCAAGAGTGGGGACCCCTTTGTACTATGTGCTGTTCAAACACAGAACAGTAGATGGTGACTGCCCATAGACCTTACAACGCAACCTGAGAAGACAGATACGGGAAGGGGGGCAGGGTGAGGGGTGGAACACACACAGAATAAACAACGAGATGGCAGCAAGTGCCATCTTAGTACCCTGATTTTTTGGGGGGGGTGGAGAGGTGCTTGTGGGGGTGCATTACTTAAAAGAGGATCAGCTAAAGAAAAAGCCAGGGAAAGGATGGGGACAAGAGGGACAGGTGTAGAGTGAAGCTGAGGTGACAGACTGTAATGGAGGGAGAGGGAAGTTTGGAGCAAATAGCCAATCAGCACAGGGCAGGGAAGTCCAGTCAAAACTACAAAGTTTTCAGAATTTCCAAGGGATCAAAAGGTCCCTGCTTTGGCTGCTTCTACCCTACTGGCTGGAGTCTCTGGCTGTCTCCTCTCTGCAGTTTTCTCCCAAGCCCACATCATGGGGGATGGTAAGGCACCTTAGCCTACTCAGGTATAATTCCATCTTCACATATACTATAGACTTCCAAACATCTGCCACAGCAGGGCACCCCTCCTGCAGACCTTGTACACCAGCTCATTTTAAGATGTTGGTGCTTGAATCACACTATTGAGTGCCTTGTAGCTGAGGCACTGCACTGAGATTCAGGAGATCTGGCACAAACTGTCTGGTAACCTTGGTACTTAACCTCTCCAGCCTCCGTTCCTGATCTGCATGGCGAGGATAATATGTCATTTCCCCCTGTCTTTGCCTGTTGTGTCTATTTTGATTGTAAGCTCTTCAGGGCAGAGACTCTTATTCTTTGTGTACAGTGGGGCCTCTAGTGCTACTGCAATGCAAAATAGAATAAAATAAAAACAAACAACATTCCTGAACAAAAAACTAAGAGTTAAGTCAAAGTGATTTTCAGTGGAGTTCCAAATACGTTACTGTTGCTTTACAAAGATTCTGCACTTAAACAAACAAAAAACCCAACGAACACCACCACCACCCTAACCTCAGAATATCTGAAAATGAACAGCTGAGTGATCCAGCCTATGCCACATAGCCCTTCATCACTGAATACCCACTACCCACCCCTATTCAAAACCGCATATTGAATTTTACAAAAACGTATGCAAAGGTCAAAACAACAAGTCAGAACTTTCACCTTGAACTGTTCTCGTAAAGAATGCCCTTCCATAGTGCTGTTTCATCTGTACATAAATGTGAGCAAACTTCTCTTTTTATATGGCACATTGCTACTGTTCAGAAGCTGCTGGAAAATACAGAGATCTGGAAAAAAGCGTAATTACAGTTAATATTGCATCCACATAAGGAAGATCCATTCTTTGGAAATAGGGATCTAGAGCGGCAAGTCTATGAATTGTGACATCCCCCCCCCCCCTCCTCTCTGAGGTACACATACTTGTCATCTATACTGATGCTTTGTCTTGAGCTATGCACCCAAATAGACTATTTGTGATTCACAGATATATTATGCAGAGCTATCAGAGGTCAAACACAGAGCAATTCTATACCTCTGATGTCAGCCTGAACAGAAGCATTGTTCTTGGCAGTGACAGGAAAAAGGCACCATATCCAAATTACTGAAAGCCTTCTCATGACAGAAGAAAAAGCTGTCAGTTTAACAGCTGAACACAGAAGGTTCACCCAGTATATATATCCTTCTCATTCATGTAACATAAAACCCTGGAAAAAAAAAAAAAGCTGGAATGGTGACGGATTTTTTTAAGTTGTAAAAGCTCTTGTCATCACTGAACAAAGAAAACTGGCCATGTGTGTTGGCAAGACAGTACCACTGAATTACTAAATGGAAGGAGAGAGAAGGAGCCTCAATATATATCCACAATATGTATATATAAAATAAACTATATACAATATGTGTATACACACTATTTTATTTATTTATATACACACACATTTTGTTTTAATATTTATACTGCGTATTTTGTAAGTATATACACACGCATATGTACAGTATATATCAAATACATAAAGTTTCATTTCCATAATGGGTGAAAAACTGTTTTGACTTCCCTTTGTTACTGTCTTTCCTACCCACCCAAACAATATCTAAGAGCCAAACTCTGCTACGTTCAGTCATGTTGTGTTGTTTCTTACTCCCTGAGGAGTTCCTTTGGCTTCAGTAAAACTACATGTGGAGCAAAGTGCTACTCGGCATTAGCGAGAGTGGCAGAATCTGTCCCTCTGTCTTTTTAGAACTACAATTACTACTATATTAGCAACGATTTATTTTTGTTGCTATAGGATAATTTTAAATGTACACAATGAGCAACATTCATATGCAAATGCTGAATATGTTTCTCCACTCACAGGTTACATCCCTATTACCCTAAAGCAAAATTAAAAATATCAACAAGCATAGTGCACAACAACTAGCCTACCTAGATGCATCATGCAGATCACTCACTGGATGGTGAACATGCACCAGTCAGTCTCATCCGCCACACTGTCCTTTAAGATATATCAGTCCTGACATTAGATGGTATTGGATTTGTTTTCCACTGCTCCTGGTTTAGTAGTTTAAAAACTAAGGGGGATTATTTAGTGGGAGGACCATAGAGAGGATGCAAACAGTCTCAGAGAAAAGTGAAGGCTCTAATGAAAATCCGCTCCACCCCCTTTAAAGTGCATGTGCAGTTCATCACTAATATCAAAGGAGATGGGTGGCTATGGAGGGAGAGGGAGAAACAGGGAAGAAGTCCACCATTGCTAATTGGCTTGAATGGTGACCTAAACAACACTATCACAGATTCCTCACCCATTTGCTGAACTCTTGAGCAGACAGTAATTGGAGAATAGGAGCTGAATCACTCAGAGTTTGAAGAAAGCTTCTGTTTAAAAGAGGACAAAACGCATCAGATATTCGTCCTCAATGCTAAAAGATGGTTATATTACCTGACCCACTGCCTGAAAGTGTAGATTCGCACCATGGAACTAGATCCTCAGATGATTTAAATCAGTATAGTTTCACTGACCTAAATAAAACTGGACTAATTTATGCCAGCTGAGCATCTGGCTCCATTTTAGTACAGCTATTGAAATTGTTATCCATGGATGGGACTGCAAGCTCTATATTACACATCTTCTGAGCTAAAAGATAGGTGAGATGTAGACACATACAGCATTAGCACATAATATTAGTACATTAAACATTGAAAATATTACAAGCAGAGATTATTCTTTTGTTCCCTGTGGTTGCTTTTTACTACTGCAGATTAAGGAAAAGAAGAGCATCTTTGTTGCATAGAAGTTTGTGTGTTCCTGCTGTTTCTCTCTCACTTGAAGTCATAGCCCTCTGTTTATGACAGCATAATTGTCTCCATGGAAACTAATTGTGTTATCATGAAACAGAGCACTCAGGTAATATTTGGACCCTGCAATTTAAAACCTAATAAGCATACAAACTAGAGTGATACAAGTAACTGGGTTTTTTTGGGGTTCACTAATGGTTCTGAAAAATACAAAAAAATAAAAAGGGTTTCAGTCAAACCAAAACCAACATTTTTCAGAATTTTCAGGGAATCAAGAAAATTATAAAAATTTTGTTTTCAGTCAAACAAAATGTTTTGTTCACATCTTTAGTCTTTTTTTAATAAAAAGAAAGAAAATGAAAGACTAGTTTCACAAACCTGAGGAACAGCAGGTGATGGAGCCCAGTGGTGAGGGTACTCACTTGGGATGTGGGAGACAGGTTTGAATCCATGCTCTGGAGAGATTCTGGGGCAGGACTTGAACACACAACCCTAATCACCAGCCTACAGCATATTCCAGGCTCTCTCCATTAGCTCAGCTGATTGTTTTGACATTTCTGAATTTTTTCTCTTTTTCACTTTCAACCCAAACAATCTGCCAAACTTAATGCAAATTCAAGAAAATTTTAATCAACCCAAATCTGTACTAGTCAGCAAAAAAAAAATTGGCCAAAATTATTTGCCCTATGTTAACAAACAGATTTCGCATATCTGTGCCTATTATCCCTATTGATGCAAATTTGAGAAAACACGACAGCATTCTTCTGTTCATCCAAAATAAATGACTCAGCAGTTTAGGGATAGGCTAACTTCTCAGCTGTTCAGCATTATAATGGATGACTTGGTTTGGATTCAGAAGCATCTATGTCCATATAAAGTAGGTGTTAGATCTTATTACTCTAAATTGTGGGCAACAGAAACATTGACTCAGAAAGAGGATACGGTGAATCACGTTTATGCTAAAGAAATGAGTCCGGTCATTGTTAAAGCTCCTATCATCATTATTTTTCTTGACTTCCCAATTTAATACATTTATTCCACATAGACTTTCATCAAGATGAGGAGTGTATAATTAAGGGCCTGTGGACCACTTTAGGTAATGTACATATTGGCCCAAATTCAAACCCTTTCTGAAGTTTGACAAGTTCTATACACTTAAAATCAAAACAAGACAATTTTGGATAGCTCTGCACTTCCTGGTTTTGGGGAATATTGAAGGACAGCTATAGTCTTTTCCCCAGACCCACCAATGTGTTGCACATAGTAAAGACTTTATTAAAGGTTTTCATTGGTAGATACATTAACATAGAAGTGAAGATATTTGATATCTATGTGCAGGAAGAGACTTTGTAATAGTTAGATACCCTAAGCAAAAACCTATCACTGAGTATAAATGCTTGCTAGCATTTAATTAAAAAGGGGGGGAAAAGCAACATATCTTTATTTTCAGTAGCCCTGGAAACAATGGTTAGAATGAGTGTGAACCAGTGAAAAGCTTTCATAAACCATGCATATCAACCTGGAGCACTCCCAGAGCTCAGTGCTGTGCCTGGAGTCAATGGCAAAAGTGTAACTGATTTCAGAAGTGCAAGAGTGGGCTCCAAATCAGCTGATCTATGAAGATGCTTGGTAAAATCTCCAGATATTGATTTTTTTGGCAAATATTTTCAGACATTTTGAATGCGGGGGGCGGGGGGGCAGAGGACGGGGAGAGTCACAGAATGAACTGTTTGTGATATTTTTTTTTAAAGTCATCCTGTTTCTCAACCAGCTTTAACTGGTAGCCATTTGTAATAGTTACCAGTTGAAACTGTAGGTAATAGTTTGTGTGTACAAGAGTGTGTTTGTCTGTAGGTGAATGAGTGATGGGGAGAGACACACAGATGTCATTCCTGCATATCTGAACTATCAGAACTACCTGGATACCTTAGCACAAAAGACATTTTTTCCTGGGTGGCCATCATAGATACTTGCCAGAAAAGAAACAGATGGAGCTGATAAAAGGCTAAAATGAAGTTCATCTATCCATAATGTAACAATAAAACAGCATAATATAATTATTTCTTATTTGCTTGGTAAGCTGAGTCTTAACACATTTAATGTAAAAAGTCTCATTTTTCATTCCACAGCCTACCATCCATAGCTATTGTTTTCTTAGAGCAGTTTGCAAGCTCTAACAACATATAAAGTAACTCCTTGTAACTTATTTTGTAGTCGTGATGCCTTTAGATTGCTGTGCAACCCTACACTGACATCTTGTTTAAATTTATAAGCAGAGCAAATCATGACTTCCATTGCTGGCAGGTGTGTGCAGGTTGGAGAAATAAATACATCCTCACACAGAGATGAAGTTTGTAGGTATCTCTTTTCTCATTTATTGACAGAATACATTATACAAGGCACTGATCTAGCTTCTCTCTCCCCACTCTTCTCCCACTTTCATTCACAGGATCCTCTGAGCACACAAACATTTTTCTCTTTCCTATTTTCCCATTCTGTCTTGCAGGTTTATCCCACACACCTGCAAGAGCAGGAGATCTCAGTCACAAAGGGCTGCCAAGCCTCTCGTGTCAAGGAGGAGATGTAACATAGAGCATCTTTTTCAGCTTCATTAATAACAAAACACCTGTGAGCGAGGGAGTTGAAGAGTTTCTGTCTTCATCATTTATGAATCTCCCTCCCTACTGTGGCACTTATCTCTCTGCCAGCTCAACCTGGCACAATTCCTCGGCATCTGAAATAAACAACTTTTGTCTACAGCAAAAAGGGTTTGGATAGAGAGGGTAGGAGGTGAGGAGAAAATAGTGCCAAAGGCTGAAAGCCCAACCCTGGCTAGCCAAAACAGTTGCAAGCCCTGAAATTTCTCTACTTTTATGCCTTGCTTTTCACTGTACTTTGGCTTCAAAAGAAAATACCTGGAGTTGGTAGGAACAAACACATGCTCTAATGACTCAAGGACTAAAACTGAGATTGCAGGGGATAAGGTAGTGAGCAAACTTGCACTGTATTCTTACTGACAGAGAAAGTAAAAGTGGGTGAGATTCATCGGCAGATAAACAAATTAGTTTAATTTTTGATGGCAAAGTATATAAGAGAAATTAACGGAGTAACTCTTATTCGGCTTGATTCTCTCCCTTTCCTTGTATCACTGTTGTCCCTTGAGAGATTAAACCCTAAAGGAGAGCAGGTAATTTTTGTACTGCTATCTACCCTGGGAGGCTCCACCAAAGAAAAAAAGTTTTGCTGTGCAGCCAGAGCTCAATAGCTGCCCTGCCAGCAGAGCTGCCTTAGATACGAGAACATCCCCCAGGTGACCTGACCAATCAAGACATCAGGTACTTTGATGACTAGTCAAACTAGCTCCAGCCAGCCCATCAGAGCAGGGCAGATTTTTAGCAGCTAGGAACCCTCTTACGGGCCTTTATCAGTGGAAGCCTGTGCAAATCAAAAGCCTCTCGTACTCCACAGTATGGTACCAGCGTATAAAAGACCCCGAGGAGAGATGGATAGGTAATATCTCTGTGCAGCAGTAGCAAAGACAACAGTGACTGTCAGATGAATTTAAACAGATATAAAAGTAGAAGAATCAAGTTGTAGGAAGAGAGGGTATGCTGTATCTTTAAACCTAAATGAGTCATCAAGTCAGAGATCCGAGTGAATCAGCCTTTTTAGCCTTTGTAAAGGTCACAATACATTTGTGAACCTCCTACAATGTTCTATGCCATTAGTCATGAGGAGGGTGTCTCACCACTCTTGCCATGCCACCTCACAGCTCCTTGTTTTTCTCCTTTATGGTCTTTATAGACATAAAAATCAGGTGCTTAAAATCTGCTAAAGCCATTAGGAGGATTTTCTTCTTTTTGCCTTCAGTGTTTGTGTGGACATGCTGGGTGGGAGGCTTGAGCCATATTTGGTGGGAGGAGGCAATGTGTTAAAAGCTTCCCCACAGCTTTTCTAAATCCCAATCTAAATCCCAGCCTGCAGCACCTTTGCCATGTCAGAGACTGAAAACTTAGTGTGAGACTGACCATTTTACTTGAACTGGGCCAGATACCGTGAAATAGACACATGCTCAATGGATACTAGAATGAGCCCAAACAACTTATTTCTCTTTTTCCTGATATAAACTATTAATTGAAGCCAAAGCCTTTAGTAATGAAATGCAAACACTCTAGAAAATATATAGCATGTATCGGATGAAGGTATTCAGAACTAAGAATTGTCATTAGGTATATTACTATCACATTTTTCAACCTGTTGTTTAGGTGCAAATCTGTGGAAGGGTGACCATGTACTTGGCTGTAGTATTAGAGACATTCGAATTACAAGATAAGTACGTAAAATGTATTTTGCTCCAAACAATAAATTTTAAAAAGAAACAAGCCAAAAGGCACTGATCTTACAGCATGAAAAAAAGATACTTTGAATGGTCATATGAAAGGCACAGGAATCAAAATTGTCTTTTGTGGTAAGTGGTGAAAAACAGTTGCTTGGAAAAGTTTTCTGCACTTGATTCTGCTAAAGTGTTTCTAGCCTTGACAAAACACAAATAAAAAAATGTTGGACCTTACACTCATGTTATTTTGAACAGCGGACTGCTAGCGGTTCTGTCATGATTTTAGCAGCCACTGTTTCAAATAATGTTTTCTGCTTTTATGAGAACTTCAACCATTTGAAATTTAGGATTCCAAACTATTTCAAATGATTTAAAAACAAACAAACCCTTAGTCAAATGGTTAGGTCTAAATTTTCAGATAATTGCATGTGTTTTGGGTATGAGACTTAATATTCATATGAATAATGATCATTTGCAGACTGATAGTGGAATTTTCAAAAGTGCCCAAGTAACTTAGGAGCACATGTCTCATTAAAACTCAACTGGCTTTCTAAGTCAAATTCATCTATAAAGTCAAGTTTCATTTAAAAATGCTTGCACTCCTAAAATCACATAGGTGCTTTTGAAAACTGCACTCAATTTCAATGCACATATTTACATAGGGATCTATGTGCACCATGTTATGAAAGAGTAGGCCTTAATGTTTAGTGGTCATGGTTTATGAAGTATCAGCTGCTAAAATTAAGTAGTAAATAATTGTATATGCAGATTGGTTGGCCATTTAAAAAATGTGGGCCCTAGAATGACACAGCAGGAAGGGAAGCTTAGCTGAGTGAAAGACAAACACATTATTCCAGAATTTCATAAAATGTGTATAGAAATGGAAAGATTAGTTGAATAAATTACTTGAAAGCTATCACAAAATTGGTAGACTGCATTATCTGACAAATATTGCTCGGCCAGCTCTCGTGCTCAGGTTCTTAGCCAAGTGAAGCGAAACATCCAAACTAAACTCAAACTTTTCAGCTGTGGTTTTCTTTCTTTGAAGAGAAATAATCTTAATAAATAACAACAGAACTGAAACTGTAAGATCCCATTTTGAAAGCTCTCGCTGAAAGTAAGTGTTATTAGGATCCTAGTGAAAACTGAAAGGAAACAGGGAGATATGAGAAATAACAGATGTGGGAGGAGAAAAGTAACTGAGCCAGAAAGTGGTAATGTGAATGATCTTCTCTTTACTGCTTTAAGCCAGGTAGAGTTAGAAACAGATTGGAAACTAGTAAAACATACAAAAAAACATGTGAGAAATCAGCACAACTCAGGGACCTCATTCACAGATTAAAAACAAGTGACACAGAAAGAATAAAATGCATGTAAGAGGAAGACTAGAGTTTAGAATAGGAGTTAGATATCAAGATCAGATTCTCACCTGCTGTAAATCAGCATAGTTCCACAGCTGCTTCAAAAATGCAACTCTTTGTAGAAAACATGAGCTACTTCACAGGCTGAATTTTCAAACTATTCTACATCTTGAGGATATAAGTATAATAGTGAGTAGAATGTAACCTGGTGCTGACTCAGAAAATATTCATGCCTCAGACCCTTAACGTGAATGAGACAATTGCTAGAAGGAGAAGACTGAATTTGTGATTTTGCAAATCATGTGAGTGACTTTGGAGTCCTATGGAAAGTCCCTTTTGAAAACCCCATGCACAACTTGCAAGGCTCTGAGTGCCCACAACTCCCACTGAGTTATTGGACTCATTACTCAAGAGCTCATAGGATCTGATTTTTGTTCATTAACCTAAACCCATCAGTTTAAATTCAGTGTACATTTACTCGCATGACATATATACCATGTTGTGTGGTTTAGAAAGCAAAAACTGTGTTTGTACATAGATGTGCATATGTATTTACACACAATACTTGATTAGGGATGAGCATATTGATGGGACAAACATTCATAGTATATGCTATTTTTATTCCTTTATGATAAAACAATTAGCTGGAATTTGCATTCTAGGAGCACTGCAAGTTTGTCAACTGTTTTTAAAAGAACAGTCTCCTAAAACATATATGCTTTGTGCTTGGTGAGTAAATAAGGTAATTTATCTCTTCATCTGATACATTCATCTCTAACAGCGTCCTATGCTCCAACAGCAGCAATTTCATCCCACACTGTATTTAATAAATTGCACTGCAGTGCATGCAGCATTTCTACCTCTCTGTAACCATGTCTAGGTATCTAAAGTAAATTGTTGTGTGGCTCATCATCTACTTCTCTAGTTAATATCTATTATTCATGACCGCGTCGTCACTGTAAGAACAAAATCCAAGTTGTTTTCCATTCAAATGGCAGGTAAGATGTTCTTAGCAAGTAAAAGCCCCAAATAATTCCCACAGATACAATTCTCTTTTCATATAGCAGTGTATTCCATACAAGAAATGGCTTTAAACCAAACAATTAGAAACCTGGAGATTTAAACATTTTCACAAAATCCAGGAACCTAATCTTAAACATGCTGTGTAACAGCTTGGCTTCAATAAGGCTCTTTGAGGCACATGGTGCTATTCAGCCTAAGAGTTGCAGAGTCAGGCATATGTAATAATAATGCAGAATGAAGAAAACAGATGATGATTGGTATGATACCTTTTAAAATCTGTTGTCTTCCACAACTTCACATTAATGAATAGTTTCTTATGATTCTATGGAGTGATACTCTGAAATCTGACCATTTTTCCCCGCACAAAAGTAGTTTGACCAACTGATCCAACCCTCCCTGCCTAGTGCTCTCTGCCCTCCATGCCTGGCTGGGCCCCTGGGACAGACCTGCTCTCCTAGTACCTGGTGCTGCATCTTCCCAAGGCAATGCATGGTGGAGCATACAGGGTTACATGCCCCCCTCCCCAGATTTCTGCCAGGGTTCATACCAGAATGTGGCCAGCAGCAGCTTTTTGGCACTGTGCAGGAGGGAATGGATGACCTCTCTTTGCAGAACTCATCTCTTCCCACCCCCTACACTCCCCTGTGGCTGGAAGCAGCATGTCCCTTTCTGCCCGCACAGTGTCAAAAGGCAGCTAACACCTCCAGGCTGCCGCTGACCACTGACATAACCCAGGGAACATCAGGGCCCAGGGAACTTGACTGCAGGGGCTTCAGCGAACTGGGCTAGAGAGGTGGCTCAGCAGACAAGGGTGCCTAGGGGGCGGAGTGGATGAAGAGGGTACTAAGCTCCTGCCCAGGGAGCCTGCTGTGAGGCCTGCAGGGTTGGGGCATTAACAGGCTGGAAATAGCTTCCCACACACACACACCACTCCAGAGCTTAGCTGAGGGGCAGAGCGGCTTTGGCATATGGAGGGCTCGATTGCCCTCCATATGCCAGCAGCATGCGCAGCTTTGGCATATGGAGGGCTCGATTCCTCCTGGCCAGCACACTGGACTGGAGGGTCTTGGGCTTTCCTGAGGCACTGGCCCAGACAGAGGCAGTGGGGGGAAGGAAGGAAGCCTGCCAGCCAGGCTGTTGATGAGCTGAGTGCTCCGACTGGGGCTGGTTCGCCGCACAGTGCTGGGAGCAGGATGTGCCCTGCTGGGCGGGGGTGGGAGGCTGAAAGGGCAAAGCAGGGAGAGGACCATGACAGGGGAGCACATAAAGGGTTGATGGGTAGGTAGTAGAAGTGACACATAACCGGCTGCCACCTGGTGCCTGCCTGCACTCACCAGCCGCCCCAGCACACAGCCAGTGCTGGTCAGAAACGGGACGTGGGGTGTGGCCCTGCTGGCAGAGAGCCAGCAGGCGACTGCACTGACAGACCAGCAGGGGGACCAGCTGGCCCTACATGCAGCAACTTTACCCCACCACCAGCCTTGCACGCCCACCCCCATTGCTGGTCACGGGACCCGACCACTCACCGACGGTGGATGAGCGGCTGGCTAGCAGGGATCCAGCCAGCAGCAGGACCTGCCAGTACTGATGGTGAGGAGACAGGAAATATAGGCCAATTTGCCCATTTTTAAGAAAAAGTCAGAACATCTGCAGAAGGGCAAAAATATGGGACTGACCCTTTAAAAATGGAACACTCTAAGCAGAGCCCTGAAGTCTGCCAGTATTTTGGCTCTAGCCATGAGTGTACCAGGTATCAATTCATGTGCTGATACGGCTTTGTTTAACAGCTTATGAGAATACAGTTCTTCCCTGCCATGTCTTCAATTTGTTTTCTGTCTCATTCATTATCAGCTGGTTACAGAACCATAGGCACCAACTCCATGGGTGCTCCAGCCCTGGAGCACCCACAGGGAAAATAGTGGGTACTCTGCACCCACTAGAAGTCAAGCTGGCCAGCCCCCTCCTCCTCCTCTGCCTCTTCCCCGCTTCTCCACCTACCTCCCAGTGCTTCTCGCCCAGCCACAGCCAAACAGCTGTTTGGCTGCTCCGAGGGGCAGAGGAAGAGGAGGAGTGGGAATGTGGTGCACTCAGGGGAGGAGGCAGGGCCAGGGTGGGATTTGGGGAAGGAGTTGGAATAGGAACACGGAAGGGGCAAAGATTTTGGGGAAGGGGTTGGAATGGGGGTGGGGCAAGAGGGGATGAAGTCAGGGCAGGGCTGGCGACAGAGGGAGGTCGAGTACCCACCAGTGGGAGCAGAAGTCGGTGCCTATTGTGGAAGAAGCAAAAGCTTTGACAAGGATTTGTAGGGGATCTTAATGCATGTCAGTCTGTTAGCAAGAGTTAGGCCAGCTGTAACCCTAATGATGTGAGATTTGTAGAAGCGAGGATAGTGTGAGGTGAGTAGGAAAGAACTGTGTGAGAAGTTATCACACCTTACCCTGGTAATCAAATACGTAGACTGGCACCCAGAAGTGAGGAAAATAAGATAGCAGGCTAGCCTATGTATAAACAAAATGCAGCTGTTGCTCATTATTGTCTGTATTATTGTTTGTTATTGTCTGTAACAAAGGTATAAATGCTTGTTGTAATTGTTTATCTGTTGAGAGACCTGTCCGGGACTGGGGCAACCCAGTGTCCTAGGGCACTCCCTCCCTCTATTGCAATTGCTGGAGAAATAATAAAGTATTTGATTTTGCTGCACCCAAACAAAGAGCGAGAATTGAGTTTTTCTCCAACACTATGTACAGAACATTCATGTTTAATGTAGAACAAGGCAGAGGCTCAGAATGATGACTGGCTGTTCAGTAGGTAAATGCCAAAGTGATGACTTATGTTTCCAAAATTTTATCTGCATAACCACCAGACAAGAAAGAGGCAGTAGTGCTTATAGCTCTCATACACTGATATTTCAAATAGTGCACTTGATGTATTTTCATTGATGTTCAAATACTCAGTAAGGTTCAACTGCACTCAGATCTCCATCTCAATCATAAAAGCCCTTCAGAAATACCAAATAAGGGAAGATCCTACTTGGCATGTAGGCACTTAACTTCCATTGAAATACCTAAATACCTTTTAGGTTCTGGGCCTAAGCCCCTACCAATTGGATCTAATGATAACCATCTTCCATATTGCTCATGATGCCTCTGCCAAACATCCCATGAAAAACTTCAAAATAAAATAAGGAGCTAGTTGAAGAATCAGTGCAAATGAGCTTTTTGCCTTAAAATTTATTAACATTTCCCAGATAGCTTTAGTTGCTGTCAAGATGATTTGGCCCTTGCAGTTTGAGGCAGGTTTCTGGGAAAGATCAGAATGTGTTTGTGTGTATTTAGCGCGCTATAATTCCAGACAGGCTGAGGTCTGGCTTCTTGGTTTGTAGGAGCAAATTAGCCTTGCATTTTTTAGACCTGCAAAACGCATTATGGATGCTACTCATTATCCAAGACGTTATAGGTGCAAGTGCTCAGATTTGTATTGACTAACTGAAGCTGCAAAAATGAGGGTTCAGATTTAAACTTCAAAAAGGCATCCATCTTTCTGAGAGTGGAAACTTAAGTATGATATTATACTAAATAGTCCTAAAGACAACATCCAAGAAAACTGAATTTAAACAGCAGTTTAAAATAAGGTAGCAGAATATATATATATTTTTGGAAATTAAATACTCTTGCCTAGTTTTCCTTGGCTAATTAGCATCCCTTCTTAACAGTTTAAGAAACTGCTCATTTAGATCAGTGAATGATGGCTCTGAGATTAGGGTGTGGGGAAAATCTTTCTATTGGGAATAATCTACTTATGCAACTGTTTATCACTGCTTCAAATAAATAGAGGTTTTCCTTCCATATGTGCCAAGTATAAGAGAGCAGAGTGATTAATGAACCCTTGCATTTTGCCAATAAATTAACTTCAGACATAAATTCGTAGTTTTCATTAATGCAAGACATCACAAGTTTCATAATCCATTTAAATCAGTTTCATTGTAAGATTTTCTCATTTTTTTAACATTGTTTATATTATTTCCATTTGAGCTGCTGGGAATGGCATTTTGCACACCATTATTTATAATCTACAAAAATTAACTATGCTTTTAATTAACAGCATGAACACAAATTATTGCTCAATAAGTTATTTATTCAGTTGTGAACCAGGAGCTCTAAGACAGCATATAGATATATTTTTAATAGCGGGGTTTTTGTGTTTTGTTTTTAAGCTTTGGGGGAGGGGGATTCTTACATTCATTAAAATTTGACTTTAGTGTATCTTTCCAGTAATTGGCAAATATTCAGTTTACCATTGAACAAAAAAATGCTGTGAATAACTTTATAGACATTTCTTTTTCTTTACAAAGCACAGAAAAGTTAAAAAAAATACAAAGGGAAAAACAAAAATTAAAACCATATTGAATCAACATCATAGTCCCTCCGAACCATCATGTAGTGAGGTTAGTGCTTGAGAAATATGCTAGATTGATAGGCTAGGAGTCTAAAATCTATTTATCTGCAGAAGCACAATACAGAAGCTTGCACCGTTCCCGTCTGCATGCTTTCCTACTAATATACCTCATACATAATACCTCAAGACGTGAGAAGAAGGAGTTCTGTCTCCAGTCCCATTGGATCCTTGGATTTTTTCCAAGATAACCAACAAAGGAGAAACTCAGTGCCAATTTTTGTTGTGGTTTTGTGATATACCATGGGCATGTATACTACTAGGAATCAGACTGAGACAACAAAAGTAATTGCATAGAGTCTGCTATCATTTAGTAGTGACCAGGGCTGAGCAAATTCTGCAAAACAATTATTTGCAAAACCCCTTTCAAGTGTTATATTCCTTTTGTGTTTGCTCTCCATGCATTTCCTAACAAACAAGTTAATTGCAGGAATGTTGACCCATACACATCCCCAGCCCAACCCCATTCCAGATTTTAAGACAACATTACAGAATATTCCCAGAAAGTGATTCTAAGATTGTAAGTAATTGCACCATACCACACTTCTAAGAAATTAGATTAGTCCAATTAGAGAGCCTGAATACTCCAGTCAAAACAGCTCAAATTTTGAACTCGAAATATCAGCTATGCCGAGCAATATCCAGAAAGATTTTGAAAACAATCTGTAGCCTGAAGGCTGAGCACATATGTCATTTGTTGAATTATTTCAAATAATGAACAAATTTTTATCTCTGTGTGGACAAACAAACAGGGTAGGGGGAAGCTAAATTTAACAAATTCTTCACTGTGAATTTTATTCCTAACTCTATTCACTGTTAATCAAGATTTTACTTGGAGAGTAATTAACTATTGGAACAATTTACACAGGGATATGGTGGATTCTTCATCATTTGAAGTGTAAATCAAGATCAATGTCTTTCTAAAAGACATGCTCTTGCTCAACCAGAAATTATGGTATTGATGCAGGAAACACTATGGCCTGTGTTATACAGGAAGTCAGACCTGTGTTATACAGGAAGATGAGCATAACGGTCCCTTCTGGCCTTAAACATCTATGAATCTGAGACTCCTCAGGCTGTTTCTTTTCTTGTGCTGGTGTAAAACAGGAATAACTTGACAAGTCACTGAGATTAATGGTATCACACCCTTGTAAGAGTGACATCACAATCTGTCCCCCTATCCCACCTTGTCCACCAATTCTCTGAGACATCTAGTTCCCGATGATCTTGGATTCCACTATGGCCACTTCGCACCAACTGGCTTTTAAATGTCTGGAGATAGTCAGTGGACAGTTCCCTTTGTATAGAAGTACTCTCCACTGAAGACAGTTGGCTGACAGTTCAAAGGCAATAATCAGATGTGTCACTCAAAGCATCCAGCACATAATTTCTAAATGTAGTAAAGAACCATTTGGCTTTTATATTTGTGATACAAGATGGAATCTTAGAGGCATGGTTTTGCAAGTAGGGATACCAGAGTTTTGGGAGGTTGCTGCTTTTCAGCCTTGGAATCCAAATGCTTCACAGAAGACCAAAAAAAACCTCCCTCTGCTCCAGAAGCCCATCCTCAGAGTGTAAAGTAGAAGGATGGGGCTATTTGCTACCCTGCAGCTGGTCCAGAGGAGCTGACTGGCAAAGAAAACCACCCCCATAGAGTATTATTTCCCTGTTCTTGGCCAGGAGAACCCTTATTCTGAGAGCTCACTCCTCCAAAACAGTAGTATAAATAGTATAAATCTATTATAAAGGCAGTCCTAGAAGAAACTTGCAATCCGGGACTGCCTCCAATCTGCACGCAGAGGGAAGAAGCTAGATTTAGATTTAGAATTGGCTCCCTTCCTGCATGTTATGACCAGCATTAGAAGCTGGAATGGAACCTGAACTTCTCTGCATTTACATAGCCCAGACAGACTGCTAGAGGGCTCTTCTTCTTTGGGTGTTTGTGACGGTTGTGGAAAGTCTTGGTTTAAACAGTTCTGGCCCTTGCTGTTTTCTTGCATGTTTTTAGAGATGTTTTTATTCCATTTCATTAGCGACCGTTAAGGCAGATAAAACAGATAAACTTGCAGCTACAATGCAGGTTGTTTTAAAGTCTAATACACAAGTCCTCATTCTTCCATGCCCTGAACTAATCATTTCAACTAGCGCAAAGTGAGCACGAAAGGCTAACAAGTCAGAATGGTAACATTTGACATCACTGGTGTAAGTGGCTATACGGGGCCAAAGAGAATCAAGCCCACAATACTGCAACTTCATTCCACCCTGCAAGCATTAGACTAAGGAATGACCATTCCTCTCCTAATGGACCTCTTTATTCTTTCCATTTCATCCTTGAACTTCAGCTGATTTTAGTAGTGAAAGGACTTGCGGCAAAGCTGCCTTTATCTTCTACAGATACCTTCATACACCAGCTTTATCACAGCCAGCTCGTTACATCTGCTGTTCACAGTCACATGCCAGAGCCACCATAAGGCAACCCAGGGAGACTCCTCTGCACTACGTGGAGGGAGGCAAAATCTAAGTGTTGAGCTCCAAGTCCCTGCCACCACATTTAAATTCCCCTGCCAGCTATTTTCTTGATGGTTCATCTGGCCCAGTCTCCTTCAAATGAAGCTGTAGTGGCAGCTGGAGCTTTTTGGACATGACCGCAGTCTAAATGAACAAGTAAAATGATTAAATTCCAATGGAGTTAAAGGAGACAGTGCCTGGTATTTATAGGCAAGGGCATTTGTTATTTTAAAAAGTCAAACAGTTCATTTTTAGCTATAAGAACTTCATGTCATGCAAATAATGATTCATAATGACACCAGATTTGTTCCATTTGAAACATCTGTCAGCTTCTTCTCCTCCTTGTAGGTGAAGATGGAGAAGGCCACTTCCCCCTAGGGAAGTGATTTCAAGCCAAAGAAGACCTTTTTCCTAGCTGCCAGTGAGATTCTTGCTTTAGCCTTTCATTAAATGTATACAGTGTATGATTTACTGACGTGTCAGGGCCCTTAGCAAGAAAGATGATGTAGGATGTTGAACCATCAGAGACACTGATGATGGCAGAAAGTGTGAAGTTTGGTGACATCAGGATAGTAATCAGGGCAGAGGAGATTCCATTTGAGTTTGAGGGAGATGCTTTATGAACCTGTTGCGTATTTATGTATTCAGTCATGTAGGGCAGGCTGAACAATACCCCTGTGCAGAGGACAAGTACAAGGCCTACGCACTACTCTAAAGCCAACTAGGACTTTTGTGATGCCTAGGCCTTGTACTGAGCTTCTGCACCCTCAGCTTGTTAAAATACAACTCTCCAAATATTTGACTCTCATGAGCAAACTGATTTGAAATCACATACAGAAATCACACCTAGCACAAAGGCACTTCGCTTGGAATACCCAACTCAGCACTTTCTGTTCGTTCCCCCTTCATCAGAGAAAGCCTAACAAGGTGTAGCTAGGTCTTGCAGTATGCCTTGGAAGACAACAAAATCAGACTTTGCTCAACTACTACTTATTATGAGGTAATGCATAGGGGTGTCAGTCATGGATTAGAACCCAATTTCAAAGTCGAGGGCCTTCCACTGTTAACAACTTGTTACCAGCGCACTCCCATTAAAACAGGGAACACCTCAGATGTGGGGAGAACAGAAACGATAGCAGGAGTGAATCCTGCCCCCACTGAAGTCAATGGCAAAATTCTCCTCGACTTTTATAGGCCAGAATTTTGCTCACAGTCTCTAATGAATATAGGTCCAAACCATAAAAGAGCTTTATGCAGCAGATGAAAAATTAACTCTTCAGATATCATCAGAAATGAATTGGAAACTGGCAGAGTGTCTGGAGCATAAATGCAACATATTTGTTTCAAGAAGTCCTGTTAAGTAAGCTGTAACTCCTTGTGGACTACACGAAAGTGACTCAGTCTAGTGGTGACAAAGGCACCAACAATTGTGCAAGGTCACATATACATAGGGGATCATATGTCCAGGAGGAGGACAGAGTATAGAGATAAAGAGTGAACAAGGAACACAGAATTTACAAAAAAGGCAGGGCCTGCAGACAGAGGGTAGAAAATATAGTAAAAGAGATGGGACGAAAAGAGCAGGAAAAACGTTGAAGGTGTCCAAACTGTTTTTCTTCCCTTCTCAAAATTTTTAGTGGAACATGTCTCAGTTTGATGTTGAATGGGGTATTAGAAAGAAGAGGGGAAGGAGGAGGAGTCACTTTTTTTTGTCTCGTAGCCATAGGCGGTGAGTTCCATACCACAGGGGAGGCGAGGGAGATTCCTGGACCTGAGAGGGGCCCTAGGAGAACATGCAGTGACAGTGGTGGTGGTGAGTGTGCTGCTGCGGGGGGACAGTAAAGGGGACTCCTCCCCCAGAGCTTGCTGCTGCCAGCATGGAAAGGGCTAGGGGGCAGTCCTCCTCTCTGGCCCCTGTCCCAGGCAGCCTGCCTGCACCCCCAAACTCATCCCCAGCCCTGCCCCACCCCAGATCCCACACCCCCAGTCAGAGCTTTCACCACCCCACTGCACCCTTAACCCTAGCCCTGAGCCCCTCCAGCACCCCAAACACCTTATCCCCAGTCTCAGCCAGAGCCCTGGCCCCCGACACTCCTACTCTTGCCTGAGCCTTTCCCTCCCCCCATTACCAGCCCCAGACAGAGCCCTCACCCCCTAAACCCTTACTCTCACCCTGAGCCCCTCCAACACTCCAAACCCCTCATCTGCAGCCACACCCCATAGCCCTCACCCCTGCACCCCATCCCTCTGCAGCCCTCCCATCCCCAAGCTCCCTCCCAGAGCCTGCACCCCAATCCCCTTCTCCAGCGTAAGGCCTGCACCCCAGACCACCTCCCTCACCCAAACTCCCTCCCAGAGCCTTGGGCAGGTGGAGGGAGGAGTTTGTGGGGGCAGAGTTTGGGCAAGGGTGGGGTCTGGGCACCACCAAAATTTCTACAAACATGCCACCCCTGCCCGCAGCTGCAGATGTCTTTAGCTTTACCAAAAAATTTCCTGTGCCCCATTCCCAGCCACATGAGAAGACAATATCTCACAATGAAAATATGGTCATCCCACGCACAGAGTTATGGCCCTAATTCAGGAAAGCATCCCTAATCAGAAGGATGCTAAGTCAATGAGACTTTAGCCCATACTTGAAGTTAGGCACATGCTTAAATGCTGTCCTGAGTCAGGGACTATATATAAGATCTGGTCAAATAAATAATATTTATTGTGAATTTGCCATTTTCTTATTTAATAATTCAAAAATAAATATGAATATTTATGTTAGAGTGACACCTTGTTACTTCAACTGAGCTTGGGGTCCCATTGCTCTAGGCACTGTACAAAGACAACAGTGCCTGTTTCAAAGACTATATAATTTATACAGACAAGGTGCAGGATGAGACTCAGATGCATACGGAAGTGATGTGACACACACAAGATGATACAACAGGTGAATGGCTAAGCCAGGAATAGAATGGAGGTCTCCTGACTCAAAGTCCAGTGCCCTGTCCATTAGATCACACTGCCTCCCTTGTGTCCCACAGCCTAGAATCAGACATTACCAATCTTGAGAGTTTATACTCCAAAAGGAAGTCGACTTTCAACTTTGACCTGATTATGGTGGTGTCTTTTTATTGCATAAATAGCTGTTGTCATAGGGCAGCCCCAGATGGAGGAAAGCTGCAGCATGACAGGCTAACCAGATTCAGTTTCCCCTTTAGGAACTCCGAGAAATAGTCCAGAATGTCTTTCTGAGTACAAATAATCCTTGTGGTATTAATTTATTTTTTAAAAAAGGCCCATGCACAGTACAAAACAAATCCCAGCATCAAGTCTCATAACCACAGACATTAAGTAAAGCCCCAGTGTCCCTCACCATGCACAATTCTTCACTATAGCTACAGCATCCCTCACCACACCTCAGACCCAGCCCTCAGCTCTCCAGCTCCTGCATCCTGTTCTTCTGCTCTCAACTTTCAGCCCTCTCCAGCCATGGTTCTGTGGCTTAGGTATGTCAGCAGGTTAGCACTTCCATGGCTTGTTGATAATTCCTCCCTCTTTCCAGGAAGGGCCTCCAGAGAGCATTCCATGCTCTGTAGGTTTCCTTGGAGACCCAACTCCCAGATTTTTCCCCCTCTCAGACGTTTTTCCTTTATAGGCCCCAGTGCTGCCCCACCCACTTAACTGGCCAAACTGAGAGCACCTTTTCTAGCAGAAGGGAGCTGGACCTGCTTCATTTACGGGGACCAACACCCCCACAACACTGGTTCATTAGGAACTGTTTTGAGATCACTAACTCAGCTGAGATTTCCCATTAAGTTAATAGAAAGCATGGTCTTGTACTTAGAGCACTAGATTGGGACTCAGCAGATCTGGTTTCCAGTTTCTAGCTGTGCCAAAAACTTGCTATGACCTTGGACAAGTCACTTAATCCTTCTGTGCCTTTTTCCCCTGTATAGAAATAATGGGGTAACTATGATATTCATGGCATACTCAAAAAAAGGTTAGATAAAAACACGCACTCACTGGAAGGCTGCAATGTAACACTACTTTATTTCTTAATACTCAGAACAATTGCACAGAAGACCCCAGAAACAGAGAGAGACAAAGCAGGCTGCTCCCTAAAACATAGCTCAAACTACTGAACTCTAGGCTGGTTCTCTGCAGAACTGACTCAAAATGCATGATGTTTCCTTACAGAGCCCGCTACCCCACACTTAAAGTGATAGCTTGTGACTCCAACAATCCTCAGTGCACCACAGCAACAATATTTCTCTCCTGTCCTTTGTCTGTCTCGTCTTTTGAAATGTAAGCTCTTCAGAGCAGAAACTCTCTCACTGTGTTTATACCTTGCCTGGCACACTGGGACTGATCTCAGTTCAGCCCTCTAGATGAAAATGTAATGTATAATAAAATAATAAAGGTTAGTGAGGAGATATGGGCCACAATGTTTTCACTGGGTGGATAACGCCCAGCTCTACAATTCGAGCTCCTCTGCCCATCTAGCATAATTTACCATAGAGGTTAGGTTATGGATGAGAGCTAATGAGTTGAGATCTAAATAAGGTAACATTAGTATAAGTGGGACAGGAAATGGAGTGTCTGTGCCACTGACTGATTGGGCATTACTCAGGTTCACAGCCTGGGGCTTTTGTTGAATTCTCAGCTACATCTGTATAATATAAAGCCAAGAGTTCACTGATGTGGTTGTTCTCAGTAACATTACACCAACCATGGCTGGATTAAAATGCCCATATAGAGGTGAAAGTCCTCCTAGCTGATTCCTCTCCTTTGCCATATATTCCCCACAGTGGTTGTATTGTAGATTAAAAAAAACAAAACACCACCACCACAAAATCATTTTGATAATAAAAAATGTGCATCATTTTAACAGAAATGTCAGATCGTCTAAGTTGTTACCAGGGAACAACTACAAAATGTATCAAGTAGTAAAACGCTTCCTTTCTAATAAAATGTAACAAATTAGATAGATGATACTGAGCAACTTCAGTGGTAGAGCTACAGCTGAGTTATATGGGAGAAAAAACCCCAGCTCTGTTCAGATTCCATAATTATCATGATCTACAATCATGATCCATCACTGGCAGAACAGTAGATGAACCAATTATAAATCAGTTATTTATATTGTGGGCAATCATGAATAAGTATCATGAGAAGTTGTAATTCAAGTTCACAACCGTATGTACATTGCATTACATTTTAGCGTAAGAATTCATAATCCATCAAGAACAACCAAACAAATGCAAGCTAAGTAAAAACTATTTCTCTCCTCAGGGTATTTCATATGGGCTTTAAGTAACGGGAATAAATAGAGTGTAAGCGATATGCAGCACTTTCTGTAAATTAAACAAATAGTGTTAATACTTTTTGTAAGACTCCCCAAAGACGTAGCTTTAAAATTAATGAGCCTGCTAAAAATGTATTTTACATGCTTCAAGAACATGAATTTACCAAGATGTCTATGTTAGCCCGATAGTGCTGATGTGTTTCCCTCATGGCTTCCAAGCATGTAAATATTCAGGGGTAACATGGACATGATGAGGAAGCAGAGTAGCACAGACCTAATAAGCTGGCACTAGCCTTGTATTCTAGGTTGATACTCAATTGTTTGAAATTCTCCCCTCTTTCCTTTTTCCTCCTGATGCAAGAATCTTTGGTCTGCAAATCACACAGGAAGTGCTGCATTACTGAAATACAGCAGCTGTAATATACACCTGTTCAAATCAACATAGTTTATTATGACAATGATAATAGAGTCTTACTTACAAAGGCTTTCACTCCACAGCAGAACAAAGCCTGTGCAGCTTATTCTTTCATAAATAAAAAATTCAGGCAGCACAAGATTAGTGCAGCCACAGAGATCTTGAGTTATTTTATTTTGAAAAGAATGCAGAAGTTGTTGAGGCTTGCTGGAAGCTATACCCCAGGTTTGCTGGGCAGCAAACGCCATAGCAGCGTATTAGTTTTTCTACATTCTTAAATTAGAAGCACTCTGAGGCATAGGAACTGGGTTCTACACCCTGTGGGGGAGATTCTGTGCTGGACCTCTTAAACACTCAGAACAGAACTGATAACCTAGGGGGGAATAGGGGGTTAAGGTGACTTTAAGCCATATTTGTGCCCTGGCCTTCTCTTTCAGGGCAGCTGTGTGATCTTGTTGGGCTGTATGTGAGATTCTCACTTGCACTCCAACCCATTTATGCCAGGTAAACTGGTGCTAAAAGCCCTAGATTTGTCTAGGGGAGCCTCATCTGTCACACTACTTGCACCAGAGAATGCAGGCTGTCCACGAAGGACTGCTTTGCAAGCCTCAGGGTACAGGCCGTGCTGGGGGCATGGCTAGAGGCAGAAGGGGCATGATGTAGTTGGGTAGTGTAGAGATTCTGAGCAGACTTTCTGCTCATGAGGAGCTTCTAAAGGCTACAAACTTTACCCCCCAAGGCTGTCTAAATTATTCAGGGGCCATTCTGCTCCCCATACCTGCCCAAAATTTGGAGGGCACAATAGTTTCAATGCCACTTCACATCTTCATTCTTTTCTGCTATGACCTTTTGCTTGATCTCCACCCTCACATGTGCTCATTACTCTGACCTTTGCCCCCTTCCCTCCACCCACACACACACATCAGTGGTAAAAAGCACAGTGTGATTATTTACAACTACGAGGAGTCGGACTTTTACATCTGTAACTAATATTTAATCATTCTGCACAGCTTACAGGTAACTAATTTTTCTTCCCAAATCCAGTTATAATTAAGGCAAAATTAGCAAATTTTTGAATCAATTCTAGGAATGTTTATATAGCCATACTGTATTGTATTCATTTTTTCTGGAACTTACTGCTATGAGAAAACCTGAAATTTGCAGCTTGGGGAGATTTGCTACAGTATGGATCCTATTACTACAACGCTTGTAGCTGGAGAGAATATTGTGGAAAAAGGTGTGGCAATAAAGTGCTCATTAAATTACCCCTTCCCTGTCCGTGTCCTTCTTTAAATCAGGATTATTGTTTATCTATCATTGCAAAGGGTCAGGGCATTTGGTCAGTAATGTCAACATTTTCAAACTTAGATACATAAAGTTCCCATTGGTCAGCGCTTCAGAATTTCAGACCACTTGACTGAGGTACTTAATACAAGTTTAGGTGCCAATCTTTAAGCACCTAGAAAGATAGAGGCACACTATAACTATTTACCTAACAAAGTACAAGCATTTCTCAGTTGTTTACAGCTCTCTATTTTTTCTTTCACTTGACATAAAAGTTTTATCGACTTCACTCATGGCTCCATTCACCATCATTTCTACTATTTGGTGGGTTCAGCACAGAGCTCATGATGCTAAATGGTGTGCATTGGTGCAATGGAGCTTATTCCACAATTCTGTCAGGGAACACTCAGCTGGTGGAGAGAGCTGAGAACGTAGTGTCTCAGTCTTGACGTGCTATATCTTACAATGACAGGATCATTGGAATTGAGGTGAGCATCATCACATTACACGAGGATGTATCAACAATTATAGTTTGTACTATGTGACTCCATAGACCCATTCAGGGAGAACAATGTTTACCACACTGGACACAGAACCATTTGCCTAGTTGTATTGATTGAGCTGCATTTTGTTTCCTCACCTGGCACTGAGCTTCCAGCGGCTATGTGAGATTCTGCTCAAAGTCATGGACACCCCCCTTATGGTGTGGTGCTATGCAATATGATCAGTGACCAGCTGCTCAAAGGTTGAGACAGAAAGGTTCATTTTTCACAGATGATCAAGAAGTATACAGACCTTCCATGTTGCAACACAGAGAAAGAAATTGATGCTTGTTTGACTTTTGACCAAATGACAGGACAATCTCCAGCCATTGTAAGCTGGTCAGAGCTGTTTGTGATGCACAATTTTTAGGGCATCTTTTCCAGCCCCTTCTTTGGACTGAGCTCAGCTGTGCTGCCCCTGAATAAAGCAGATGAGTCAATCAAGATGCTGTTGGACTCTGGTGTCATTCCAGGTCAACAAAGTGACCAAACACTTGACCATCTGCATGAGGCTCACAACTATGACTCCCAGCAGTGTCTATCACCAGTCACTTTCACCATTCCCCTATTGCTCAAGGGCTTATTAGATTGTTGAAGCCTGTGTGAGAATTTGTTTAAAATAGATAAGCACCAAACTGTATACTCTTGGCCAACAAGACTTTCCAATGGCAAGATAAACAGAACTGAAGGGCTTGCTGGCCACAGGTTTGTTTTTGGAGTATTCTTCTCTTAGAAGAGTACTTAATTGCTCAAGCTAACAAGCCTAGTCTGTCCAGGCAAAGCCCCCTTAGCCAAGGTGTTTTCAAGTATATCCCTATAGATCTTTATGCCTACCATAGCAACCCAGAGAGCAAACCTCATCACCATTCTTCACTCTACAGAGCAATCCCCTTCTCACCTTGTTTCCACAATCCCACCACATGGAGTTGGACTTATAGGAGTTACGTTGGCAGTTTACTATCTATGCTACCACATTGTTTCTCAATGCCACAATATTGGGTACTTCCTGTTTATGGGCCTGATTGATTAAATGGGCCTCTGCTTATTTATACCAGCAGAAGATATGTATTGTGGTAATGGTAGAGAAATCTGTCTAGTAATTGCTAAATTATAGGATAATGATTGCAAAATGAGCTTTTTGACAGGTGCAAAACTTCACATAAGTTTTATAACAATATTAAACAGTGTTCTAAAAACGAAAGCTCTGAAATTAACACAGTTGCCTAGTCCTGCCTTAATGGTTAGTTTAAGGGAAGGTTTTCTGAAGAAGAATTCTCTGGTGGCTGAATGTTGGGACAGTTTGGTTATAGTGTATTTGGTTTTCATGACTATCAGTTTGAGGTGCTATCAGCGATGAGAGTTCTGTAGTATGCTAAGTCCAGACTTTTCTTTTTTCATTATCCTGACTAGAGACTGACATATCAGGGCACAATCTGGACTATTGAGCAGCGGTGTCACCCCTACCCTGTATCTTGGGGTGCCCTTTACAATGCCTTGCTGCTTACAAACAGCCTCCAGCGTGTAAGTCACTCCCAGTTAGGTCTGTGTGTGTGTCTGTGTGTGCGCACGCGCACGCGTTGCAGCCAGCCACTCCTTGGCTTAAAGTTTAAAACAGAGAGACCCCCAACACTCCTACTATGAGATTTCCCTCCAGAAACCTCTGTCCTGTACTGCCCAACTCTCTTCTGGACAGTGCACATGTACTGAGCCCCTCATTCCTTTAAGGGAATATGCACACAACTTCTTACCCCAAACGGAGTTACCCGGACACCAACTTGAACACCTTGGATTAGATAAAAACAATAAAACAAGTTTACTAACTATAAAGACAATAATTACAAGTAAGTAGAAATAATGAGGCATAAAAAAGTCAGAAATGGTTACAAGAAAAATAAAGACAAGGCATTTACTAACGCCTAATTTAAACTATATTAAATGCAAGCAAAATTTCTCATCACATGCTCCAGAGGATGACTGACTAAACTCTCAGGTCAGGATCTCTCCCCTAGAATTCATTGCCTGCTTCCTTTGTCTTTTCAGATGCCCTGAAGGTGATAAACAAGGTGGGGGTGGGGAGTAACTTGGAGTGTTTGTTCCTCATGGTTGAAGTTCTCCTCTTCAAAAACATTTCCAGCTGAGAACTAGGAGCCAAAGCGCCTATAGGAAAAGATACTCCCCGCCAGTTTTTTCACCTGTTTTAACTTCCATTGTCTTCCCATCCTGCCTGATTCGGTTTACAGCTTAAAAACAAACTATACAGAGCACACATTCCTTTGTTTAGGACAGACCTGTTTGCCGACTTCTGCTTGGGCAGGGCTGGGGAGGGTTGGAAAATGTGTTAATAAGACTATACAGGGGAATCTTATAACATCACATACAATATAACCACACATTACAATACTGCCCATAAAATTGTGCTTTTTCAATATCATACAAAGCACATTCTGTGCAAAGATTACTACAATAGTGTGTAGGGAAGGGGTGGGCAAACTTTTTGGCCCAAGGGCCACATTTGGGTGGGGAAATTGCATGCAGGGCCATGAATGTAGGGCTGGGGTAGGCAGTTGGGGTGCGGAGCAGGAAAGGGCCCAGGGCAGGAGGTGGGGTGTATGAGGGGGTGAAGAGTGTGAGAGGGGGCCAGGGCAGGGGTGCAGGAGGGGTGCAGCAGGGGCTCAGGGCAGGGGGTTGGGCACAGGAGGGGAGCAGCGTGCACGAGGGGTTGCAAAGTGTTGGAGGTGGCTCAGGACAGGGGTGCAGCAGGGGTGTGGCGGGGGCTCAGGAGAGTTGTGGCAGGGGGTTGGGGTGCAGGCTCCAGCCTGCCACTGCTTACCTGGAGCAGCTCCAAGGTGGCAACAGCGCACAGTGGGGCTAAGACAGGCTGTCTGCCTGCCCTGACTCCACACTGCTCCTGAGCCCTCCGCCTCCCCCCGCCAGAGGCCAAAGGGACATGGTGCCGGCCGCTTCCTGCAGCAGCGTGGGGCCTGCAGCACCACGGGGATGGCAATCCCATGGGCCATCCAAAGCCCCAGTGGGCCAGATCCAGCCCGCAGGCTGCAGTTTGCCCAACGCTGGTATAAGATGTGAATACAGGGGTGTATTCTGTCACTGAGACCTTACTATAAATCTGCAAGGGACTCACAGAATGTGTTCAAGGTTGAATGAACACATGAGAAAACTTAAGAAAGTTAAATATGACAAAATAAAAGATGACATTTCTTCCAGCTGCTCTTCATTTTATGCTGCCCTCTTCACCCTCAGATAGCCTGCCTATTGCCCATTGTTTTCCCTCTTGTGGTCTTTCCTCCTATCTCTGTTTTATAGGTTTGTGTTCTCTAAGGGGTACTTAAAGGATAAATCCCAAGGTCTCTATACATTTTTTGACAGACATTGATTTTGCACATAACTGCAGTGTTCTTATTGCAATCAACATGAAAAATACTGCCACACTACTTATAAGGATGTCTTTGTTGTTTTGTTGCATAGCAAGAGATTGTTTAAAGAAAAAAACACCACTGGAGTTTTTTGTTTAAACTTTTTTGTGAAGAGGTTCTACCTTTTGGCATTAAAGTACCATATGTAAAATAACCTTGAGAGAAAACATACTTTTGCTATAATAAACTGTCTGAAAAACAGTGGTCTAAATAATGTCTTCCTCCATCTTAGTAACATTTAGTACTTAAAGGTTTTGTTTTCATTTTCAAAGTAATTTCTGTACATTAACTAAAGTAATCCCCCTAGTGTCCATGTGAGATAATAAAGTGTCATATTCTTAATGTCACTTACAATAAGAAAAATGAGCCTGAACCATTATGATTTCCCCAAAGCCACAGAAGGAGTTAGTATTCAAACCAAAATTAGAAGTTTTGAGTTTGAGTGCTATTCCTGCAGTCACACCATTACACTAGGATTCTATCTAATAGTATCTCTTGAACAAACATACACATTATGCAAGAGATCCAAACAGACCCACCATGTCATTATGCCTCTTCTGTCCACATCAGTCTCAGTACTTGTTAGTCTTTCTCACACACCTCCACTTTTTAAATTCCTTTATAACATCTATTTCCTTATAACCATTTTCCTATTGACTGGAGGTCTGTGAAATACAAATTGTTCACTATCTCAGTAGTTTTTGGGTTTTTTTGCGGTTATGTTTTGCACCCCAAAGTTTGATTTTGGGAAAAGTGGCTACTTTTGCACCAGAGAGACAACAAATGGTAAATTTCTACATGGTTTTAATGCAGGCATCTTCACATTAAATGGCCTTGTTCATTATCTGAAATACATCTCTTTCACACAGCAAATAATGGACCCATTTTCAAGATCATAATGAAAAGCTTCTGGAATAGTTTTTCATAAATATTTTATTCCTGTTTAGTATAATCAAATACCATTGACTTATCAACTGTATTCAGTCTTTTGTATATTTAAACCTTCCCTGCTGATAAGATAATCACATTTGTACAAATAAGGCCTCAGTTCTGGTGGTGGAGGCATTTGATGTAAGGTTTTCAAAGAAAGTTCTTGTGACAATCAGGGTCCCCAGGGGAAAACAGGGGGTCTGAACCCCAGAAAATAAACAATTGAAACCAATGATTGCCTACAAGAACTTACTTGACATTTTTATACATATGGTATGTACTGTCCTGAATTTGATGGTCATTAGGAGATGTATACATAACCTGTATACGTGTGTAGAAAATTGTAATTGCAGCTATAGTGCAATTACAGCATTACCTCACAGCAGTGTGGAGAGGCAATCAGGCAAGGAGGACACCTCCCAGGCCACGTATTTAGAGGAAACCAGCTCCAAGCACTTAGCATTGTCTAGCCAGGTAGAGACAATGGTTGACCATTACAGTTAAGGGTAAAACATTGAAACTGAAAAGAAAAGCCCAGTCTCTGAAAGCCTCCTGCTCTGTGATTACCACAGTCTGAGAAAGAGAGGGGTGGAAAAACATGCAAAGCCTGTTAAAAGGGAAGGGATTTGAAGTGAAGGTTAACTAGACTGATGGCCAACATCTAAGTGGGATGCTGTCCATGCTGCGCTGGATCCCCTCTAGTACAGAGAGCAGTAAAGCATGTTGGGAAACTGTTCCCAGGCAATAGGTAACTTGTATTAGAAAAGGGAATTTAGCTAATATAGATGTGTGAAGCCAGAGATCACATCTTTATGTTTATCTTGTGTGCGGCTTGTCTGTGTGTTTTTCCTTACTATTTCATCTTTGAATCTATGATTTTTCTATTATGTAAACTTCTCATTTATTTTTAGCTCAAGCAGGTGTCTGTCATGCAAGCTCTGTAGAGTGTGTGCACTAAAGTAAACTGATAATTGGGGGCAGGTTTTATGCCGTTGGAGTAACAAACCAGAGGGGAAATGTCTGAGTGCCTGGCATTTAAAAACTCAGGAAGACAGATTTGGGAGAGGGAGGGACCTGAGACCAGAAGGGATTGTTGTTGAGGTCACCCTGAAACAAGGAACTAAGCTATTGGAAGCCAAAGTGGGACCTCATGCTTTTAGGCTGGCTCCAGGTGTCAGAGTGCTACCCATAGCAGCACAGCATTAAGACACCCAGAGTTACAAAGCGGGTGGCGACAGAGCTCTTTATTGGTCCGGGTGATCCCCAAAATGTTAGTTTTGTTCTGCAGGAGCAATGGGAGCAGTACAGAAGTGTTTTATTGGGATGGCAATTTATTAGTAATGGTCTTACACTTAAAAACAGCTGAACAATAAACTTTCGAGATACATAACCATTACATGCTCATGCATGAGAATTCAATGAAGCCATTAAAATCTGATTTTCTAAGATATCCACTGATTTAACTCTTTATTTTCCTATGCAAAATACTGATTGGTATGCATAAAGCTGATATGGTATTCTATGCCATCATGTTACTGATATTGTACATGATCAAGAGTCAGCCTGAACTATCAATTTCAAAAACTCTTATGTAAAAAAGGAAATATTAAAGCAAGGCGGGAGAATTTCGGCATACTAAATGTAAGCGTCAAGTAGATTATACATTCCAGTCTTGAAATCCATTTAGAGCTATTGGCTGTTTATATTCTTCTCAGTGATTTCATTAGTTACTAACTACCCTCCTCTAAGTTTGTCCACATGTTTAAGCATAACTGAATATAGATTTGCAATAATTTCAATCAAATACAATATGAAATATTTAAAAAGAAATACCCAAAGGAAACAAATCAACAAGAGCGACCCAGTAGAAAAAGTGATTGGTGAGGGAAGGGTAAGAAAACAAGATTAAAAAATGGAAGTAAAAAGTTTGGTACTCTTCACTTTCACCTTTCTCAAACTGAGAACCTGGGACAGCTGAAGAGGAACAACCCTAAACTCATGGAAATAAGTAAATAAATAATAAATAAATAAAAAGGAGAGATCACCTACAAGAAACCAAAATTATACAAATGAAAATACAGATGCTCTTGGTGTCACTTTTAGATCCTGATTTGGGCATATATGTGGGAAGGGGTGAACTCAATGCAAATATTTAGGTGCACTAATTTGCTCACATGCATAAATGTTTGCAGGACTGGGGCCTAAAATTTCAGCCAGAAAAGTATAAAGATCACCACATAATGAGAGAGAAACATCAAGAAAACAGTTAAAGATTTTTTTTGCAAAGAACAAAGTTCATTTTAATCAGAATTAAAGAAGATTTTTGCAAAAAGTTACATAGACTCTTTAAAGTTTTCTTATGTCTAAGATACAGTGCCAATTGCTACAAATTTTTACTTATGTGAGTAGCTCCTTACCCATGATAGTAGTTACTTACTCTTGCGAGAAGTCTCAGTGGTCATGTGAATAGTTTCACTGAAGTCCTTGCATATGTCCCACCAAATTGAATTGAATGACTCATGAGAGTAAGGTGGAGTACTGGCACGAGCAAGGGTTTGTAATACCTTCTCATTACAGGATTTTTCTGGTAAAATAAAGATATCGCAAAGTAAGGTATCTCCCAAAATAGTGAGCAATGGTTTTTAGAGACCTTTCTGAATTTCTTGGACAGGTTTTACCTTTTGTGATTTTCATTCCATTGCCATCATATCTGCTACATAAAATTTCTCCAAGTGTAAATGTCAGATCTTTGCTTTATTATTTGCTAATGTCATAAAAATCTGACTTGTTTGCTTTGTTAAAGGGTTTACTGAGCATTGACTTTTCTTGATTTGTACTTTACTACCAAAAAATGTTTATAAAAATAATATAAAAAATCATCCCCTCCAAAATGGGATTTAAATAAGAGCAGGTTTTCCATTATCATAAATGTATAAAGTGTTTTGTGAGTAATAAAATGGATCATGGATTCAGGATAATTCAAACTGAAATGTTATGTTCAAGTATCAAGATTAGATTACATTAATGCAGTTCATTTTAAATGGTTTAAAGGCCATCAGATGCAAGTGAAAAGAATCTGTATCGTAACTTAGAATAAATAGACTGAGACATTTGTTTATAATGTCAGTGCTAAACAAATCTATTACTACATTTCTGCATGTAGCATTATATTACCACTGCTATTAAACAACCAGAGCATGAAGATAAATTATAGCTTTAATTATAAACATTACCTTTTCATATTTATTAATTTAGAATGGAACTATGTTCAGTAACCTTCAGTTATTTGTATTTCTTAATATTTTAATTAACTGTTATATTTATGCTACTTATTTGAGGCCACTGGGCAGATGGAACTAGCTACATAACACTGGTAATACCTATCATACTACATATTATCAAGAAATTACATAATGCTATTATGACAAGTGCAGCAATAAGATGTGTACAGGAGAGAGTCATTGTCTGATGGGTACCCACTTCAAGTTCACACTCTTCATCCACAAGGGCCAACTGGACTTCAAAGAAAGCTACCTGTTTATCTCAAAAATTGTCCAAATTTACAATATTTACCAGATTCTCTATTCAGAAAGATATAGAAAAATGGCTTAATGGGGGTCCAGGTTTATTGTGTCTCAATGATTTCAAAATAAAACGAGTTCAGTTATTTTCCTAGCTACTGGCGCCATAGCTATAACCTGGGATCTGAATGTCAAGCCAGGTTCTTTCCATCATTTGCATCACCACCACCAATAATTGATTCTACAGGCCAAATGATACCTTTGATTTAGCAGTCTCATGATATTCAAATTATACATGGAGCTACACCTGTGTAATTAATTCAGTGCAGCTCATTTGAGAGAAATGGGGCTGCAAGGGGGAATTAAGGGAATAATGTAGCCTGGAAAAATCTGTATTACTGATGATGATGCCTGAGAAGAGAGGAAAATGGCTAAAGTTGCACATCTCTAGATGAGTTCTTACTGCTTATAACTAGAAAATGGAGTAATTACAGCCATTATATAATAAATCTCTGAATGGGCCTTGTTCAACTTTTACTGAAGTAAAAGGAGACTATTGACTTCCACTGACTTCAACAGGAGTTGGATTGGACCCTCAAGGTTCTGTATGTGATTGACTTCAATGGAAGTTTTACACATGGAGGGCTAGAAAGATTGGTCTCTATCACATATTCTATGCAACTAGACCTAGAAAATGTAATAAACCATACATTTATCTTGGGATAGCTGCATTACAATGGACAATGAAACCGTGAATGAGGCAAGTAGGCCATCCCCACAAAGGTTATTAAAACTGACATTAAACAACACATTGCACCATCATGTACTTGGTTTATGCCACAAATTTGAGGGAAAAAGCTGATTAATAACATTTAGTTTTAAAATAAAATTTGGTACTGTTTATCATATTCATCCCCCTGAAAAGCTAGAGTTGCCTTAGTTACCATGAGTCACAGTAACAAAAGCAAACCAACTTGTAGGCCTTAAAGTGAAAGACAAAGGAGTACTAATGCATGGTTTGAAATTCTAAATAAAACTTCTAAGCTAGGTTTTAAGGTCTGTAATACTGCAGCCTGGCAGAGCTATGTGTGTTTTAAGCTACTGAGAAGTCTGGCATTCACAGCTCTCCAATGGCTATAAAACTTGGTTGCAAATCTTTGCTCATGTAAAGTAGTTCCAATTACTACTTACTAGAAGACTTACTAGTATGAGTAAGACGTTTTGTACCAGTAAGAATATGCCGGATAAGGTCCAGTCTGAATCTCTTCAAAGAGAATGAGAGTTTTGGGTCCTTAGCTCTTCTGAAATTTGGCCATTTATCAATCATAAGTTCCAAAATATGGAACTAGGTTCGATGGGGACAGGTGAGCAAAGCCCACAGGTAAGTGGAGAACATGGGGACCTGGGAGATGGGTCAGAAATAGGAGGGAGCGAGGGCTAGAATGACAGAGAGAAAGGAAGGTCAGGACAAAACTGGGAGGCAAGATCAAATCAATATCAGTATTAGATGCCTATATACAAATGCGAGAAGTATGGGTAATAAGCAGGAAGAACTGGAAGTGCTAATAAATAAATACAACTATGACACTGTTGGCATACACATGATTGGAATATTGGTGTGGATGGGTATAGTTTGCTCAGGAAGGATAGACAGGGGGAAAGGGAGGAGGTGTTGCCTTATATATTAAAAATGTACACACTTGGACTGAGGTGGAGATGGACATAGGAGACGAAAATGTTAAGAGTCTCTGGGTTAGGATAAAAGGGGTAAAAAACAAGGGTGATGTCGTGCTAGGAGTCTACTACAGGCCACCTAACCAGGTGGAAGAGGTGGATGAGGCTTTTTTTAAACAACTAACAAAATCATCCAAAGCCCAAGATTTGGTGGTGATGGGGGACTTCAACTATCCAGATATATGTTGGGAAAATAACACCACGGGGCACAGACTATCCAATAAGTTCCTGGACTGCATTGCAGACAACTTTTTATTTCAGAAGGTTGAAAAAGCTACTAGGGGGGAAGCTGTTCTAGACTTGATTTTAACAAATAGGGAGGAACTCGTTGAGAATTTGAAAGTAGAAGGAAGCTTGGGTGAAAGTGATCATGAAATCATAGAGTTTGCAATTCTAAGGAAGGGTAGAAGGGAGTACAGCAAAATAGAGACCATGGATTTCAGGAAGGCGGATTTTGGTAAGCTCAGAGAGCTGATAGGTAAGGTCCCATGGGAATCAAGACTGAGGGGAAAAACAACTGAGGAGAGTTGTCAGTTTTTCAAAGGGACACTATTAAGGGCCCAAAAGCAAGCTATTCCGATGGGTAGGAAAGATAGAAAATGTGGCAAAAGACCACCTTGGCTTAACCACGAGATCTTGCATGACCTACAAAATAAAAAGGAGTCATATAAAAAATGGAAACTAGGTCAGATTACAAAGGATGAATATAGGCAAATAACACAGGAATGCAGGGGCAAGATTAGAAAGGCAAAGGCACAAAATGAGCTCAAACTAGCTATGGGAATAAAGGGAAACAAGAAGACTTTTTATCAATACATTAGAAGCAAGAGGAAGACCAAGGACAGGGTAGGCCCACTGCTCAGTGAGGAGGGAGAAACAGTAACAGGAAACTTGGAAATGGCAGAGATGCTTAATGACTTCTTTGTTTCGGTCTTCACTGAGAAGTCTGAAGGAATGTCTAACATAGTGAATGCTTATGGGAAGGGGGTAGGTTTAGAAGATAAAATAAAAAAAGAGCAAGTTAAAAATCACTTAGAAAAGTTAGATGCCTGCAAGTCACCAGGGCCTGATGAAATGCATCCTAGAATACTCAAGGAGTTAATAGAGGAGGTATCTGAGCCTCTAGCTATTATCTTTGGAAAGTCATGGGAGACGGGAGAGATTCCAGAAGACTGGAAAAGGGCAAATATAGTGCCCATCTATAAAAAGGGAAATAAAAACAACCCAGGAAACTACAGACCAGTTAGTTTAACTTCTGTGCCAGGGAAGATAATGGAGCAAGTAATTAAAGAAATCATCTGCAAACACTTGGAAGGTGGTAAGGTGATAGGGAATAGCCAGCATGGATTTGTAAAGAACAAATCGTGTCAAACCAATCTGATAGCTTTCTTTGATAGGATAACGAGTCTTGTGGATAAGGGAGAAGCGGTGGATGTGGTATACCTAGACTTTAGTAAGGCATTTGATACGGTCTCGCATGATATCCTTATTGATAAACTAGGCAAATACAATTTAGATGGGGCTACTATAAGGTGGGTGCATAACTGGCTGGATAACCGTACTCAGAGAGTAGTTATTAATGGCTCCCAATCCTGCTGGAAAGGTATAACAAGTGGGGTTCCGCAGGGGTCTGTTTTGGGACCGGCTCTGTTCAATATCTTCATCAACGACTTAGATGTTGGCATAGAAAGTACGCTTATTAAGTTTGCGGACGATACCAAACTGGGAGGGATTGCAACTGCTTTGGAGGACAGGGTCAAAATTCAAAATGATCTGGACAAATTGGAGAAATGGTCTGAGGTAAACCGGATGAAGTTCAATAAAGACAAATGCAAAGTGCTCCACTTAGGAAGGAACAATCAGTTTCACACATACAGAATGGGAAGAGACTGTCTAGGAAGGAGTATGGCAGAAAGAGATCTAGGGGTCATAGTGGACCACAAGCTAAATATGAGTCAACAGTGTGATACTGTTGCAAAAAAAGCAAACGTGATTCTGGGATGCATTAACAGGTGTGTTGTAAACAAGACACAAGAAGTCATTCTTCCGCTCTACTCTGCGCTGGTTAGGCCTCAACTGGAGTATTGTGTCCAGTTCTGGGCACCGCATTTCAAGAAAGATGTGGAGAAATTGGAGAGGGTCCAGAGAAGAGCAACAAGAATGATTAAAGGTCTTGAGAACATGACCTATGAAGGAAGGCTGAAAGAATTGGGTTTATTTAGTTTGGAAAAGAGAAGACTGAGAGGGGACATGATAGCAGTTTTCAGGTATCTAAAAGGGTGTCATCAGGAGGAGGGAGAAAACTTGTTCACCTTAGCCTCTAATGATAGAACAAGAAGCAATGGGCTTAAACTGCAGCAAGGGAGATTTAGGTTGGACATTAGGAAAAAGTTCCTAACTGTCAGGGTAGTTAAACACTGGAATAAATTGCCTAGGGAGGTTGTGGAATCTCCATCTCTGGAGATATTTAAAAGTAGGTTAGATAAATGTCTATCAGGGATGGTCTAGACAGTATTTGGTCCTGCCATGAGGGCAGGGGACTGGACTGGATGACCTCTCGAGGTCCCTTCCAGTCCTAGAATCTATTGACTTAGGTTCCTCACTTTAGCTAACCAAGTTTGAAAACGTTGGCCTAAATACACTGCTCACTATTAAAAAGTCAGCCCATGGCAAGAAAATGTTGTATCTGAAAAACTGCAGCATTTCCTTATACTTATAACTAGATCCCACTGCAGAATCTAAGATACTATAAAGTTATGTTTAATTATGATCACTGTATTATTGGATCTTTAGTGTTTATTTTACAATCTTGAGAATTGGCACTGGAGACCTTTACAAAGGCACCTCTCCTGGGCACTGGAGGGAATGCACTTACTTTACCTTTAAAAAGATGTTGCTCCCATTCTCCCCAGTACAGCCATGCCAGTACTTTCAGGAACACAGTAAATTGAAGCCATAGTCTCCCCTGTGCCTTGTCTGTACATGTCCCCTCTAGAGGGATCGGTCCGTCCCCTCCTCTACTGTTAGAGTACACACACACACAAATTGTGGCTGCTCCTTGCATCCTCTCCTAGGCCACACATACAGGGGCCTCAGGCATTGCTGACACCTTGTTCTGTCCAGTTCCTTGCCTGTGGCACAAAGTTTAGTCTTCTGAAGACTGAAATGTTTTGGTCTAGCTAAAGTATTTTGGCTTAATAGAGGGGTATCTGGGTGAAAATGAATGGCCAGTGATATACAGGAGGTCAGACTAGATAATCTACTGGTCTTAACTTCTAAGGATGAGTTAAACCTAATATACGAGCATTTCCCCCAAGATTTCTGTCTCCTGACAATTATTTAGTGCTGTGAGTGACTACAAGTCCCCAAGCTTTTTACAATGTCGGTGGGAATTTATCTTACCAAAAAAAATAGTTCCACTGTACTTGGATTATGCTATTTTAATAGATGTCTTAATCCTGACCAAAAAATCTGTTGAAAGCAGTTACTTTTTCTTGTGTTCTGAAGCAATATATCGTGCATTGGGTTCAAGTCACAATCTGATTTCTTAAAAAAACAAAACCCCTTATCCACTTCTTTTCCAAAGTCCGATCAATAATCCCATCTAATAGCAGTTGAATCTTTTATCAGAAATAAGTGATCTCACTATAATCAGTAAAACAGTCTAATTATTCTAACTCATTATTCATGACGACAACTGAAACCTTCTTCAGCTCTTCTGACCTCTATAGTTTTATCATTCTTTAAATCATTTGGAACATGTGTCTTGCCATAGCTCAGGCTGTAATTAAGCTTAACGATAAACATTTTATCAGCTTCTTTACCAAAACTTTAGAAAAGGTCATTCATGTTGTTTCTGTTATAGAGGTACTTGCATTATAAGTAGATTTTTCACCTAAATAGAGTACCCCATAGTGAAGTTTTCATCTTTAAATCTTCCTGTGAAAAAATAGAGATTATGCATGACTAATAAATGCCTTTCTTTAAAAAAAACAAAACACCTTGTCTTAGTGCTTGGGCAAGATGACAGTATTTTTAACAATATCCAATTAAGCTCAATAAACCAATTAGCATTAACTCTCATGGTAATTACATCTCTTGGGTTGACAAAGATTGTACTTCAGCCAACATGCTAACAGAGTTTAGAGACTAAATAAATGTGTGGCTTACCTCACAAGGTCATTCCCCTGATGTGATTATCACTGACAATGGAGTCAATGTTGCAACAACAGTGCAAGATGGCAAATGTGCACACTGGTCTGATCTTGCTTCTGCCTGATTTACCTGAAACAGAAAAAACATCTTCTGGCAGAGTTTAGCAAAATCTGCATCCATTTCAGTCCTTTATTTAGAACTGCAGGATATAAGCCCTCTAACCATGCAGAAATTAATGTAAGTGCCAACTTAATGGAATTTTAGTTTGTATAAGCTAGAAAGGCAGGTAGAGCAGAAACAAAAGCCATCCATGCAGTGTACATCGAAAAAAGTCTTGTTCCAATCCTAAGTGTGGGTCTATGAAACTTGTGTCGCATTTTCTAATAACTGAAGACTAACACATCCAATATCAGTGAAAACTAACATGTTAGAGTAACAATGGACAAGCCTCAAAAGGCCTAGGATCCAGTTCAGACAGGCATATGAAAGTATGGATAATTTTTGCAAAACTTACTGGAACATCTTCAGCCTTCATTCAGCAAAGCACTTTAGCACTTGCTTCACTATAAGAATGTGAACAACTCTTAATTTCAGTGAGACTATACTTCACTCCGAGAATGTTTAAGTGCTTGGTAGAATCAAGGCCTTAAACTCCTAGGCCTCTTCACTCAAATGGAAATACAGCAGTTCTGTGTGCAACACTATCACTTCCTGTTCCGGTATCAGAAAGAACCTGGAATGCAAAAGAGCATGAATGAATAAAAATGACAGCAAAAATGAATAAAAATGACATCAAAATATTTCAGCACCTCTTACAGCTTTAGTTCTGGTTAGTTCAAGTCTTAGTAATTTATTTTATCTGAACTGGCTTATCTCTCCCCAGTTTTCCATGAAATGCCCTCCCCATTAAACTTCTGAAACCTTAAGAGGAGAATTTGAGGGATAGCACTAGTTCTGGTGTACCATTAGTGCATGCTTAATAGTGTATCACATTTGACAGTAACAAAAAGATACCCAGCATGAGTCTTTCTTTCCATTACATATTAAATACTAGATTTGATTAACAATTCAAAAAGTAACAGTCAAGCTCTAACTGCTAACGCTTCCTAATTGGGAAAATAGAAAAGGAAGAAATGAGATGAGGTCGCTCCAGTCTAGGGCTAAATTCTACCCTAAAGTATGGATAATGCTGATTTCAGAGGGACTGCTTTTGCACTGACTTCAGCTGGAAACCTTCCAGGGCACTTTTTGGTTTCTTGAGATAGAAGAACAGCCATGCTGGGTCAAGTGAGTGGTCCATCTCACCCAGTACCCTGTCTTCCAACAGTGGCCAGTGCCAAGTACTTCAGAGGGAATGAACAGAACATGGCAATCATCGAGTGATCCATCCCCCGTCATCCACTCCCAGCTTCTGGCAATCAGAGGCTAGGGACACGTAACAGGTAATCATCCTTGGCCATCATAGCTATTAGCCATTGAAGGACCTATCCTCCATGAACTTCTCTAGTTTTTTTAAACACCATTATAGTTTTGACCTTCACAATATTCCCTGGCAATGAGCTTGACAGGTTGAGTGTGTGTTATGTGAACAAATACTTCCTTTGATTGTTTTAAACCTGCTGCCTAATTAATTAATAGGGTGGCCCTGGTTCTTGTGTTATGTGAAGGAGTAAATAACACTTTCCTATTCACTTTCTCCATATCATGCACAATTTTCTAGATCTCTATCTTATCCTCTCTTAGTCATCTTTTTTTCTGGCTTAAAGAAGTCTGAGTCTGTTCAACCTCTCCTCATCCAAAAAACTTTCCATACCCTTCTATATTGTTTTTCTTGCCTTTCTATCTGCCTTTTCCAATTCTAATATATCTTGTTTGAGATGGGTTGACCAGAACTGCATGCAATATTCAAGATGTGGGCATACCATGGATTTATAAAGCGGCATTATGATAGATCATAAGACAGAAAATACCTCCTTCCTAATGGTTCTAACCACTGTTAGTATGTAGTGGCAGTCAAAAAAAACCCCAAAAACTGAGCAGATGTTTTCAGAAAACTATCCGTGAGGACTCCAAGCTCTCGATTCTGAGTGAAACTGCTAAGTTAGACCTCCTCGTGTAAGATATGCTTAAGAGACTAACTACACTGAACCATCTTCTGCTTTGGTCTCTTGCTGGTTCCTTTACTGGCAGCAAGGCCTCTTGTGAATAATCACTGGGGAGATTTAAGTCCCTTGGTGGCACTGCATAACTGCAAAAGGGAGATAGGACGAGCTAGAATCTGGCCCCAAATTTGGAACCAAGTGCACATCCAAACTTTCCCAGGGTTCAAGATGTTTTGGATCTCCGATTTTCATTCACATCCATCTCTGGCTTGAAAAGGAAGTAGCACTAATGTTCTAGCATCTGAGGACCATGAGTCGACGGATCTATAATGGCAGATGAGCATTTCCCCTCAAAAAGGCCCTCTTAGAACAGCTGTGCTTTGTGCATGAATGAAATGGGGATGTAGGGGGTTTAAATAAGAAAAACTGGCAGCCCAGGATGAAGGTAAGCATGATCGCCCTGCAGTCTCCTATTCAAATTAGACCAGATTCTTGTGTCCCTGTATTTCTGAAAGGATAAGCACTGTTGGTATGCATTATGGCTGGAATCAAGGTTTAGATGGTTGGGTCTCCAGCAAAAAGAAAGCTCTATTTAAATTTCACAACGCTTACACAAAGTTTTATTTCTATGGATGTTGTGTCTATCATCTTAACACATCAAGTTAATCAAGTCAGCTATAGTACCTTAGCTATCATTTAATTGACTGTGGTTTATATCCTGCATATTTAATAGTATGTGTTTGAAAACTTAATGATTTATCCACTTAACTAAAAAGACAAATATTAACAAATGTTACACTGTAAATTCAAATTAAATAAGATGAGTTATTTCTCATGATTTGTTTTTATTGCACCTAATAAAACTCAAGCTGAATCTAAAAAAACCCTCAGTCATTATTATACCTCTCATCTTTTATGTGGAAATGTAGGCATTACAGATAGCAGTGCTGATCTGGCTAAAAAGATCTCATTATCTTATGCTTATCCTCAGCACTAGATATTTTTCTCTTTAGTAACAGGAGATTTTTGACATTTCCTCAGTTCCTCTTTTTCCTCCAGTTTAGCTGAATTCAACATTTGTTCAAAAGGCTGCTACTTGTCTCTTAACATTTCATGAGCTTTTAAATTTAAAAAAAAAAAGTGTTTTCCTCTGGTAGTTTTAAATTGGTTTATCTTTCCTACAGGGCAGAGGTCATGACCTGACATGGCCCGTTGACCCTCCCAGCGCTAACACAAGGCTCACTTATCTGATCTGAATGCCTTGTAAACCCAAAGACAGCTGACAGTTACTGAAGACATGAAGTCAGTAAAATTAATTATGCTGAATTGAAATAGAATATAAATGTTTTGATGTTAGAAGGGATTTAACTGTAAGCACATATATTTATATATACACACGTATGAATCAAAGGTGAGCTGTGAAGAGAAAAAAAAGATTTACACTTTTCTTTTAGCTTCTTTATCATATATATTAAATGCTTGAAAGTGATTTTCCCTGGGCTTCTCCCCTCGCCTCCAAATTGTGGGGTTTTTTTAATTGTTTGATTTTTAAGCTAACAAACAAGAAATAAAAACAGCAAGAATGCCAAGTTGGTGTTTCGTGGAGGTTAACTGAAGATCAGCTGAAAGTTATTGTGAATTGTCTCAGATCTTATTTGAAGGGGTAGTAGTCTTGAATTTTAACAAAGACAACTTTTCATGCAAGTGTTTTGTAAGAATTTAAAAGCAGCAAATAGGAAAAAAAATAATTAAGTCTCAGGGGTGAGGAGTTACCCTTCTTAAATAAAGAAGGCAACCTCAATTTTATTTTTCTTTGCAAATCACTCTTAAGTGGGAGAGAAGGAGTTTAAATGTGTCTGTAATAGAGCTAGTTATTGTTTCACAGAAATAAACTGATTTACTTAAAATAGCATATTAGGAGCATCACTTTGCCACAAACATCACACTGCTCAACTGTGCTAAGGCAGGACAGTCCATTGTTTTCTCCTAATTCAAAGAACATTCCACAATAATGATGTGATTAAAGATGCCCCAAGAAATTCAAGAGATGGAATTCATTACCACCAAAATTAGACCCTCTCAAGAAGTTTTTCTAGAATGATGGGATCTAATCAGTCTATTGTAAGTAAATTGACAGAGTAAATTATATAAGCAGTCTTGTCTTATTCAATGCATTAGCGTTGGAGAGGCCCCTTTGCTCCTGTCAAGGTTTCCTCCCCACTCTGAACTTTAAGGTACAGATGTGGGGACCCACATGAAAGAACCCCTAAGCCTATTTTTACCAGCTTAGGTTAACAGTTCACTGCCACCACCAAGTGTTAATCAAATATTTAGGGAGAGCCTCTTGGAACTCTGCCTTCCCCTAAATGTCTCCCAAGTCCCTAACCCCCTTTTTCTGGACAGGCTTGAGAATAATCCTCCCCAAGCCTCTACACCCCTTTCCTTGGGAAGGCTTGAAAATATCCGCTCACCACTTAGTCCTGGTGAACACAGATCCAAACCCTTGGATCTTAAAACAATGAAGAATTTATCAGGTTCTTAAAAGAAGAATTTTAATTTAAGAAAAAAGGTGAAAGGAGTACCTCTGTAAGATTAGAATGAAAGAATCACAGACCATCAGATTCAAAACACAGAGGGCTTCCTTCTGGGCAAAACTTTAAAGTTACACAAAGAACCCAAATTTATCCTCCATCTTATTTGCAAAAGAACTCACAAACAAGAAAATAAAAGTAATCTAATACATTCCTTCTCTAAATGCTCACTACCCTACGGGAGTGGGATGGCTCCTCCTTTCTCTGTCTCCAGAAAAAGCGCACACACCACACAGAGGAGACGTTTTCCCCCTTGCAGATTTTAAAGTATTTTGTCCCTTTATTGGTCCTTCTGGCCAGGTGTCAGCTAGTGTATGGGAGCTTCTGAACCCTTTACAGTTGAAAGAGGAATTAACCCTTAACTGTATGTTTATGACAGCTCCCCTCTGCATCCACAGTCTGTAGATCTAGACTGGGTGGGGGAGGGCACAGCAAGGGGCAGTGCCACCTATGGCTTGGCTCCAATGCAGCAGAAACTCTAATGACTCTCTCCAACATCTGATCCCATTCCAACACTGATCCCACCCATCTACCTCCCAGTCTCCCAAAGGAAAACACAATAGCACAAAGCATTTAAGTTACCACAGACATAGGTAACTTGGGTGGGGTGCCCCATCAGCTACTTGAATATCACTTAAGAGCCAGAGGGTTACCAAGACCAGTTACAGTTTCAGCAGTCCCTTGAAGGATGGATCTTGTGGTAGCAGTGCTGTTTAGGAACCAGATGTGAGTTTGAAGTGAGCCTCTGCATGTAAGCCATGAACAAATTCAGGCTGGAAATTCAAAGGTTGCTAACCAGCAGAAGAGAAGCCCTGGAAGAGCCTCCCAAGAGGAGCAGGGGTATGGGGAAGGACACAAATACTTTAATTTAGTTTTAAGAGACAGCTGGACAAATTTATGAGGGGGTTGCCTGTGATGTTGGGGAGCAGGACTTATGTCTTGCATGAGCTTTAGGAATGTTTCAGGGTTTCAGCTAGCCCTTGGATTGTGTCAGCAGAGGATAATTCCCCACCCCCCTCAAAGTATGCTGGGAGGTTTTTTAAATCTTCTTCCTCTGAAGAATGAGGGATGGCCATGGCTAGAGATGGGACACTGGGTGAGATGGGCCATGGCTCTGAGGTAGCACTGAGCATTCTCTTTCTCTCAGGTGCTTGGGTGGCTGGATCTGGATCACATGCTCAGAGTCTAACTGATCACCGTATGATGGGGTCCAGAAGGACATTTTTCTCTAAGTCATGGTCAGCTTTCTTTGAAGGGAGTGAGTTACTTGCCAGGATTGTCTGGATTTTAGTCATTTCCATTGCTGGGTTTAGTGTGCACGAGCTGGGTGGTTTTGGCGGCCTGTGATACACAGGAGGTCAGACTAGATGAGCTGGTGGTCCCTGCTGGCCTTAAACTCTATGGGATGCTATGTCTATTGGCCTACATCTCTTCCTCTGGTGCCACTCCTTCAACCCTTACTCATATGAGTAATCTTTACTTTGAGGAATCATCCAATTGATGTAAATGGGAGTATTCACATGAGAAAGGATTACAAGATCAGATGCTTTGGTTTTATATTCCGATTAGTCTAAAAAAAAAGTTTACTAGTAAATTATAAAAATCGGTACCAGTGGCATGTTAGCTGGAATATTAATACTGTAGGTGCCTTTTTAAGATCTCAAACATTCATATAAAAAAAAGTGTTTTACAGTTAAAGACATTATTATGCATGTTGGAAGTGAGGACATACTAAAGGGAATTTTGCCATATGCAGGTGAAATTCTCACCTTCTTCAATGCGAATTTTGCCTTCCAAAAATACAACAAAATCAGTCCCCTAAATATAGAGGATGAAATCCTGGGTTTAATAAGGTTAAGGGGGTTTTACCATTTGAGTCAGGATTTCATCCAGGTGGTAAAGAAATTTATTTTTCCATTTTACTATTCGTTCTTGTGTCAGTAATTAGGAATACTGGACACGCAGCAAAACTGTGTAATATATTTCTATATCAACCATAAAGAATCCAAAATGTTTTTCTCCATTGTTCTCCACCTGTCTATAAAAGACACTAATTATGAGAGGTTTCAAAGTAGCAGCAGTGTTAGTCTGTATCCATAAAAAGAACAGGAGTACTTGTGGCACCTTAAAGACTAAACAAATTTATTTGAGCATAAGTTTTCATGGGCTATAGCCTACTTCATCAGACGCATAGAATGGAACATATAGCGAGTATATATATATATATATATATATATACACACACACATACACACACACACGTATACATGCACACACATCATATACATATACACACATACCTACAGAGAACATAAAAAGGTGGGAGTTGCCCAACCAACTCTAAGAGGCTAATTAATTACGATGAACTGTTGTCAGCAGGAGGAAAAAACAAAACAAAAACTTTTTTAGTGATAATCAAGATAGCCCATTTAAGACAATTTGACAAGATACTTAACATGGGGGAAACAGATTCAATGTGTGTAATGACTCAGCCATTCCCAGTCTCTATTTAAGCCTAAATTGATAGTATCTATTCAAGTTCAGCAGTTTCTCTCTGGAGACTGTTTTTGAAGCTTTTCTGTTGCAAAATTGCCACCTTTAAATCTGTTACTGAATGGCCGGAGAGGTTGAAGTGTTCTCCTACTGGTTTTTGAATGATTCCTGATGTCAGATATGTGTCTATTTATTCTTTTGCGTAGAGGCTGTCTGGTTTGGCCAATGAGAGGATATAGCCAGCTACATATTTGTTTTTCTAGACTCAGGTTCAACTCTGATTTTTTTGTAATAGGATCACCTACAGAAGTTGATGCTTCACAAGTTGTCCCAAAATTTTGAATGGTGTTCTTTCTACTGAGGCTGCACCACACAGGAACCACCAAACAGGCAATCACAGTAACCCAGCATTGAACTGCTGATCCATGTGAGAATTTAAGATGTCAAATACTGTAAGAATCACAGGTGAGCAATCTAGCTCCTCTCTTTTCCTTGCTCAGTTCATGTATGTAACTACATTTATTAACATGGTATGTGTTCACCTCCATCTTCACCACTAGATGATTTCTTCAGATTCTTTGCTGTGATAAAACCATCGTGATCAACCTGAAACACAACAAATCCTATTCTAACATCCTGAAACATTGACTGTAGGAATAGCACTTTGACAAGTCAAGGCTTTTAAAAGGCCTGAAAAACACTGACACATGGATAGGAGTAAAACTGGTCAAATGGTGATCAAGCAGGGTTTTCAAACACTCATTCACAGTGAGTTCAATGGGATCTGTCATGTGATTTAAGATAGTGGGATTCACTGTGAGCCTTCAGTAAATAGTTTTGAATAATACATTTTTAGGCATCAGGATCAGTTCATGAACTTGCAATCCAAAACAAGGGCTACATTAATCAGATAACCTATTTTCAATGTATCATACAATCAGGTGTCATTATGGCCCAGCTTTTCAGGACCAGATTTAAGGTTCTGAGTAACATCATTGGACTCAATCGAATTACTACTGGTGTACATCAATGTAACTAACAGATTCTGCCCTTCTATTTCTGGGGAAGAAATTTAATATTTCTCTGTATCAGATATCCACAGCACAGAAAAAATTAAGCAAAGCAAATAAAGAAATTAAAGTCTCGTCAGTGGGGAGCAGTAAAGTCACACTATAATATGATTGCAGGCATGGAGAAGACCTCAGACTGAGATTTGTTCTGTAGCAAAGTGGACAATATGTATTTCACAGAAGTATTTGTCATTTATTATGCCATAAGCAAAAGAGTAAAATAAACTGTTTATTATCACGTATAAAATGCTTTTGATCAGCCAACTGAAAAACTAATTTCATTTTCTCATTACACTGCCTTAGGCATCCTTTAACATCAACTTTTATTACAGACAAAACAGGGAAATTAAAATGATCAGTTGCAGTGGAGGAAGAAACATTTGTTTCAGAGTCTAAAAAAGAATAATAAGCATTGAACCTGCTAATCATTCTGAGTAATTACGATTAGTTTTGTAGGAATCTAGGGGAGAGTTCTTACGTGCTCTGGATTTTACAGTCCCAACATGAACTCAGATAAATGCTAAACTTCCTTAAAAAAAAAAATTGAACAGTAAGGTCAGTGGGCTCCACAGTAGGATTACTAGGTCCCACTGCACTGGAGCAAGAAAGCTCATTAACTGGGTGTCCCCTGAAGGCAAGGAAAGGAGAATTGGGGGTATTGTCCTGTGTCTGGTTGACTTTATCTCCCTTTCTGGATACCGTTAAACCAGTTTCACCGTCACTATTATTTCTATCCAATAATAGTATTCTCAACAGCTCTTTTTTAGCTCTAAAAAATATCAGTTTGCACCAATTGATATGATCTGGGGGTGGAGGAGAGGAAAGGAATGATCCAAAGGGAAAAAGCAGACCCCACTATGAGGGATTATCCTTTCCCCTATGGAGTATGAAGTGTGAATACTAAGCAATCCAATGCTGGATGGCAGAGTAGACCCTTAGCTATTCCAAAGGAACCCCAATGCCGGGGAGCGCATAGTAGGTGGCTCAGCTGTTGCCTCCAAATGACCTGCCACTCCAGGTGACAAGTGGTAGTTGGTGTGTGAACTTTTAATTTCAAAAAATAGTTTCACTTTGAAGTTTGGGCTGTTCTTGCAGGATATTAAATATATAATTCTGTCTTTTGATTTCCAAATGGCATATTTTCGACCTTCACTTTTAAAGAGTCAAGCAGCCATCTTGTGAAAGTCTGCACAGAGAAGTACAGAAGAGCAAACACAATGTGTTCTCTTGGGGAGACCTTACTTTTGTTCTATTTAATTTAAAATACAGTACGCTCAGGCTGAAAGTAGAGGATCAGTCTTTGTATATGGAAGAGAACATTTAGAAATTGTGACAATTCATTCCTATGCCTTGATACTATCACTAAGCAGCCCAGGCTGAAAGTAGAGGATCAATCTTTGTATATGGAAGAGAACATTTAGAAATTGTGACAATTCATTCCTATGCCTTGATACTATCACTAAGCAGCCCTGATAGAATGACAATATTCAAATTCCCATCAAGTCTTTGAGATAGGAGTGCATATCACGGATCTGAATGTGCCCACAGCTTGATGAAGTCAGATTGGTTATTCTGATTTGAACCATTTATAGTGATAGACTCAATACACTAAGTTTGGATCTCAGTATGAATCTGAATTTCCCCAGTATCTGCGGAGGGTGAGAGCTCTGAGACCAGGTTCCAGTTCAGGCTCAACCCTACTGAAAATTATATTCAAATTAAAAATTGTTCTGAAGCCTCCGAAATTGGCTGCAGTGGAGATGGGGGGCTGTCATAGGTGGACTGGTGCTAGGAGATGGTTCAGAGAAGGCTGGTATACCTGGTTCAGGGTCATACTGATCATCAGATTGGGGCTGGAAGGAACTTTTCCTAGGTCAGAATGGCAGGGAACTGGAGGTGGAGGGTTGGCTTCCTCTACAGCATGGATCATCTAGGCATCTCAACTCCACAGCACTGCTGGGGCTTGGACACTGGTGATACCTGGGTTTTTCCCCTCCTCTGCCTGGTGCACACAGTTATGCCTCCTGGAGACTGAAATGTTTTGATCTAACTCAAGACTTGGGGCTTACTGTAGGGCTATCTAGGTCGAATTTAATGGCCTATGATGTACAGAAGGTCAGACTAAATGATCTTTCAGTGGTAAACTATGAAGATGGGGAGACAGCCAAGAAAATGTATCAATACCTTTAATACTACATTTGGCCATTACATGACTTCCTCTTTTGCTTCTCCTAGGTAGGGTTTGGGGGAGAGTGGAGAAGTCCATCTGATATAGAACGTCAGCTCTCACTGAAGAGACAGTGAGTGTCCCGTACTAATTACACTTGGCTTCTTGCATGGTGTATGACAATCTTCAGCCAACAAAATAACACTGTTACTCAACGTAATAAACCATTCTGTAAACCTCTGAAAAGTGTCATCGCCATCTCTTTTTATAGAGCAGTAGTACAGGTATTTCCAGTCACATCTGTAAACTGTTTATAGGCCTAGGAATTCAGACAGATAGGATTGTCTCTGGGGTAGGGTGACCACATGTCCTGATTTTATAGGGACAGTTCCAATTTTGGGGGCTTTTTCTTATATAGGTGCCTATTACCCCCCATCCCAATTTTTTACATCTGCTATCTGGTCACCCTACTCTGGGGAAAACAAAGGGTCATAGCTAGTAGCCATTCCTAAAACAAAACACCCACTGACCTCAATGGGAGTTGTCTGCTGAATGATAGTCATTTAGGATAATACCCGATGATTGCTTTCCATGAGAAAAGACTCTGTACAAATGTAGGAAGTTTCAATACACAGACCCAAACCCACACACACAGAGTCATCTAGAGATGGTGGAGGCTGATGGAAGAAAGAATGAATGAAGCCATCATCCTTTGACCTATTGAAACAGAAAATAGGCAACTTGTAGTTTCAGTCTCCCACTCACTGTGTATTCACAGGGATCATCATTAAGAGTTATGTATGCTGTGCTATACTTTTTACATCTTCACTATATATCAGGACAGTGTTAAGTCATATTGTAAGGCACTGGCTTGTCCCCTCCCACAAAGCACCGACTTCCACATCCAGAGTCCTTTTCCAGGAAGTTTTATTTTTCAAACATGGGCAAAAGACACATACACGGTTCCTCAGCCCACCCTGGGCTACAGCTTGTGGGAATTTTCCCCTTTGCCCCTCAGTCCCTCCTGCTTCAGGGAGCACTACAGGATTATTCCATGCCCTTTTCAAGGAGTACAACCTCCAAGGGCTTTCTCCCTGAAGGCTCTTTTTACCCCAGCTGATTCCCATTTCCTCCCTGAGCACGGGACTGAGCCTCTCGCAAGCTGTCAGAAGGTCTAGAGCCATGTGCTGCCCTGCCTTCTTATTGACCCACACAGGGAAGCTGGACATGCTTCATTTAAAAGGAGTCTACCACACAGAGACATAAGCTAACTAGGAAAGTATTTAGGATGTGTTGAATCCTGTCTTAGCTACCAAAGGGGTAGATTACAGGCCAGAACTGCAGGTGGTGTAAAATGAGGTAGCTGTATTGACTTAAGTGTGCTCAGTTTACTCCAATTGAGAATTTGGCTTGTAAATGTTGTCTCATGTCTGAGCTTATGTGCATGTGGACAGATGTGAATGCAGGCACAAGAGATAATAAAGATGAAACCCTTCACTGGCATTTCTGCCTCTTGTGCTCTGAAAGTTTTAGTAGTTTTTCATTGCTCTAAATGTGTCATCTTGGTGCTTATCCTATCTGCATAAAAACTGACTTACGAGAAAAATGGATGTAAGTGACATGTTGATTTAGTACTATGACACATCTCTTATAAACATGTCCAAGGCTGCCTTAATTATTCTTTTATTTAAGTCTACACATTATCATTAGCTGTGTCTGTGCCAGATTAACATTGAGATTGTGGCAAGTCTCTTCATTTTAAAGTTTTTCAGGATCATATCAGGCAAAAATTAACGTTATTAAGCTATTGAATTTTAATGTACTTCATCTTAAAAAGAAGGCACTGACAAACAGTTAATGCGTCAGGATGATGTGCAAAGCTTGTTGTTAATATGCTTCCAAGAATCTGATTTTTGCTAATGGCATGCGAAGCAGACAAGTTTCAGTGTGAAACCACAAAAAATATCATTCAATATTTAAAAGAAACGTTGCTCTGAATAAGAGGTGCAAAGTGTTCTGGGAGACTATTCCCACAGAGCAGAAGAGAGTTTAAAAAAACGTAATGCACTCATTCTTCAGAACCAAATACAATATTGTAATATACCTTCTTTTATTCTCATGCATATTCTTGAGAGAGAGGAAGCCTTTATATCATAGATAATTGAATGCAGGCTCTTTACTATTATATCTGTTGTATACAATAGGTTATAGGGCAATAGAGTGAAATTAGATTTTAGCAGAACATGTGTCCTGACCTTTCCTTAAAGCAGATCTATTTACTTTATAATGCAGTTCATCTTGTAGGAGCTGATGTACTCATAGTCAGTGTAAAGGTTAAGAAATGTGAATCTCAAACCTTCTTGTTTCTAACAATTCTTTGTTTATACTGTACAAAGAGGTTGTCTTGGTTCCCCACACACACCCACCCACTAGTGTTGAAAATAACATTTTTGTGGTGAAATTAATTGCAGCTATCCTGGGAGTGGAACAAATTCTGCCCTTTAAGTTACCACAGTGTGAATCTAATGAGGCAGATCTTCTTGGTATAAATCAGCACAGCTCCACTAACTTACACAGTGAAGTCAGTGGAACTACAGGGATTTACCCCAGCTAGTGATCTGGCCCGATAACTTAAATGGACTTATGTCAAATTTATAGTATTGTAAGGTGAATAGACCTTGGCTTCACATACTTCCACACAACTAGGCAACTGTTACTTCAGTGGGACTACGTGCTCACTGATCTGAGCATGGGCTGCGCAATCTGGCTCTGTATTGTAGAGGTATAAACAATCACAGTTAAGGGGGCTCACTATCAGATTAACAAGCGTAACACTTAACTAGCTCTGATGTCATCAGAATCACAAGTAATATAGGTAGACTTACATTAGACTTTCCTGGTAGTTTTCTTTAGACTTAGTAGATGGAGAAAACTTGAACTATTCTATACTTGTTTCTGGTTAACAAATGATTTACAGGGGAAAAACCACCACACACAATACTACAGTGGGCAAATAGGATTTTTCACGGGTTTCTTGCTGCTGTAATGTAATGATTTCTATGACGGGGGACACGCCTCTTGTGAGCATCTGCTGTTGCTAGTGTGATGCTGCAACATTTCCCCCCCCGATCCCGGCACCCCCAGTAGGTGGTTGGCCTCACTAGATGGGTCTCCAGTGGTTCAGCCCTCCGGCCAAGTCACAAACGGTCAACAAGGGTTCAGCAAGGACTATTGCTGGGCCCTTGTTAGTGTCTTCAGCCCTGTCTCTTGCCTCAGTTCTCAGCCCCCATTTTGAGCCAACTTTAGTCCTTCCCTGCCCTATTATAGAGCACAGCCCCCAGGGCTCTCTCCCTGGAGACTCTTGGTCTTCACTGGGTCTCACTGCCCCAGTCCTCCAACCAGGTCATCTCTCAATTCCAGCCCATGCTTGGGCTTCTAAACAAACCTTATCCCCTTCTCAGGACTTAGGCTACTTCCCCAGTGTGGGGCACCCAGGCCTGCCCACTACTGCAGGTACCCTATGAACAGCAGTCATGCACTGCTTCCTTCAATTAGCTGCTACTGTTTTCTCTGGGATTCTTCCCACCAGGTCTCTTTCCTTTCACCCATTACATTAGGGTTATAGTTCTCAGGTCCACTCTCCTTGCAGAAAGCAAAATGCAATTTCCTTGCCACTCAGATCCCAGCCAGTAACTGACCTGCTAAGCCTCTGCAGCTCCATAATGGAGCCTGCTGGCCTCTGACTGGCTGTTCATGAGATGTCCCACTGAGGTCAATGGGACAGTGGGTTTGGACCAGTCTATACTGACCTGTCTGGGAATGGAGACAAAGCTGCACGTCTGCATTCCCTGCCTTGTGGCTTTACCTTTGAGACCATTGCATACAGTGTTTGGGGATTACAGCTTTGGTCAATAAATAATTGTCTGATTCTGCCTCTTTCTTTCCCAGAACTGTGAGGATTCAAAAAATTTTTTTTAAAAAAGCTTTAAAGTAGTCTATAGCATCCATGAAAATTACAAAAAATAAAAATTGGATTCTGCCAACCCTAGTTATAGGTGTATTAATCCATTCAGACCTATGATACTAAAATCTACCTGCAGGTACAGGCATTATGTACATGAGGCAGATTAAGCTAATTTACAAGGAACACAGCCATACATGAGCGATGAGAGCATCCAAGCCTTCAGAGCAGTTGATACATATCTGATCTCTTAAAATGTGCATATGCCACATTTGTACTCATTCATAATCTATTACAATATCATGTTATTACAGGGCTTCACACTGCTACATTTTGACTTGTACAAACCTACTCACATAACCTATCATTCATTCCAGCAGTGTGTGAGAGATTACAGAATTAGCTCATTGACCACACCTGAAGCTCATAAACACTACATGAACTATCCAAAGCAAAATGACCAGCTTCTCCTCTGTTCAGAGCACCAAGATCAGTAAATAAAATATAAAGACATTGGACTAAAATAATCTTTGAATTTTAGGCAAACAGTAATGAAACCTTGGTTTACTGATGGTTCCTTTTAATGAGATTCCTGCAATTACTGGGCAATGGCTAAACTGCTACATTTTACTATGCATGGGGCAGTATTTTGGCCTCACATCAAGGCAACGATGAGAAAGAAAATGGTAATTAGATGAACTTTACACTTTGCTAAAGCTGTAGGCAGATGGACTCAGGTGATGGTCCCCATCCAGCACCAATAAAGTTTAATCCACTATAGCTGGGTAAATTCAATAAGGACAAATGCAGAATCCCATGCATTGCTACAGACTAGGGACCAACTGGCTAGGCAGCAGTTCTGCAAAAAAGGAACTAGGGGTTACAGTGGACAAGAAGCTGGATATGAGTCAACAGTGTGCCCTTGTTGCCAAGAAGGCTAACGGTATTTTGGGCTGTATGGAGTCGGGGCTGCAGCGATCGAGGGAATGATCATTCCACCTAGTTCAACATTGTGTGAGGCCTCACTGGAGTACATGTCCAGTTGCCACACTACAAGAAGGATGTGAAAATTGGGAAGAGCCAGATGAGGGCACAAAACGCTATAGGGATCTGGAGGCCAGACTTATGGAAGAGAATGAAGGGAACTGGGATTGTTTGTCTGCAGCAAGAGAAGAATGAGTGGAGTTGCATAGCTGCTTCAACTACTGAAGGCGGGTGTCAAGAGTGGATCTAGACTGTTCCAGTGCTAGCATGAATGATAGAAACAAGAGCAATACTCAATTGAAGTGGGGAGTAGTTGGGAGTATTAGGAAACTTTTTCACTAGGAGGGTGGTTCAAAATATTAAAGGAAAGGGTACAACTCCTGTATACAGACTATAAACAGCCTCTGAGCCAGAGGCCAAAATCTTTTGACTCTGTAAAGGTTAAGAGTCAGGTAACCTGGCTGAACTGACCAAGGACTATAAGGGAATGATTACTTCAATACTTGGTGGGGTGGGGGGGAAGGCTTTGTTGTCTCTTTGTTTTGGGTGTGTTCGCTCTTGAAACTAAGAGGGACCGGATAGCAATCCATGTTCTCCAGATTTTTCTGAACAAGTCTCTCATATTTCAGACTTGTAAGTAACAGCCAGGCAAGGAGTATCAGTTTATCTTTGTTTTCTCAACATGTGAATTTTACCTTTGCTAGAGGGAGGTACTCCTGTTTTGTTGTAACTTTGAAACTAAGACTAGAGGGGGTTCCTCTGGGCTCTTTCAATCTGATTACTCTGTAAAGTTATTTTCCATCCTGATTTTACAGAGATGATTTTTACATTTTCTTTTTAATAAAATCCTTCTTTTAAGAACCTAACTAATTTTTCCATTGTCCAAAGACCCAGGAGTTTGGGTCTTTGATCACTTTGTAACCAATTGGTTAGGATATTATTCTCAAGCCTCCCCAGGAAAGGGGGAATAAGGGCTCGGGGGAAGAGGACCTCCAAGTGGTCCTTTCCCTGTTTCTTGTTAAATCACTTGGTGGTGGCAGCGTACGAAGTTTTAACCAATGCTGGCAGAAATAAGCTTAGGGGGCTTTCATGTGGGTCCCCACATCTGCACCCTAGAGTTCAGAGTGGAGAAGGAACTCTGACAATGGTGAAGTACTGGAATGGGTTACCTAGGGAGGTGGTGGAATCTCCTTTCTTAGAGGTTTTTAAGGTCAGGCTTGAGAAAGCCCTGGCTGGGGTGATTTAGTTGAGGATTGGTCCTGCTTTGAGCAGGGGGTTGGACTAGATGACCTCCTGAGCTCGCTTCCAACCTTGATATTCTATAGTGGTGAAGCCACAGAACCAGACCAAGCCGCACTTTCCCTAGCTGAGGAGACAGACCAACCTGAATAGATTCCCAGACTAAGACTACACTGTTGATTTAGTCTTACAATGTTTGTCCCACTTTGTTAAGTACGTGCTAATGCTTTTGTTAGTTCTTCTGTCCCCCATCACACAACAGGCTGCCTCCCACACACAATAGCCTTAGAGTGGCCCAAGCAGTCCCCCTGCCTCAGTTTCCTTTCACCAGAGGTTCTTCAGTAATTCACAAACCCGTTCCTCCCCCTTCTCAGGTTCTGATTTATTAAGTTAACACACATTCAAAATAAAGTTCTCAACTCTGTTTACCTCCATATCAGATTACTCCTAGGCCTTTCTGCCAGTGTCTTATTCCCCATCATACTCCATTCTGTTATCCCTGAGAACTCTCCCCCTGACCCTTCCTGCTGCACTTTTTAGAGGAATCAGTGATCCCCTACTCAGATATGATCACTTAGTAACTGGAATTGGCTGGCCCCAGGCTCCTAGCTCTTACAGGAGCAAGCCTTTTTGTTACAACCCCTAATAAAAGTTTGTCCTTTTTTCATACACAGACTCAGAACTTGTGAACAGGGAACTATTATCTGTTAAGGATGCCTTGGGAAGATATGGCATTTGTCCCAGGTTTCTGGGTGGGAGCTCAAGCTAGTAGTGTGTGTTAACTTTGTCTTAAAGTTTGTCAAACTTTGTCAAGCAATTAAAAAAAATAATTGTGATTAATCGCCCTGTTAAACAATAGAATATCATTTAAATATTTTAGGATTTTTTTTTTTACATTTTCAAACACAACGCAATACAAAGTGTACAGTGCTCAATTTGATTACAAGTATTTGCACTGTAAAAAACAAGATAGTATTTTTCAATTCACCTAATCTAAGTACTGTAGTGCAACCTCTGTCATGAAAGTTGAACTTACAAATGTAGAATTGTGTACAAAAAAGCGGCATTCAAAAATAAAAATGTAAAACTTCAGAACCTATGAGTCCACTCAGTTCTATTTCTTGTTCAGCCAATTGCTCAAAACAATTTTTTTTGTTTTACATTTTCAGGAGATAATGCTGCCCACTTCTTGTTTACAATGTCACCTGAAAGTGTGTTCTCATGGCACAATTGTAGCTGGTGTTGCATGATATTTACATGCCAGATGCACTAAAGATTTATATGTCCTTTCATGCTTCAACCACCATTCCAGGGGACATATATCCATGCCAATGATGGGATCTGCTCAATAACAATCCAAAGCAGTGTGGACCAATGCACGTTCATTTTCATCATTTGAGTCAGATGCCATCAGCAGAAGGTTGATTTGCATTTTTGGTCATTTGGGTTCTGTAGTTTCTGCATCAGAGCATTGCTCTGTTAAGACTTCTGAAAGCATGCTCCACACCTTGTCCCTCTCAGATTTTGGAAACCACTTCATATTCTTAAACCTTGGTTCAAGTGCTGTAGCTATCTTTAGAAATCTCACATTGGTACCTCTGCATTTTGTCAAATCTGCAGTGAAAGTGTTCTGAAAATGAACACCATGTGGTGGGTCATCATCAGAGACTGCTATAACATTAAACATATGGCAGAATGTAGGGGACATACAATTCTTCCCCAAGGAGTTCAGTCACAAATTTAATTAACACATTATCTTTTTAAACGAGCGTCATCAGCATGAAAGCATGTCCTCTGGAAGGGTGGCCAAAGCATGAAGGGGCATATGAATGTTCATTATCTGGCATGTAAATACCTTGCAATGCTTGCTACAAATGTGCCATGCAAATGCCTGCTCTCTCTTTCTGGTGACATTATAAATAAGTGGGCATCTTTATCCCCTGTAAATGTAAACAAACTTGTTTGCCTTAGTGATTGGCTGAACAAGAAGACTGAGTGGACTTGTAGGCTCTGAAGTTTTACGTTGTTTTGTTTTTGAGTGCATGTTAAAAAACCCTACATTTGTAATTTGCACTTCCACGATGAAGATTGCACTACTGTACTCATATGAGGTGAATTGAAAATACACTTTTTTGTTTATCATTTACGGTACAAATATTTGTAATAAAAATATACACTTTAATTTCAATTACAACACAGAAAACAATATGAAAATGTAGAAAAACATCCAAAATATTTCATAAATTTCAATTGGTTTCTATTGTGATTGAAACTGATTAATAGCAATTATCTTTTTAATCCTGATTAGCTGAGTTAATTGCATGAGTTAATTGCAATTAATTGAGAGCCCTAAGACAAAGTCCTATATATTTGAACCCAGCCCATGTCACTGACAACACTTGGCAGAAGATTACAGAGGCCACACCTTGGGTGGAAGATAATAACCTATCAGTACAAAGCAAGCTGGGCAGCAGTAGGGAGGGGAAAATTATCCTGGTTTCCTATTCCAGATAATATTATTTTGATAGACATGAAGTTACTTCAAAAGCAAAGGGAAAGATCACATCCCATCTCTCTCTCTCCAGAGGAGGAGATCAGTTCCAGACAACATGGAAAGGGAGAATGAGGAATAAATGAACAGATGGCAAGAGAACCCTTGCCAGGATGCTATGGAGTACTGCCCTCAGATGCCAAGAGGACTGCAACCAGCGGTGTTCTCCATGGCACCATGGAGAGAGTAAAAGGCAGTCCTGGAGCAGAAGCACCACACCTTTTTATTGATCACCCTCTGCATCAGGCATACCATGGATTTGCAATATTTGGAGTTGGACCTTAAGGCCTGCCTCTGCCAGAAGTGGTAGGAAAGAGTGCAAGAGGAAGCTTGTGATGTTACCCTTCCTCTACGTTCACACTCACTTGAGAAGGGTATGATTGACCTAAAATGAATAATTTCTTGAAATGGGTGTATGATCACTACCACACAGTCTCTTTTCCTAAAATGAAAAGATGCAAACTAAGAGGAAACACTAACAGAGTATATGGCATGCTGTGGTCTGCACATCTTTCAGACCTGTTGTAGCATTGTGTTTCGGAGGCAACTTAAGAGCTAGTGCATGTATTTAGGAACAAACAGGCAGGGTGGAAGTTATTACAGCCATCAAGCACTGTTACCTCTTCCCTTCTCCCTCCCTCTGTGCCCCCCGCCTTTTGCTTTATGAAATTTGCTAAATTCCTGCTCGTTCTTCTTCATTAATGAATACATATCAGGGTTCCGTTATGTGCACGGAGATAGGGAAGGTGATGAATCATGAAAAATAGCAATTTATAGAGAAGTGGCATATGCAGCACTTTTTTTGCATATATTGAATAAGATTAGTGCTTTACATGGGTTATTTTCTCTGCAGCAGGCCGAGCTATCTTTTGCAACTAAAACAGAAGAAATTCTAAAATGCAAACCACATACTTCGTAAACCATCCACACTTCATAAAATAATTTCCAGCCCTGCCCCCCACCCCCACCCCCCGCAAATCGCATTACTTTGATCTTCTAAAGATCTATTTGAGTAACAATTACCACTGGAATAAGGGATTTTACTGATTTTAGTCTGAATAAAATGGCCCTGGCAGAGGTCTTGGAGGAAAAAGTAGAAATATTACGGAAAAGGCCTTACCTAATAACCTTTTTGTAAAGCTTGGATGGCAAGATGATTCTGAGAGACACTGAAGTCACATGCCATTAATCAGAAATGACAGTCTTTATTCATGTATATTTGACTGAAGCTGCATAATTTTAGACTCCAATAGGTCTGGATAAATGACCTTAAGTATAGTACTTTTTCAAATTGACAATGATTGATGATGGAGCAAAAAATTATGAACACAGAAGAGACACAGTAGAGTAAACATGAAAAATAGACAGACTCTTTAGTATCAAAGAGATTATTCATTTTCACTTTTCTAACTGTTTGCATCTCTTTTTTTTTATCTCCAGCGCTTTGCTCATCATGTTTTAATCATTTTTCTGCTACTGTATTTGTTACATTCTACCTAAGTGCCCTCAAAATAGATTTTGAGATTACTGAAAGATCTAGTCAGATAACAGGAAAATATGAAATCAATTCAGTTAACAAAAAATGCCTATCAATTTAGAAAGCCTTAAGCAAAAACAAAAACACATTGTTTACATAGGGCATATTTCTCAAACCGCTGCTGAAGTTGTATAGTGCTTGCTCATGTGAGTAGTGTTACTTGCATGAGTAAGTACTAATCAACTTCTGCGAATGTTCTTGAATCATCCCCCCGTTCATATCATTTCTGACCACGAACCACCTGGTTGACCATTAGATAAATAAGGCTTTCAGAGGACTGAAAAAAAGCTATTGATCTTTTGACAAACCAATTGATGAGCTAGCTAAGAAAAGTGGCAACTAATTAAGTTTGTTGTGCAGTAATCTTCTATATAGTGACCCCTGCAGGAATGAATGAGTCATCCTATTAGAACAGCAGTGTGGCTTACTAGCCAGCGCACTCAGTGTGAGACCCAAAAGACCCAGATTTTATTCCTAACTTCAGTGCTGGCCTGCTGGGTGACAATGAACCAGTCATTTCCCCTGTTGTAAAACAGGGATAATGCTACTTTGCTCATTTCATCAGTAGATCTCAAAACATGTTATAAAGGAGGAATCTGGTAGGTGTTAGTATTTGTAATCCATATGCAAATCCAAACCAAGCCTTGACATCGGTCAAAGCTCTGTATCAGCCAACAAGTACAGGTCTGGGCCCTGAGTTAAATGCAATTAGTTATCCATGCTTTCCAGGGCGTCCAACACATGCATGACAGCTTGAGGTGGAAGCAAGGCATCCATATATGGGCCACCTTGGATAGCCATCCCTCTGTTTCAGGGAGTCTAAACGCTGCTACTCAGTTGCTTCCCTCTCTCAGGTGCTATTCACCAGAAAGAGGCCAGGGAGGAGAGGAGAGGGGTGTAGGCAGAGTCATGTGTCTGGCCCCTTGCACTCTAGGCCCTGGCTAGGATTGCTGGGTGGTTACTAGAGCGGGTCAATGTTTTTAATGTAAAATGGTTTTGGGTTGAAAAATGGCTTTTTCCATCAACATGGAAATTTTGCCAGGAAATGTCCATTCTTGACAAGGGTTTTTGGAATTTCATTAAAAAAAAAAAACACTACAAAAACACCCCCACCCCCTGCAAAAAAAAAAAAAAAAACCTGTGGGAAATGCTGGCAAAAACAAAAAAAAGCCTCATCAATTTCTTTTACCAGAACACCACATTTCCTGGCCAGCTGCCCTGGTTACTCTTGGGATAGATACCCTACACCTCTTATAGGGATGGAGAAAGCTACTTTCCCCTTTGCACAACATGCCTCTGGGTGTTCTTGTTAAGGCCTTGCAGCTCCAAATCACTCCTTGCAACGGACAGTGCTGAACTAGATCAAAGTGGATTATAAAATGGAGTCATGTCTGGAATAGTCAATAGAAAAATATCTAAGGTTCTAGAATAAGTGTATAGCCCATGTATAAGCTGCTTTAGCTGAAATATTCTATAGAATATTTCAAAATTTTTGCATTAAGATTTAAACTGACAGTTTTGAAAGTGTGTTATGTTCAGATTCACATGGGTTACTTACCTTCCTTGTGAAGTGCTTTAAGATCTAGGAGAGAAAAGTGGAATCTAAGAGACTGATAATTTATTTTCTCTCCAGGGAAAAGTACTGGCTTAGTCTGAGCATACTGTCGACTCTGCCATTGTTCTAATATTTTATTCCTGCTGCTGAGCCTGATACTGAAGGTGAAGTTGAGTATGTATTCTGTTCTACTCTCCTCAGCCCTCCTGCATTTAATTCTGTTATATCTCGGTGCAGCTAACAAAGAGTGCTCTGCACCAGTGGCTCTCAAATTTCACTGCTCTACACCAGTGGCTCTCAAATTTTTTCCACTGTTGACCCCTTTCCCATAGCAAGTGTGACACCCCTAAGGGGTCCCAATCCCCAGTTTGCTCTACACGCTGATATGTCTGATACCAGTATCATACAGCACTGGTATTTTTAAAGAAATCTAGTAACAATTTTAAAAATAATGGCATGATTGCTATTCAATATACAACAATAATATGATTCAGGACAAACGTATTTGGTATTCATGTAGCTGCCTTAAGTACTTCTATAGGGTTTTTACTGTAATTGAGCATTAATTAACATTAACATCATTATTTTAAGTGTGCTACTAGAAAATCACTTAAACAGCAAAAAGATGAGCCTAGAATTCTGCTTTTCTTTTTAATGGCTATGATTCCCTTCTGTGCATGCCAGGGGCCAGACCCAAGGCATTAAAACTGGGGTGATTATTTTCAACTCCAGTGAAGGACGCATGATACAGAGGCTAACAAATAAGCCCAACAAAATTCCTCATCCTTCTACAAGGAAGTGTCCCTTGAATAAGCAAATGTTGGGCATTTAAAGATGCAAATGAAGTATAAGGAAAGGGTCCCTAGAATGTAGAAAAAAAGTTAATTCTCTTTAGATTTTCTCCTCAAATCTTTCCACATCGTGGCTGTTCGATCGTGAACAGTAGAGATGGTCACCATTACACACTAGCAAGGAGGAGAAGAGTTGGGGAACCCTTAAGGGAGAGCATACGCTCTGACATTATCTGCCCTGAAAGGTCAGCCACTGCTGTAAGCTTCATCACAGTGTAGCATGTTTTACACCAATGCAGTGTGTTTAAACCAGTGTGGCTGGCTGGCAAATCATGTTGCACTGGTGTAAATTAGATGCGTGTTAGGGCTTTGCAGTATTGCAGTTACACCAGCAGTTGAAATCCCATTGTAGGGAGACTTATTCTGAACCACACCACAATTATTCTGTGGCTATGAAAGCTCACTGTGGGTGCAACTAAAAAGTTTCTCATCTTTTTACCAGTAAGCAAAATATCCCCTGGTTTGAGCAGATAATCCCTTATTCTGAGAAAGGTAGATAAACCTTTTGGGATTGTGCCTATTAGTCTTAATTCACCCCACTCCAAAGATTAATGTGTGTTGAAAGTCCCTAGAACGTGAGAAGGTATCTAGAATGATGGCTTCTGTACGAAAACTTCATACAAAGTGCTACCACCCCATATGAAATATTGGCTTGTGGCTGACATTTTTTCACTCTTTTGCTGTTGACTTTCATATTGGATTAACAAGGCTAATGCTACAACACTGATTTCAGATGAAAAACTGCTAATGAGATTTGAAACTGCTTAATAAAAATTATCCAATTCTCAGATATCCAAACCACTAATTACCTGTCAAAAATCTAGATTGTATAGTCACTACTGGTATTGATAGTGAGTAGTCGATGCAGGGGTGGGGAGGGGTTGAATTTCTGACACACTGCATCATGTAATGTCATTCCACATCAAGTTACCTTGAGTTACACTGTGTCAGGTTGGCTTAGGACCTAATGCAGTGTAACACAAAGTGACATGTTGTAATCCAAAGCAATGAGCTCTAAGGTCCCTATTTTCTCTTTAAAGTGCTTGCATTATCAGAGGTGAATAGTCTGTTAAGAAGATACTCATGCACTCTGCTGCAAACCAAACCTAAATCCTGCAGCACGGTCTCTACATTTTGCTGGACTCTGGTGGAGTAGGCTGGACTTTGTGGCATTTTACATTAAATGAAAAAAATTAAATGAATTTAATGTAAAACAGTCACAGCTGTCCCATGATTTTTTGGGGGGTCGGGGGGGGGGAACAGCTTCTGCCATGCTTATTTATGCTGCATTGCCTTGTACTCTGCAAATAGCTTTACGTTTTGCTATCCCTGCATAGTCATTATTTGCATTGATAAGACAAGACATAACTATGTTGCCAGAAGGAGAACGAAGCTTTAGGTTGCTAAGTAGGGGGCAGTTGAGGCTTTTGCCACTTGGACAGATTTAACTGATTGAGAGTATTGGGGTAACCTCTGAGAATGATTGTTCCAGTCTGTCTGTATACAGAGGAAGACAGCATATCACTTCACACTCATTTCAAGTTGTCACAGTTTTCTTCCCAACCATGAGGACAAGGGGTAGGGGGATGAGATCGCATTCTGTAAGAAGGGTTGGATTCTCCAGCAAACTCTGCAGCTGTGGAATTACAGTATGGAATAAGGGGAGCTCTACCTAATGCCCTCTTTTCTCATGCCAGAAGCAAAGACTTGCTATATTGCATAAAAGCGCAGTGAAGCAGGAGACATACCCTGAAGGTGATATTTGGGCAGATTTTAACTAAGTGAAGGAGTCTGTGTGGGATGCACTGTACAGTTTTATAGGGCACAGTGAATGCCAGACTTATCCAGTAATTAACCACAGAGACAGTAAAAAGAGAAATTCGGAGGCTATTGCAAAGAAGGGCACACAGGAAAGCATTACTGTATAATTTATAGACATTTAGGAGAGCAGCTGTGAACTAATCCAAATATCCACTACTACCTTCAACCTCCAAGGGATGAAAAACCCAGAAACTCATCGGGAACATTCCAACCCATTTGATATCCAAAAACTTCGCTTAGTGAAGGAATAGCTAACTTGGCTTTTGCTATAAGGATTTTTTTTTTAAGTTGGAACACTGTTTAAAAAAAGTGAAGTTTCAAATAAAAATTGTTCAAAGCTCACATTGTGTTGCTCCAACACATCTTCTAGGGTGGTGGCAACGTGAGGACACCTGCTTTCCAAGGACAACCACCCTTTTATTTTTGTTTACTATAAGATCAATTTTAATGCACAGGAAGAATAAAGCAATTAATTGTGTGTGGATTGCTCTTTGGGGCAGAGTCCATCCTTGTGTAATAATTTTTGACACAATGAGGCTAAGGTCTCTAGGTGATGCCACAATAAAAACAAATAAGTAGTCAGCACAACTAGGGCCAAATCCTCAGCTGATAAGTGGACATAGCTCCATTGAAGTCACTGATCTACACCAGCCAAGAATCTGGCCCCTAACTTCCATCACAATGCATGCACCATGGTGCTAACAATACAATTTGAATGTTAAGCCCATAAAGTTGAGGCTAGCATTATTTGGGCTCTACTCATTACAGTAGCCCTGGTCTGGCAAACAAGGCTTTTCTAGACAGCAAATCATAGAAGATCTAAACATCATCTTCCCAAAGTGTGACCCATTGACCACTGGTGAAGTACAGGCCACCTGTAGGACATCAGCACCTGGTAGTTGTCCTAATTGCTTTTTCAACAATCTACTTTTTGCTTCTTCCCTTTACTGTGTGCCTATAAAGGCTCACATGGATCAGAAATTTTCAGCATAACATTTCATATCTTGAAAGTATGTAGGGTGACCTGATGTCCCGATTTTGGGATCTTTTTCTTATATAGGCTTTTATTAACCCTCCCACACACACACACCCCTGTCCTGATTTTTCACATTTGCTGTCTGGTCACCCTAAAAGTATGTGCACATTGCTTAGTGTGCTAGACCAAATCCAGGTGGGTCTATTCATTGTGAATAACTAAGTAACTATTCACATTTGTCCACTACCACTGTCCCAGGCTCCAAGGACATTAGCAAAGTCATATAAATCAGTTGTAACAAAGCCATGCTTTCGATATGGTAATACATGGCTTCATAGCACCTAATTCACATTTACATGAAGACTACTTTGCCCCACTCTAGTATCTAAATAACTTACTCCAATCTTGCGGTCCCTTTATGTTGTTAGAAGGATGGCCTTATGATATGAGAATTAAGCCTATAGATTTTAAGGCTAAATGGACTCTTGTGATTATCTGGTCGGATCATAAAATTTCCCATAGTAATTCTTGCCATCAAGGCCACAACTACACACTGAACTAGAGACTTTAACTACACCACATATGCAGGTCTTTGCTAGTATACAAAGCTATGAGAGTAATCAGCGAGCAATGTGTCAATAGCTGTTTTTATTGCACTGAAGTGTCCATGTGGCATTTGGATGTCCCGTTAAGGTGCCCCACTGGTAGAAACTAGGTCACTAATATTTAAAACCAATTTTAGTTCACAGAAGTAAGTCTATGGCACTGCTTTAAAATTTGATCCCCAGTGTCCGAACTGACTAGCTGCATGCTGTAGCAACACACATGGCAGTGAATTAAGTCATTAAAGAAAACTTACTGTTAAGAAGAATTATTTCTTCACTGTTTCTGGCAATTGACTTTACATGCTATGGGGCTATGGGTTGAAATAGGACAGCATGCTTATATTAATCAGATTGTTCAGCTGATGACAGACAGGTTTTGTGGTGGGAAAAAAAACCAAGCACTGCGCTCAGCTGGTTATTAGAAACAGCTGGGAGACAGGTTCAGCTTCAGATGAGAGCTTAATAGCTCAATTCATACTGGGACACTAGGCAAGTCAGTTCTCTTTGGGCCTGATCTCACATCCTTAAAGTTATGCATGTCTTTAAGTGTTGTGCTGGATCAAGGCTCTTGTGCCTTAGATGCCCCAGTTGTAAAACTGGGTTCAAAAGTAGGCCCTCTCTGAAACCCAGCTGCTGCATGTGAGCTGAGTAATTAAATTACAATAAAAATTAACTAGGGTAATTGATCAAAAAGTGATAGGACACTGGCTATTCTCAGTATAATTGGAACGGTGCAGTTTCTGTGCATAACAGGTCACTTAGGTCTAGTGTGGCTTCAGACTGTTGTATTAAATAGATCATAAATTTCCAATCGTCACTGATTTCAGTGGAGTTAGACCAGAGATGAACTTAGCCCAAGGTTTTTATCAACTGACATTTCATCAAATTTCAAAGATTCTTTTAAGTATTTATCAGACCCCTTGGTCCTTCTTTCACTTCCTAGCATCAAATATGTAGATTCCTCAAAGTTCAGATGATGTTTCCCTACTATGATTGTATTTAAATACATAAAAACAAAAGTACCAAGACACAGAAGCCCCTGTACTGCTCAGTCTGAAGGACTGAAGCACCAGGAAACCCATGGAATGGATTAACTTGCAATAAAGATGTTTTTTCAGGATACTGTATTGGGCCAACTCCTGAAGTCCTAGTTCAGTCCTTACTCAGACAACTGGAGTAAATGGGAGTTTTGTTCAAGTAAAAACTAGTATGTGGAATCTATGGCACAGGACTCAATAGGACACATTTCTCAAAACATAATTGCTTAATTAAGGGGCTTCTGCTAAGTAACAAGCAAACTAAATAAGGGCCCTGAAATGGTACAAAATAGCAATTTTTGCTTTTACAGTGTCAATTCCACACTATAGTTAAAATTCTCTGAACATGTGTCTGAAACGAAGATCCTTCTCCAGATTAGGCATGGAGAAATTATATTTTGTAAGGACTGTATTTTCAGTTTCAGCTGAACAATAACTTGTACAGCACATTGAATGATTTAACTGAGCAGATCTGAAAGACGAGCGTTTCAGCAGACAGCGTTCTTTGTTAGATCTTAGTCACAGTCAAAATTCAATAGACTCTATGCTGTAGGCATATGCTGAAATGCCAGAAAGGCATGTGACATGGTTATTGTTTAGAAAAATTAATCTAGTTTCCATATTTAATCATTAATGAAATGACCATATTCAAACTGAAGGATGAGAGCAGCGTTTTGTATATTGCAACAGATACTCTGTTCTGCATGTACTGAACTCCTATTTCCTGAAAACACGACTTTTGCTCCCAAAAGCCAGTGTTGCAAGCTGGATAAATTGGCACAAGCAATGAATTGCCAGCCTTATCACTGCTATACGTTAACTATACATGACCATTTATAACTAGGTGCACTATGTGCATAAATATAGGTATGTTTATTTCCTTATGGAATAATGTTTGAGAAGTGCCAAAATAGAACATAAAAATGGAAACAGATATACATTACAAATATGTAAAGTATCTACATACATGTATCTGTTTAATTTTCAGTGGAGCTAATAATTGTGCCAGCCACAGATTTATAACAAGCAGACCACTTTATTTTTGGTGGCTAACACACACAATAACTAGTCATATTTTGTGTTTCTATAGTACCACATCCATCCACCAGATCTCACAGCACAGGGGTGGGAGCTCTGGAGCTGGTGCTTAAGTGGGGGCAGCACACAGAGATGCCGTGGCTGCCCCTGCGCCTATGAGCTGGACATGCTGGCTCCTTCCAGGAGCTGCATAGAGCCAGGGCAAGTAGGGATCCTGCCATAGCACTGCTGCACCACCAACCAGACTTTTGGCCTATTAGAATCTCCCGGATTGCTGTCAATAGCTACCAGGAGACTGAAGCGATTCCGGGAGATTTCTGGCCAGTCCAGGACGGTTGGCAACCCTACATTAAAATAACTAACAACAAAAAAGATAAATCTCAATCATTCTGGTAATTGTTTAAAAATGTGACAGACTGACGTTCTCTTTCAACTAATATAATAAGAATAGGAAATAGTACAATTGTAACCCATTTTCATTACAATCATTAAATTATAATCTTGTTTTCCTCCTTGCAGGCCTTATTCACAGTAACTTGCAGCAAATCAATCAGTAACACTTCAAATTAAGCTTCTTAAATATTCTTACTATGCATTTAACATGGATGTTGAAAGTCAGTTATTGTATATTATACCATTTCATCATTCCAAACTTTTTGTTTAAGGAAATGTGATGTTTTAGAGTATATCCATGATCAAATATATACAGTGAAGTTCAACAGAATTACTGCTCATAAGCTAGCGCCAAAGCTTAAGGTATGCAATGCTGGTCTATGCATGATTACACAGTAAAGGTGGGATTCTCAAAAACACTTAGCATTGGCCTAACTGTTCACACTGAAATTATCTGGCGGTTACCATTGAACTTCAATTGGAGCAGATTTAAGTGCTTTTGAAAATGCAACCCTGGTCATGATATTATATATTATGTTTTTAAAAAGAGCTGAAGGTTAGGCTCCTAAATAAGTGGCTTGATTTTCAAAGGAGTCTCATGGGAACTGCTGGGTGCTCAATACTTGAAAAAAAATCAGCTCACATATTTAGGAGTCTAACTACGGACTCAGGATCCTAACTATAAGCCTCCTATTTTTGCAGATCTTGATCACAGGAGTCAGCCACCAAGTTCAGCTCTTGAACCAGTTATGAAGTTCCCCAAAGGTAGAATGGGCTTTTCAGTGGGCTTTGGATTGGATCCTTAATATCATTACTATTCCTATGATACAATATGGTGCTTTATAGGTAACTGTGTTGTCAGCACAGGGATTGAACCATTCTTAAACATGTGTCTAAGTGGGTCTTTACCTGAAATTGCAATAGCTATTTAGTCATTTTACGATTTTAAGTTTTGCTTCAACTAATTTTTGACCCAGTTTAATGGACCCGAAGAACGTCTTTCTTGCTGTAGCTTGCAGATTATTACAGCAAATAATCATTAACAACTCCATTGCTGTGCAGGTGCACTAACCACCTTTGTTAAACAGCTGCATCTAATAAGATGCCATGATTCCATGCAAATAGCTAGGAAGCCCTCTCCAAACTAAAAAAAGAGGTTTAAAAAGGCATGGTTTGTAATTGTTAGAAGTGCCTTCCAGATACCAAGGCATGCTCTCTCTATAATTGCAAGATGTATAAAAATTATAAGTAGAAGTTACGCTGTTCAAAATATTTACATCAAATCTTTTTCTTAAAAAAAGAAGGTTGGGGGTCCCAGCTAGATTTCAGGTACACGTGAGAACAATTTCTTAGGTAGGTGTGGGGTGGAAAAGACTGAGATTTCCTGGTCTTGAATATTTTCTATGGTACGATTGATTCAGTTTTGTGAGCAGATAATATAATTTTTGTAACTAATGGTAGCTTATCTGCAGATGTCAAGATAATGCCCTGGCAAATGTCTCAATCAAACCCTGCTTCACAATGAAACAATATCAGCACAGTATTAATTCTTTCATACCAGCTGTATCCCAAAACGCTTCAGAGGTCAGTTAATCATTTATACAGTGCCTTAAGATTACATGACACCTTGCCAGTGTAGAGCTGGAGTTTTTAGTCTTGAGCTGCAGCTGGTGCAACTGCGAGATAGGGTCAAAGGGGGTTCTAAGCCCAGCCTGGCTAGAGACCAATATGACCCTTACCTAACAGAGCAGCAGCGTAAGCACTGTCTGGGTTTTGCCAGTTCTTTTATTTAGTAAAATGATGAGAGCAGAACAGTTTTGCTTCACCCTTCTCTCAGGGTCAGACTGAGCTCCAGTGAAGTCAATGGGAGTCTTTCCACTGACATCAGTAAATCATGGATCAGACCCCCCTATAAGTAGGTAAAAATCACTGAAAGTAAATCATGACATACTCTATTGGGTTAATTAATTTTTTTTTAAATCCAACTATTTGCTAGTTCACACAGGAATCACCAACCCTTCCATTACCAGCTGGCTGAACAACTCTGTCTCAAGGCCTATGTTTCTTTCAGTGACCAACAAATATCAGTCACAACAATACTTCACTCCTGAGCTGCAGACGATTAGCCACTCATCCTTTGCTTTTCCACATCTGTGACCCAGGAGACTGTTGCAAGGGAAACACAGAGTTATCAGCACTTTAACATTCCAGACTAATTAATCAGCAATACTAATAGCCTCTCACTTCAGCTTTTCAAGAAATCACATATTTAATCTGCCTGATTCGCTTTAACAAAAACTCATCTTAATAAACTTACTTTCATTTCAGTTTCAGACAGAATAATCTTCAACAGTCACATAAGAGGCATAACATGAGATTTGCCACATGATCTATTATCCCTATTTTTGGCTTCTGAAGAAAGGACAGTTGCAGTCCTCCTCAACCTTTCCTGTTAAATCTTAAATAGCATCCCTACTGAGGGACCCACTTCAGCTTGGACTTAATTTTAAGCATGTGTTTAAGTTTAATTGAAGCTAGGAGGAAGAGGATGGGATTGGGACTCTGGCACCCTGAGATGGGGGCCTGAAGTGCATGACCTTTGCACTTGTCCTTGGGTTCATTACACATTATAGTCCATTGCTGTGTATTTTAGATCTCAGTGGACTGGGGGACAGGGTGTTTGTTTCGTACTGTCAAAGATTTTTTTTTTAAAAATTAGAAAATGAGAATATATAATATAATAATAGGAGATATACCAATCTCCTAGAACTGGAACGGACCTTGAAGGGTCATTGAGTCCACCCCCCTGCCTTCACTAGGGGGACTAAGTACTGATTTTTGCCCCAGACCCGTAAGTGTCCCCCTCAAGGATTGAACTCACAACCTTGGGTTTTGCAGGCCAATGCTCAAATCACTGAGCTAGCCCTCCCTCCTCTGAGCTAGCCCTAAGCTAAGCATATGCTAAATTACTTTCCTGAATAGGGACGGACTCCAACACATGGTTTAATGCTCTCCTGAATCAGGTCCCCTATATAAGGCATGCCACCATATATGCTTTAGTGTCACTATCATCTGTCACAAAATTACCAAGTTGAATATTTACCAAAATATGTCATTTTTTGGAAACTATCCAAAACAATTCTCACTGCAGATATATTATCATTTGGAATAGTTTTGTTTTTCTAGGCATTCCCAACCAAACATGTCAGAGGAGCACCATTTTTCCTTCATCCTCGTAATTCCTATTTTAATTATCTAATATCATCGTTTAGTAGCACCTAGGGTCCAACTATGATCAGAGTCCCATTGTCCAAAGAAAGAAAGAACAGAAGATGATCCCCACCCCCAAGGAGTTTATAATCGAAAGTCAGGGGAAAGCTAGAAACCAACACCAAAGAAACCAACTGTTCAGAAGTACAGAACTTGTCAGGCCACAATTCCCTCCCCCCATGGTTGTCTGCCACAGCAGGGAACCAGACTCCATTACCCACTAGGCTCCTTCCAGGCCCCTGTTCTGTTACCATGTTCTAACCTTAATCTTACAGGTGCCCCATTACATTTCGTACGCACTGTGATAAATTGGTCCTTCATAAATTCTTCATTATAGACCTATGACCTTTGGGGTCAATTTTCAAAGGCACAGATATAAGTTAAGTGCTCAAATACCAGTTGTTCCTTTGCCAGTCTTGCCCTTCAGCTTGACCACTACACAGCTCTTATGAAACCCTTTCCGTGTTTGTTAATTGCAAAAAGATTTTCAGTCTGGGATACTGTGCTGTCTATGTGCGTATTATAGCTCCTGCCACGATGCAGCAGATATGGGAGCATATTCAGCACTCAGTGGAGTGAAAAGCATAGCAGCACCTACTAGGCAGCCACAGCCCATGTACAGCACCATGGCAACAAATGTGTCCTTTCAGCTTGTGCTCTTTTCTCTCTCAACGAAAGCTCTTCACAGGTACCTCCTATAGCAGTGCCTTATTCTGCAACTCATGCAAAAGAAGTGAGTGGGATTAAGGAACTGTTTACATACCTACCAGTGAGGAACTGCCCGAGCAAGGGAAGGTCACAGCCCCCTTTCCAATTCTAGCATAATTTAGAGCCAGCCAAGGATCCACTAGACCAAGCATCAGGCAAAGGGTCACGCACTTCTCCTCTCACAGATCCCATGCCGCTCCTTGTCCCCGATATGACCTCTATGTGTGGGGGGCCCAGGTTGGCTAGAACTAGCCTGGCTCTACACCACCCTGGGAGTCACTGTCAGGGGACTACTCAGCCATTATTTTTAGGTACCTTTCCAACTATTTTGCTCTGTGAAAGCAAAGAAGAGCGAACACACCAGGGCCCAAGGTGTCTCAGGAGCACTGAGTCTGCCATGTCCCCCCCAGCTGATTGTTGTAAGTTTTACAAGGAACAACAAATACCATTTCTGGAGGGAAAAAAAATAAGATTATGTTCTGCAGCAAGCAGAAGGACATGTCAGCCCTTTCATTTCTCTGCTTCATAGATACAATCACAAAAAAACAGAGCAATTTGTAGAATGAGGCTCTCTCCAGACACATCTGTTCTAGATGGTTTTTTACTTACTCAACTTTTATTTGAGTAGGTGTTTAATTCAAACAGTACTAGAAGGAATGTTTGGGGTGTGTCAGACTGAAGACAGGGGATATGCAGTGTTCATGTATCTTTGCACCTCCTTGGGATCACACACCCCTTTGGTTACAGAGCACATGGAGGGCTGTACAACTAAAACGGGGCTTCACCCATTTGCGGCCACTATGCTCAGAGTACCACAGTGACTGCTCCCTCCTCGTGCACTTGGGAATAAGGATAGGACATAGACCCATTTATTCTCTTCCCTCTGTCACGGGGTTCACTCACTATTAGGAGCACCACCTCCTGGACACCATGGGGATTAGCTCCTACCAGGCATTGGACCCTCCTCCAGTGGTATCTCTCTAGTCATCCTCTCGCTTTGCAGACCCTTCTCACTCCAGCAACTGCAGCCTCCTCTTCACAACTTAGCCCTCTGGCTAGGTCATCATGTGTCCCCCTCCCCCTCTTGCAGAATATTAAAGTCCCACAACAAATGGGCCCAGGCAGCCTGCCTGCTCACTGCCCTGCTAGCGCCATTTCATCAGCAGCCAGTACAGGAGTCCAGACCTGCCCTCAACTCCAGGTGCTAGCTCAGGGACTCCCTGGTCAGCAGCCACAGCCCACACTACCTGTGGCTTAGTGCTTTTCCCCTGAGCCTTCTCCTGCTAGCTGACTCTCCCCACTCCTCTAGGCTTGTCAGTCCTAAACTCCCTCCTCTTAGGGAAGAGCTATAGCCTAGCTACTGACCTGTGGCACCAAAACACACCCTTTCACCCAGAAACTATCTACAAACTAGTACCTCTTCCCTTACTGCTCCTGGGCTTTATACAGACCACTCCTGTTCCAGCCCAGCTGAGCCTCATTTAATCAGCCCCTTCTTCCTGGCTCCTCTTCCAGGTGCAGCCTGGGAAGCTAATTGGGCCTAATTTACCCTCTCAGGGCCAGTGTGGAGAGTGTACCCTGTCACATCCACTGTGTAATAGGTATTTGTTTCCATACCAAATGCATATACACTGGCCATGAACAGGTTCAGGCTGGAAATTAGAAGGTTTCTAGCCAGCCAATGGGGAGAGAGGGTGTGTTCTGGAACAGTCTCCCCCTAGGAGTTGTGGGGCCAAACAATTTAATGAGATTTAAGAGCAAGCTGGACATATGTATGAGTGCACTTGTATGAGGGGGTTGCTTGTGATGGTGGGGAGCAGTGCTCGCCCGCCCTTGGGCTCACTTCTGGTTTATGTCTCTTAGGTTCCTGGCTGGCAGATTTCCCCCAGGTCAGATTGGCAGTAACAGGACTATCTGAGTATATCTCACAACTTTTTCCCTGCCACTGCTGGAGCTTCAGGCACTGGTGTGCCTTGGTCCCTCCTATTCTCTGCATGTAGCACGTAACAGTCTAGTTTCCTGTGAGCTGTAATTCTTTGGTCTAATCTCAGTTGTTGGGTTTAGCGTGCAGGTGCTTGGTGGCCTGTGATATACAGGTCTGACTAGATGAGCTATTGGTCCCTCTGGCCTTAAAACTCTATGAGACTATTCACCTGAGAGGTCCACAGGGGATGTGGTTGGCACCAGCCCTTTCTCCCCCGCACTAACCCAGGGAGAACTTCAAGTTACTATCTGAGTTGAGAAAGCTTAAGCCAGCACTTTTGTCTATTGGCATATAAAGGATTGAGTATCTTCATTCCCAGGTTAGCCAAATCCCTTGTCCAATTAGTAAACACCATAAAATACGCTGTATATTTTAAGCAGGCACCTCTTATTGTTAATAACTATTGTTGAAGCATAATTGCAATGTAGTTCCATAAAAATGTAATATAACAGTAGCATAATCCAATTAAACAATAGTAATTGTGAATGATTATACAAAATCTCAGTCTTTTTTATGGCTATTTCTAACAGTGAGCTTGTGTACACTATATAAACACCATCTGTAGAAAACCAGACATTCAACTGCTATCTGAATACAGATATATAAAAATGTATCATCAATGTGAGCAAAAATGTGAGCATAAAGTTAAACAGTTATTTTCCGCAACTTCCTGTAATCTACATTAAGTCAACAATTTACCCCTTTAGATTCACTTTCCTGCTTCAGTGAATCCAGGCTTAGTTACTTGCACCATTTTCTGTTTACTGTAAAAATCTATATGCACAAGCCTTGAATCTCTAACGCCACCTCCACCAAGCCTTTCCCCAGGATTAAACATCCTTAATTTGCACTCCTGCATTCTGGCCCATGCCCTCTCTATGTGCAATTATGATTAAGCATTAGAGGTTGACACAGAGCAGTGGTTCCCAAATTTCTTGCAGTGAATAGCTTTTGAGGTGTTTTAGTAGCAGGCTGCTAGTTGTGAATACCAAAGCAGGGTCTTTTCCCTCTGCAGAGGCCCCTTCCTAAGTACAAACAATGAAAATGAAAAGCAA
>NC_133787.1:14024793-14026137 GCF_003597395.2 Chelonoidis abingdonii | reverse complement strand
TCTCCTCTTGGGCCCCTCTCCCTTGCGGAGCATTGTGGCTCAACTTCTGGGGGGCTGTTAGTGGCAGGAACACGTGGGCTAGATCCAGGAGCCCTCCATGGCCAGGAGTCCCCTGCAGCACCAGCACAGAAAGCTCCCTCCCAGATCACTGGACTCCTGGGTTCTATCTATCTATGCTCTAGTTACATCTTCAGGCAGTGGGTATACAGGCTTCCAGATGCCTGAGTCCTATCCACCCGTAACTGTCAGGGGTGCAGTCCCCAGAGATGTCCATCCTGGGACTCCTGCATTTGAAATCATACCCTGGTTGGGCCCCCATAACTTTGTGGGCCCTGGGCTGGCTGGTTGCTGGTTGGAGCTGCAGCGATGGAAGCCAGAGGCGCCCACAGTCCATGTCACTAAGGTGGGTGAGTCCAGGGTACGGGCTCTTACATTGGCTCTGCCGCTTGCTGGGCTTTGCTTGTTGACTCAGCTCCCTACTGGACTTGAAGTCCAGATGCTAAAGCCATTTCACGCATTGGGCTTCTGCCTCTCCCTGGCAATGGGCCGGGGGAGAGGGGCAGCTGGGTGCCTAACGGGGGCTTTTCACTGACCGCAAACACAGGTGGGGGAAGGGTGGGAAGGTGAGGGGACGTGAGCAGGCCCGCAGGAAACATACACAACCATATGGCTCTGCGAACAGCCATTTATTGTACAGAGAAGCCCTGGCAGATGCAATTGGACTAAGGGGATAGCTAGGCCATGAGGAAAAGTGCAATCCCTGGGGTGGTTCCGACTTGCGGCGTGATTCCTGGTAAGCTTCCAGCGTGGGGCACGGGCAGGTCTGCCAAGCTTGCATTCCCCTCCTCAATCTCTGGATTAACGCGAGAGGGCGCGGTCGAGGAGGTGACCGGCTATTTTTGCGCCTAACCTCACAAGGCCCCACGACCTGGTGACACGAATGGGCTGTATGGAGGGGAAAAGTAGTGTGTTAGCATCTCCATGGAGACCCACCTGGCTTCTAATGGTGTTTATGTTCAACTTGATTATTTATCTGCACCTTGTCAAATCTCTGAGGGCTGGTTTGGGGGGCCGAGGGAGAGGGCTATTCTAACAAGCTTTGTGCAGCCCCTTCTGGGGAGCGGAGCTGAGACTGGAGCTAGACCAAGAGGAGCTGGGAATGGCCAGGAAGGGATGGCTGGAATTCTATGTCCCGGGAGAAGCGTCTGCCATAGCAGCTGGGGCTCTTCCTGGGCACATGGGGACAGGGCTCACTTTCAGGAGGACAGCTCTCTTGGCTGCTGGATGACACCACACTAATGGGGTCTGTGCAGGGGAGGAACTGGGATTCCCAGCTGGAGGGTT
>NC_133787.1:13928232-14024693 GCF_003597395.2 Chelonoidis abingdonii | reverse complement strand
GAGACCTTCTCTTTGTATCATTCCTAATATCTGGCAAAACCCACAACTCTCACGCCTCTCTGTGTATTTATTGTAGGCCCCCAATTATGTATTTACCTTGCGTAGAGCAATGAAATCATTCTACTTGTTATTATAGTATGAAACCCCATTGCCCACTCCCCAGCAATTTCTTACGTTACTCAACCTACACCCTTTGAGATCCCGTACCCAAATACTCCCCTACCTACCAAAATCAAGAAAAGCCGTTCTATTCGTTACAACCCATTTCCTCTCACTTCTTCATCAGTACTCCAGCATTCCTTCATCCTAGCTTAACCCCCGATCTCTTGGATATTGCTCTCATCACTGTATACGAAATTCGGGGATATTCACTTCTTCTATAGTTGCCCAATACGCCTGCCCAATAGCATACAACCTCTCTCTTTCTGCCCGTAACCCACCTGGTTTGCAATCATTGCATCCTCCCCCAGCGACCTAAGTACCCCTCAGCCCAGATACCTCTCAATCGCCCTTTCGATGCAAATGGAAAAGCTTCGATGTGTATTGTTGTGGCGGAAAAGAAGGTTATCTCGGCGTGGGAGAGAACATCGGTTCGACACATAGTTCAGTTATTTCATCTCCATGCCCTTTCTATCGCTATTTTTCTACTAATCCCTCACTCACTCAACCCTCAATCGGGCCCAATTTAACTCATTTTTACCCTCCTCATTTTCACCCAACACTTGTCCTTACCTAGCCTCAGGTGTGAACCTGCCTGTCCTCTACGTTAACTCATAATGCTAGTTTCTAGGAAATTGTGTATTCTTTGCATGTCCCCTATGATCAATTTATCCCATTCCCCATTCCATCTGGAGAAGACTTTTGCCTAATCAAATGTTAAGCTTACGTCCCAGTAGAGAAGTCATTTTTTCACACGCTAGCCAAACCATACAAGTCTCTTCGACCCATTCACATTTTGAGCTCCCGTTCCACAGAGACACCGTCTGTTTACCAAGAGATATCCCAGACTGAGTAGTGACCGTCGTATCCTCATCGTGCATACGTCTTCTTTCGTTCTGAAACAACTACCACTAACACCTCTCTTTTTTAGTCCCAGTCCCGGCGATTACTGAAAGCATCACCAGCACAAGTCAAGGCACTACTCCACCTGTCAAACTCCAATGCCTGAATGTGACCAACGATCTGCTGAGAAACGGCAGATTTCAACATATCCATTACCATACCAAACTAGCAGCAGCCTGATCTTTATAACCTACCAGTCTCTTCTCTTCTTTCATCTTTTTCTCATTTTTCTTATCGATCCTGCACTCATCGACCACTCAAATCTCCCTCACTAATTTTCATCACTCTCAGATTGACAACCCAATTCCCTTTTACCTGATGTTAAATATCTGGCTATCCCCAGCTTCAAGGACAGTCTCTTCCGTGCTTTGTTATTCTGATTGCAGATAGATGTTATTATTATCTTATAACCTCTTTTCAGGCAGCCCTTGTTTTCTTGTTGGCTCTGTCCTCGGCCGAGCAATTACCCACGCCTTCGAATCTCTATCTGACTTTATCCGGTTTATTCTACAGACAGATTTATTACCATTGGGAAACTTCTTTCTTGTGTGTACTCAGAACAAGGCAACAGCACAAGCGGTTGCGTTGTGTGTCCAACAATATATCATGCGGTACATGCTCTTGCTTAGCCCATGCACACCAGTGTCATTGCTGGATGTGGTAAACAGAAAAAAAAGACAGGTGGGAAGCTCTTATCTACTGAGGCATCGGCAAGAAGTTGCCTCGGTATGTCCAGTCTATCTGAGCTTTGCTCAAAGAGTCGATAGCTTCAAGCATCTCTGCCAGGCCCTCTCCAGCCACTCCCCCAATTGATTGGTCCCATTTTCCAGCCTGATATCCTGCTGGATGTATTCTGGGCGATCCTTTTCGAGAAAGCACCAGGGAAAGTAGTACGGACGCATTCGTGCGACTTTCGACCTCGATGGCCTAATAGCAGTCTGTCTAGGTACACACCTAGAAGCTAACCAGTCTGTGTCCAGCTCCTAACCGAACATTTTCACCGCAGGGATCGTTGGCCCTCCTGAGATCTCTTTACGATTTCAGGATCAATTCCTCGCAGGCACCATGAGTTACTGTGAAAATATTCAATGGAGTGAATCACCTTGGTTGCACACCCATTACCACCACATAACCAATGCTCTCGTAGAAAGGTTTAATGGAAACCTTGGGGGCCATGAATCCGTAACTTCGTAAGATAACCACCCATGACTGGGACCTTAGTATTGAGCGTTGCTCTTTGCTTACAGGGCTGTAACCGCATCTCCAGTTAGGTTTCTCACCCTTGAACTTGTGTGCATGCCATGAGGTCAAGGCGCCTATTACATGTTGTGAACACCCAATGGGAAGGTATTTACTACCTCGCAGCGGACTAATCTTCTGATTTGTTGGCAATCTTTACAACACCCTCCCCTTTCTCTACGCCCTCGCTAGAGAAAACTACTGATACTCGGAGAGCAACAGCTCTGGTACGAAACATTAACCAGAGACCGTTCTCTAAGACAGGAGACTGGGTTTGGTCTTAAAGCGCAACAGTCCTAAGTGGAAATCCTGGGAGTGCCTATTCCCAGTTCAAGAGCGCCTGAGCTGTAACCTATCTCATAGCATTTCCGATTCCTCACTAAACCCAAGCTACCTGTTTAATTCTCTAACCCTTTTATCAGGACTTACTAAGGTGTCAGTACAGTCCAGGAGCAGAGACGCAAGTGGCCTTCCCTCTCGGGCCCTCCGTGATGCCTCTACTATGACGGCAGAAAGGCCGCCAGCGGAAGAGCGTGAACCTCTCAACCACCTGTGAACGTCTGCAGCTGCCAATCAATATTCCAGGAGCTGTGCACCAAACTTCGCACCATTGTTCTCAGGTCCACTCCTAGTCTGATCTGAACGGGCATACTACTCCATCGACACAGGTAATGCTCACCCATTAGAAACACCACCCTACGGGTTCCCTCTCACGCACGCTGCTATACAGCGGAAATCCCAGAAAGCACCAGCATGGTATAATCCCGCTCATCTACCAGTGCTACCTTATGGGCATCTCCAGTAGTCTCTGCGGTACCCAACAGATGGGTAAATACGTCCTTTTGTGTGGACTACCGTAAGCTAAATCGGTGACTCGTCCAGACAACTATCCAATGCTCCGCACGATGAGCTATTGAATAAGTTTGACTGTGCCCAGTTCATCCTCTCCTATAGACTTAACCAAGGGGTACTGGGCATAGTCCCACTGATGACCTTGCCATGGAAAGTCAGCATTCGTCACCCCGCAGGGTATATGAATTTAAGTGTACTTCTCTTTCGGCTGCGCAATGCACCCGTACCTTTCGAGACTGGTAGTATGGTCTACTCTATAGCAGACTGGAGAATATGGGGGCAGTTTCCTACCATGATGTGGCCATTTTTTCTGACTCCTGCCGCACACCTATGAACACCTGGAAAGTCTTTACCGTATCAGGCCAAGCAGACAATCTGTTAAGGCTCACAAGTGTCCAAATAGCCAAAACAGAGTACTTACCTGCACATCAGGGGTCGAGAATCCATAAACCCCTACAGGTCTAAGGTGGAGCTATTCCAAGCTGGCCTGTCCAAAGTCAAACAACAGGTCCAATCTTTCTAGGCTTGGTCCGGACTTACAGGCGATTTTTGTACCTATCCTTACAGCCAAATCGCCTCACCATCTACACGACCTGACCAATAGCCCCAGCAACTCACTTAAATGGACTGACTTGGAGTGTCAGGCCTTTACCCAACTAAGTCGACGCTCAACGTTCTACCCTGTGCTCAAGTGCCCCAGACTTGCAAACCATCCTAGTAACCACCGATTCTATCTGACTGTATTAGGAAGCAGTTCTTAATGCAGGAAGGACCGTGCATCAGAACTTCCATCCGTCTGTTCCTTCAGCAAGAAACTATCTGTAGGGAAGTTCACTGGTCAGTCAGTGAAAAGAATGCATTGCACATTGTTTACCGCCTAGAATAAGCTTACGCCCATATCGTTTGGGACGCCGGTTCAGCTACAACTACCATCTTCTCTAAAGTGGCTTCATACAGCAAAAGCACAACAAGAAACACTTCGTGATGTCTAGCTCACCAAATTTTGATTTTTCGAAATTCGACACATTGCAGGAGCTCTATACAAAGTAGTGATGCACATCTCCCGTGATGAGTTTCCCAGTAACTACACTGGTTAAACTTTCCTGACAATTTGTTGAAGTCTTGTACTTTGCATGCTTTGTATTTCTATTGCATGTGTTGTATTCTCTGTTTAGTTTAAAGTTTTAGTAGAATCACCTCCAGAAAGTTTCTGACTTCGGTGATTGGCGGCGTGTCATAAATGGATAGTATAAGGTTAAGTTTTTTACCTGAAAAGAGACCGAACACTGATCAGAGACCATCTGGAACTGATTGTTTAATCAGGGCCGATTTGCTTAACCGTTGTTTGTGTCTTCTTAGCATGAGGAAACAAGTTCTTCTTCAATTCTTCCTAACTTCTTCTCAACATCTGTATAGTACCAGAACCGCAAAGTTATCCTATGATGTCTTTGGTTCTTTACCTGTATGTATTTGTGGTTTAATTGGTCTATCCTTTAAATCAGACTGTTCTTTAATTTCTTATACAGCAAGCCTGTATTGAGTTTCTTAATGCAGAGATTGTTTTATATCTCTTTCTTTTTTCTTCATAAAGTTTTCTTCTTAAATCCTTGTGTATAATTCTTCCTAGGAGCAAGGAATAAAAGCCACTTGTGGGCCTATTTTCCATATTTGCGTCCAGGGAAGAGCCGACTACGCGGAAGAGACGAAAGAATTCTCTCTTCTCTGTCGTCTCAGTTTTTTCCCTCTTCCCGTGGCAAGGGGGTGCAGAGCCCACTGCTGTGGTATTTTGCACTCATTCTCCTGAGGAAGCAGAAAAGCTGTTTTCTTGGTTCACCACAGGTATAAATCACATCTTAACGCTGAGGCCAAGCCTGATGAAGGGCTGGAGGGTTATTTCCCTGCTCTTTAGCATCCAAAGGGATTGGGATATTTCCTGCTGTTTGGTGTTGTCCGCCCAAGGCGAGGGTTTGGACGACCAGATAGAGAGGAAAGGGGTGAGGTCAGGTCTCCCCTAATAAGTTACATATTACGCTTCTTGACCTGGTGGCAGCCCAAATACCCTCGCCAAGCTGGTAGTGAGCTTGGGGGAGTTTCAGGTAAGCTCCCAGACTTTTGGACGCAAAAGTCCAGGGTTGGGACAGGACCAGGCTGTGGACGCTAAAGTTCAGGTCTGGGACTGGGAGGCTAGATTACCACATCACCTTACACAGGCCTGATCCTAAGTCCACTGGAATCAATGAGGGTCTTTCACTGGGTTCTCTGAGCTTTGAAACAGGCCCCAAGTACATTAGAAAACTGCTTTGGATGAGCCAAATTTTCTGCTATCATAACTCCATGGATTTCATTGTTTCAGTGGCATTACACCAGCAGAAAATTTGGCCCAGTGACTTGCTGGGTGAAATCTTGGCTCCACAGAAGCAATGGGAGTTTTACTATTGATTTTACCCACTGACTAATGAAGTTAAAACTGATTATACCATGGGCTGATCCAGCACCCAGTGATTTCAGTGGGAACATGATCAGGCCTGAGGTCAGAGTACTCCATCTAGGAGGCCAGTGTCACCCTCCTACTAAGCTAGTATTCTCTGATGTGTTCCTTAACTGCAATATGGATTCTAATTCTGAAGTGGATTCCCCCATGACTATCTTGCAAGCAACACATGTGGAGCTACACATACATCTGTTAATTAATTCACATTGGTCAACTGCTATGAAAAGAACTAATTGGGACAAATTCAGCCTTGGTACCACTCCACTGATTTGCTCAGAACTGACTAAGTATTATTAAATTTTTATTGCTATTCTTATTCAAAGTTGTTTAATTTTTACATGCCAGCTAGCAATCTCTGGCCAGATTTTCCTAGGTAAGGGGACATTATTTCAGGCATTGTGTTTGCGAGAGAGAGAGAGAGAACAAGGTTGTCCAATCATTTATAGTAACGCCAGTATCCTGAAACTGTGTCACCATGAGTTCCAGCCCTCACTTTTTCATTGCAAATGTACAAAATAGCCTTAAACCTATCTGTTACAATAAGAGGAGAAAGTCTATACATCATAAGCATCACCATTATTATCTATATGCTGGTTGTGCCCAGAATGGGCCATATACTGCTCACACGCTAAAGTCCCTGCCCTGAAGAGGCTATAATCTAAAATGACGAAGTATAAAAGGTCAGAAGGGACACAATGAAATATATACACAGTTTTATATATGTTATATACATTATTCTTGTTAATAAATACACATCAGCTATAGCTAGCTGCCTCTCCTTTTTGGCCATTTTCTTGTAGGCCTCAAGGCAGAAATGGGTCTTGAGGGATTTGGAAGGAGAGAAGCTACATGGATCAGTTTCAGGTGGGCCTTCCATGTAGTTTGGAAACAGGTGCCAGGACAGTTGTGGAAAAAGAGTGTGGAGAAGGTTGTCATCACTGACAAGACAGAGAGGATGGTGGGGAGAGCTGGGATAAGAAAAAGAACAAAAGTAGGGAGAAGCAGCACTGGAGAGGACCTTGAAGGTTAATATGTAAAGCTTCAACTTGATGTAGTTGGTAGCACCACTACCAGGCTCTGTAGTATAGTATAACTTTTTCTCACTCTGCCACTTGGATATGTCACAATGCTGCTTTTATAAAGCTTTAATCCTGCATCCACTGAAGTCAAGGGCAAAGCTCGCATTAACTGCAGTGATGCAGGTTCGGACCCTATGGATGTTCTTTTTCATGATAGTATCTCAGCACTCAGTAACACCAGTCAGCAGTGACAGCTGCAGGGGCATTGCCGTGCCATGCACCTCTAAGTCAGGGTAGGTAGCTAAAATGGAACACGCTGCAAGTTTACAAGGGTGGGACTCAGGCTGTAACTTTTATGTATTTACTTTGGCACTTCTGAGAGTGACACAGAGAGCACGTACCCGCGTACACATAGGTGAGGGTGATGATACCTGACTGCAAATTTATTTTGGATGTGTCAGGCCACTTGCTGTTTTTAATAAAATGATATCAGTGTTCAAATGGCCTAGATATCACAGATATAGTTTATTGATGTAAGCCAAACTTTTCAAAAGTTACCTGATTTTCACATGTTCTGGACGCCCACAGCTCCAGTTCAACTGGAGTTAGGTGCAAGGAACCTTAAATTGAGTAACCAAAATCACAGGCTATTTTTTAAAAAACATTTTATCATACCAAGTAGGTACATTTTGTGAGGTTCACTGAAAGCCAGAAGAAACTTCAAATAGGCAATTATGAAAGATGGCTATACTTTAGTATACAGAATTTATTTTTTCATTGCTTTATGTTAATGACAAGTACTTGTTTGCTCTCTGTGCACCTGGGGCTGGATTATTAAAAAAAGAGCTCTGACTTTGAAGCAACAATACACTTTCAACTTTTCAGATATCACCAGAGACTATAATGCTGCAGTGTTTGGAACATATATTCCCCTCATCTTCATTTTTGTGAAGTCTCTTTATACAGGATTTAAATATTTGGTCAAGACAATATCTCTGAGAACTGAGACGAACACCAGTACAAGGACAGACTTTTCAGACCCTTGCACACAAAAAATGCAAAAGTAACATTGAGCATGACTAAGCTTGCAAATAACAAGTTAGATGGCTATTTTACTTCACGGTTGTGATGTGTACAATCACTGTACGAGCATAAAACATAGGTGTATATATTTGCCTGCACATTTGCAAATGAGGCCCCGGAGTGGTTTGGAATAGAAACTAATAAAAGGAAAAACATCAACATGGAAAATTCTTGTTCCTTCTGTCCTTGCTCCATGTCATCTTCAGTATGTTGTTGTTATTGAAGGACTATTTCTGTAAAAAGATACATTTTTCAATTAGGTTTTAATCCAGCAAAGCATTTATGCAAATGTGTAACTTTAAGCACGTGAGCAGTCACGTCAATGAAATTACTACTCATATGCTTAAAGTTACACATGTGCTTTATTGGATCAGGGCCTTGGGCTTAGCTACACACAAAAGTTGTACAACTTTAACTATACCAGTATAGTAATAGAAGTCCACCTACACCAGTGTGGATGCAGTTATACTGATACAAAGGTGTTTATATGAGTATAGTTAATTCCTAAGCCATCTACCAATTTCATTTTTTCAGTTAGGAAAAAAAAAATCACATCTGTGCTCAATGCAGTTAAATCAGTACAAAAACTGTATGTAGACTGAACTGGTGGTAAAGAAGTTGAAAAAGTGAATACTCTGTGTGCTTGGACAGAAAACATCATTGAAAATATTTCCTCTCTACTCTGTAGTAGAGATAAATAGAGTGTACATCACAGGTGTTTAGTAATTAACTGTCAGAAAAGCTCATCCAAAGCCATACATCCTTGTTAGATTTTAGTGTTTTAAAACAAAACAACTGTCTCTTTTTTCTGTCCCTCAGACCCAACCCTCCTCAACCTTCAAAAACAGGAATTCGTTGGTGGTTGAAAAGACTTAAGCATTTTTCAGTTGAAGGAATTTTCATTTTTCAAGCTTTTTCATACAGCAGCTGACTTTTAAGAACTGTTTGTTTTTTCTATCCAGTGGCACAGACAAAGCTAGTGATTGATTTTCGAAGGTCGCAACTTGCATCGCTAACTTGTGTGCCACACATCAAATGGCCAGTTACACATCGAACTGGGGCCTTGAAAGTGCAAGCACAACAACAGAATAGGCAATTTAGGCATGCAATTGCATATACATTTTGTTCACCTAGGGCCAGATCCAGCCTTAATGTAGCTGCTATGAGTTTTTCCATTTTTTCTGTTCATTAAAAGGTGCATCAAGTAGTTAATTTCTTAGAAAATCTGACCCCATCACTGCTGCCAGCAGGGACAGCTCCAGGCCTCAGCACGCCAAGCTTCGGTGGAGCTGCAGGACCAGTGGACCTTCTGCAGGCATGCCTGCGGGAGGTCCACCGAAGCCACAGGACCAGCGGACCCTCTGCAGGCATGCCTGCGGGAGGTCCACCGGAGCTGCAGGAGCAGCAACCGGCAGAGCGACCCCTGCGGCATGCTGCCGTGCTTGGGGCAGCAAAATGTCTAGAGCTGCCCCTGGCTGCCAGCACTGATTTAATCCAGGAGTCCTTTGCTCAAGCTATGCTCTTCCAAAACCAGTTTGCATGGCTAACTTGAAAGACCATGTGTTAATGGCTGGTAAGTGATGTACAGTTAGTAAAATATCCTCCCTGTTACTAAGCAGGAAGACACATAAGAACATAAGCACGGCCATACCGGGTCAGACCAAAGATCCATCTAGCCAAGTATCTGTCTACCGACAGTGGCCAATGCCAGGTGTCCCAGAGGAAGTGAAGCTAACAGGCAATGATCAAGTGATCTCTCTCCTGTCATCCATCTCCGTCCTCTGATGAACAGAGGCTAGACACCTGTGCACATACATGTACTGGAAGATTTTCTGAATTGTTCTCACTCTGCTATAGTGATCCTATTACCAGGTAGAACAAATTTATTATTTATATTTCACAGGCAAACCAAAACCCAAACCAACCAAACAAAAAATAAAAAACAAGTGCATTTTATTTGTGCCAAAATGCTAGGTCTGTTCTTTACCAATTAGATTTGTGAATTAATCTCTTCCGCTGATGGTTTAAAGTGTGTATTTTGAGAATAGTTTGTTCACAAACAGTACAATTGTCCTATTTTACTTCCATCTATTTAGTCTATTAATGCAGGCGACTACTGAGTGTGCATTTTCCTGTAGCAGAAAAACTTAAGGGTGTACCAAGAGACTACAGTGATAAATGACATGTACATACTGTGTCATATCCAATTCACTCAAATTGACTGTGCACTGCATTATGCTGTTAGTGCATGGAAGATCAATAAATATGGAGCCAATCCAACAAGGCTTTCTCTATTCCCATCCAATTCTAGTAGGTCTGAGACAGATCATGCTACTATGATGTGTATGCTGCTGCTGAAGGGGGCAGGTGGTGCATAGACACCATTCAAACTTGGCCTATTCAATCCAAACTCCTCTAACTCTCCATTCATGCATAGCAAAACACCATCTGGTCCCATTTTGCCTCCAGCAATCACAGCTGACCAAAAACGATAATAACAGCTGTTGCAAAACAAAAGCCAAACAAAGGGGAAAGGGAAAGGTTAGAATGAAGTCCAGTGCTGAAAAATACTCCATGAAGTGAGAAATGGAAAAGGAGCCATTCAAATGTCCAAACCCCATTGAAAGGAATCAGCGCCAGACTTCTGGTTAAACTTGAGATATTTAATCCATCTGGCTAGAAAAATCTTCAAACCACAATGGTCAGGTGATAATCTATAGCTGAAATTATGCTGCATAAAGGTATTTAAAGCCTTTGTTCTTTGAGTTGGAAACTAATGACCCCGTGTCAGCTAAAAATTAAACCTCCTTATATTCTTTAATCATATGTCAGCCTTGGTTAATGTGAAAGTAGAATGTAGTTAACTGGGGTGATAAAGTATCTAAAACCTTGGGAAATGAAGGGGGTAGTTAAGTACTTGTTAATGATAGGAGTAAAAACTTTATTTAATAGGTGTATGACACCAAAATCATTAGGCATATTTCATGTATGAATTGTATATTAACAGTTGTATTTCTGACCTCTAACAGCAAAATTATGTACTCAAACCTGGAGCATATGAATGCTAACTTGTACAACTTGAAACACAAGATGTTCTGCAATATGCTGCTGTGGACCATGTGAAATGTAATTTTGTAACAAGTAGGGAGAAAGTAGTTTTCCATGATTCAAATCTTGACATTTAATATGTACAGTTCTGCTTAATGATTAATGTTTTTAACTGCAGTAATTAAAACTATTTTTCCTGGAATTGACTATCAATAGTTCAGCAGCACTGAATCAAATGGGATACCACCCAGGATTTATGAAATCATTTAAGGAGCGTAATAACACCTGCTTCTAACAGCAAATAGTTGAAAACAGACTTCAGTTGTAATTAACGCTTATTACTAGTGACATTTTTCCAACAATACTTGATAGGTCTTCAAAATGACAATTATAAAACTAATACACAATTACTGTCACATGGAGTTGAACAATTATTTTTGAAGACAGTTGTCTAAAAGTTTTAAAATAGATTATAAAATGGTTCCCATTGTTATGTAACGTTGGTTAAAACTGACACAGAAAAATCTCTCACTGGCAACCTCTGCTGTGACATTTTTAATGCATGCAGACTCTCTCGTGTGTGGAATAAACCTTCTCCTTCCCAGACGTAATTAGATAGCATAGTAAGGCTATTTCGAACACTGGTACCTGTCAACTAACACCTATTATGAAATACTTCAATTTATACATGACTTTTTCTGCTCCAAGAAATCTATAAATTTATAATTAGAATCTCCTGCTGTTCAATATTTGTACATAATAAACAAAGTACTAGATTATGAAATATTGAAAGCTGAATTCATTATTAATAACTCACAATATATAGTAAATCTTCACACAACTATAACTGCAACTTTTTAGGAATCTATATTCCATTTTGTTGGGTTCTGTCTTGAGCTCAGTAGCCATGGACACCACCTCTAACATGCTCATTCTTTTCAGATTAGGATTCTGCTCAGGCTTGACACTTGCTGTTTTTAATTTTCATTTTATCATAAGCAGTTTTAGACTGTTGCCAGTGGTAATTTGCAATTTTATCAAGACCTCTTCATTATAGTTTCTGACAGGACAGATGCTGTAATTAATCATGCAAGACAACTGGGGATAGTAGTCACAGTGCACTTGTACTGCAGCTATTATGGGGAAAGAAATCAGAGAAAGAAAAAAAGAATTATTTTCCTTCTCAAGAATAAGAATGTATAAAAAGCACCAGCATCTTGACAGTACAGTAGAGGAAGATTCCAAACCTGCCACGTGATCTGCTTATGTTTTTTACCCCTATATATCACTCAGTGCTTATATGCTAAAATATGCAAATAAGAAATAGAGATGAGTTCAGGGTTTTTATATCCAGGGTTTTTAATCAGCCTGTTACAGAATTATGGGTCTGTGGCAACAAAGTTCAGGGGTTTTTTAAATCCAGAATTTTGACTGAGACAATTCTGAAATACTACTAGATTGCCCGATTCTGCTACCTCATCTCCTCAACTAGTGCCTTTGATATTATGCAACATCCGTGTATTGTGAAAGTTTTATAATCCCACCCTCTGTACACTGCCTGTGCAGTTAGTCACAGAGACTCTAAACAAGTCATATGCTGTTCTTCACATTTTAACGAAGGCACTTGTACATATACCAGAACTGATCGTATACAATACCAGCAAATTTTGCACAGTACCTAGTTACACAGGGTGCTTGAGAAAATAAAAATCTGAAGGGAGAATAAGTAAGTTTTTAAAGACAGTACTATTAAAAGTGAACACTTTCTTTTGGTTGTTGCAAACACTTCCAATCCACTGGTTTTACTGAAATGTGTTTATTCTATAGCAAGATAAAAGCATTTATTTTAGATAAGCAAAATACAAACAACTTAATTGCTGCTATCATAACTCATAAAAAAGTATAAAACAGCTTAAAAACACAATAAGCAATGTAGCAATTAATAGTTCATGTTACCAGTGTTTACATTAAAGCCTCATTTATGAAAACTTTACAACACATCATATGAAAACTTACAACTTTTAAAGAAAATATTTACATTGATTATTCAGATGTGGAGCTTCTTTTATATATTCTACTGGTATTACAGCATATTAAAACCTCCTGCATTTTTTAATTTCAGTTTTTGTAATAACAGTTTTATTTAAGTGCATTTCCCTTTTAAAAATACAGTGTATTAAATCTGAAACTCATCACTTAAACACAGAATATAATATTCACATTTGTTTTGTAACTGGAATTAACATAATAGGGTAACAGTGTCAATATATATTTTGTTACAAAGTATGGTAGGTTTATTTAGAGAAATCAAAGTGAAAGAATGGGTCAACCATTTAAATTTAGTCGCTTGCGTTTGTTTTTCTGAAGACGTGTAGGAAAGAAAAAAATAAGAGCTTTGGCAAAAATCTGATTTACATTATTTTCATGACAAAAAAATGCCATCAACTACTCATGTCATATAAGTATGATTGTATGAAATCCAATCATTATTTTACAGGTTGTTACAACTGTGCTTTTAAGGGTTTCATGAGTTTAAACTGCCTTGAAGTGCATTACTCACTTTTAGAGAAAGAAAGGTTACATTACATAACTCCGAAAGGCCATTTTGCAGTCATAACATCCAAGTATTTATTAGGCCATTTGATTCACATATTGTAGGTAAAGCTTAAATAAATTAAAAAGGCCATCACATGAAAAGGAGCACAGCATTTATTTTTTTAATTTTTTTTTAACAAAATGATTCATAGTCAGCTAAAAGATGATACACAGCTACATTGTAGTTCTTTATTGCCTATCTAATAGACACTTTAGAGGATCGTTTGATCTGTTATGCATCTTTGCATAACTACCATCAACAATTTACAGTTTTCAGCCAAATATGGTTTACCCCTACCCCCCTGATAAATGCAAAACAATGTTGCAAGAACATTTATCTTCAGAAAATACTAACCTGTGATAATACTTGAGTCTGTGTTTGGGACTGTATTTGTGACTGGTGCTGCTGAGATGCTGGCTGAGGGCTCCCAATGGCAGGGATGGGTGAGGTCATCTGTGAGGCTACAGGGGAATGCTGCTGAGGAGAAGGTTGGGACTGGTGTTGCATGTGTTGCATTTGCTGTTGCTGCATTTGCTGAAGCTGTATCTGTTGCAGCTGCTGTTGCATTTGCTGCTGATTAATTTGCTGGTGAAGATGCTGCTGCTGCTGCAAATGTTGCTGCATGTGGTGCTGAAAATGCTGCTGTTGCATTTGTTGTTGGATCTGCTGATGCATTTGATGCTGATGTAGTTGCTGCTGCTGCATTTGCTGCATCTGTTGCTGCTGTAGCTGTTGCATCTGATGCTGCTGGCTTTGCATTGAAGGGCTTACTTGTGATGAAGATGGTGTTGCGACCATATTTGTTCCCATAGAGCTTATCAATGGGGCTGCAATGTTTGCTGGCATGTTTGGTGCAATGGTAACAGAAGCTACAATCTGATTCATTGGCAGTCTCATGGTTAAAGGTTTTGGAGCGATTGCCCTAGGAAGGGACTGTTGGAGAGTCTGAGGAGATGCAGACACTGTTGCATGTTGAGAGAGAGGAGTATTCAGCAGAAGGGAGGATGACAAATTAGTGGAGGCCAACGTTTGCTGAACAGACCGTATTGTCTGGGCTTCAGCTGATTCTGCAGCCGCCTGCATTTAAAAGAGACATTCAAGAGCTGATATTGGTACAGAGAAGGGCATTATCATCAGGCTCACAAATTATATGAAGTCCCCTTCTGCCCTCATATACTGTTAATGTAAACAGCTTAACATGAAGTAGGAAAGATAATTTATCCTAAGCAGTCTTACAGTAGTTATAGTGGTTCATGTAGCAGATATGAGTCACAACACTTCTTAGAGTTTGCACAATACAGCTGATTTCCTTTATTGAACAGCAGTTTCAATAGATCTATTGTCTCATTTCTTATTTCTTCCCTTTTAAATTAAATCTGTATAAGACAGAGAGCCGGCAGGGAACCTGGCTAAGAGTTACCCAGATCAATTTAAGGGACCTCACATTTTTACAGGGACAAAAAGGGGTGCTGGTGAGGTGAAGAGAAAATCCAGAAGCTGCCAAGGAAAGAAAGGGTTTTTTGTTTTTTTTCAGGAAAATATCAATTAGCAGGGAGAAGAGACTATTAGGGCTCAGATTCATTCCACCCTGCATTAATACACCACTCTAGCTGGTACCACAAACAACTAAAGTTCCGATTCTGACAGAAAGCTAAATTCTGTTCTCCCTGAATCCTTGCAATCCTGCTAAAGTCAATGGGATTGCATGGGGGAAGACCTGAATTTGGCTCAGTGGCTTTAAGATAAATACCCACAGGGACATCATGGTACAATACATTGCATACTTGCATATTTGTTTTCCACAAAACTTTCCTGTGATGGATGTGAATGGAATTACATGATGACACAGCACTGAAGGGCAAAACCTATTTAACTGACTTGTAGAGTATGGTTCTCAATGATTTCTGGTCATTAGTGTACCAAGTCGGAGTTCTTTACAGATGGTTAAAGTCTAAAGGGATTTCAATGAGAGTTAGGCACCTAAGCATTTTTGAAAACCCCAGTCAGTGCCTATCTGCATCTTTAGGCATCTAAATATATTTAACAATCCAGGCCTGTTATGCTGACCAATAGTCTGTGTACTCCCCTGTCTGTCTATATCCATCTGTTCTCTTGTCTAGTATGTAGATTATAAGCCCCTTAGGATAGGGACCATCTTTTTGTTCTGTGTTTGTAAAGTATCTAGTACAATGAGATTCTGGTCCATGATTAGAGCTCCTAGCCACTACAGTAATACGAACAACTAATAATAATAATAAGTCCCACTGTCTTTGAAAGACAATGATACTTTGGCTCCTAAGCAACCTTGGTGCTTTTAAAAAGAGGATTAGGGTAACATTTTCAAAAGTGTCCAAGTGAAATAGTGGCCTCATTTTACAAACCCTTGAGACAATAAAGAGCCATATCCTGCAGACAATATAACTTCAGATATAGCTCAAAGTTTTCAACTACTGGTGTTGTTTTGATATTTGTAATCTGAATTATATGAAATGCTCAACACTTACTCTTGTGTTATTCATATAAGTGATCTTGAAAGCTGGTTTTCATCATTTTCTTGTACTGTTTCCTTATGTTTTATTGTTGGAGTTAGGGATTCTTTTGTAACTAATCCATGAGACATGTAAGCAGACTATTAATTGTATCTAGTAATTCTTCCATAGATATTTTAGTTGGATGCATGCATATATCTCTTGCTTATGTTCAAATGTGAAAGAAGTAGAACCAATCTAAGAATGCCAATTAAAAGGCTACTTCTTACATAAGAATGCTGTAAGCTGACTTTCCTCATATTGCAAGTTGGATTTTGTAATTGTATTTCTTCTAAAGTACTCAGTATGGATCCTGGTTGTCCATTTGCAGGAACTTTCTCAATTCATAGCCATTGTGTATTTCTGTCTTTCAACAGCAATAAATACACAGGCTTCATCACAGCTCATCTTCCACCTTGCCCCATATCCAATATAGTCTGTGTCTTCTTAAAATGTGGGAACTTGGAAAATTCTGCAGATAGCTTGTAAATCTGAGTATTTAAAAATCAATACATTTCTAATGATCAAATTCTACTTTTATAAACTGTCACTCACCGTAGTGACATGTATTATTTCACTTCTAAAAATAACCCAGAGACAAGGTCTGTTTGCATAATTATTGTCCGATATTTATTACAGTGATTTTAGGACTATGAAAAAATTTTGTGCAAAAACTAAGCACAGAATGTCATTTGAGCTGTTATACAAAAATGTTTCAGGGCTATATTAAAGGAACTCTGGGATTCTATATTTATTTTTAATCACATGACAAATTCATATTTAAATAACAATTGCCAAACTCTACCTTATGTTTGATTGAAGTCACCATCAGGCTTACCTTAGAAACAAGACTAGCTCTATAGGCAGCAAGTGCCTTTAGGTATTCTTTTTTGGCAGCTTCTGTTTTCCTTTTATATACCTGTTAAAGACACCACAATTAACACCAACTTCAGCGTATACATTTTTCACCATAAAACACCACTTGCCCCAATGGGGTCATGCTTGCATACATGCAAGGAAATTAAAGATACAGTCCTGCTTTTCAGTCTATAGATTCTCCACCCACCCACCCAATTATGTGATTTTTCTTCTCTTAAAATGTTGACAACTAGCCTTACACTGAAAATTATATTACCTTACACTGTACACTATCTACTCCTGTAGATGAACATCAGTTTTCAGCTTACTGCCTACCTGTTTGGATTTTAACCACGGTACCCTAATGTTTTCCTTTGGTAATCCTTGTTATCACTAATATTATTGTTCTATGGCTGCTACAAATTGCTATAGTGAATGGTCTTAGCTGGTGGTCAGTACTATTAAGTATGACATTTCTTTCAGCAAGATGTTTCCTTCTCCATGACATGATTTCCAGGCTTGTCTCACCTCTCTAGGAACTAATACTGTACTAAGACCAGTTATCAGGGAGATATGGCAGGAGTGCAATTTCAACTGCTGGTAGAAGAGAAGAGAATGAAATTAAGTCTGAAAAACTAGTGAAAATCTCCAGGGAGTGAAGATTTTTTTTTAGGCAGTATAGATGAAGATGTAGAAAAACATCACACTCTATTAAGGGTCGGATTTTGAAAAGCGTACAAAGTTGACCTAACTCAATTCCCATTGACTTTAATGGAAACAGAGTTAAGCCAAAGCTGAGCCATCTGTATTTTTGTGCATCTCACTTTCAGTATATGGGAAAAAATCACCTTTAAACTGCTAACATTTAGCAGGCTGAAAATCTTCCAAAGAAATCATAAACTGTATGTCCAAAACAAGAACCGTTCATAGCTTGCCACAAAACTGTTTTCCAAATTAGGGAGCTTAAGGGGTGACTGGAGATCTCAGAATTGAGAGACAAAATATACTTTAGGATCAGGGATTTTAACTTCACTAACGAATGAAAACTAGAGCAGTCACCATTAAACCAAAACCAAGTGAATCAGCCACTTTACATGGCAGCTAGCAGGTGCTTTGTAACAAGAAGCCAGTAAGTACGCCTCTCCCTTCTTCACATTGTTCTACTTATCACTAAGGGGTCTATTCTTCTATCTACATGCAAACATAACTTCCATTAACAATAATGAGAGTTGTGCAGAAGTATCAACAGGAGAACAGACCCCCAAGGACTATTATTTTCTCAATTCATGCATAGGAGTTATGTGGATATGGAGAGGAACACAACCCCTAAGAAGGAAACACTAATCTCTGAAAACTCATTCTACTGTACTAAGTTTTAAAATGAGCTATGAATAAAATTTCAAACAGTAGGCTGATATAATGAGGAACACAGAGTTGGCTTCAAAGGTTTGAAACCAAGAATCTTTGTAACAAAGGTTCGTAAAGAAGACCAAAGGAAATGGCAAATGTGTTGCACCTTCCCTTCTAGTCTAAATTTGGAGTAAAGTAAAAAGAAAAAAAGTGTAACAATATATTATTTAATTATATATAACAGGGTACTGGGATGCCATCACTCAAGCTTTCCCCAAACTGACCTGTAAAGACTGGACTTGATGGCAACAGAGTTATCTACGTGAATTGATAGGACACCAAAGTTGGATGCCACTGTCAGACTCCTATAACAACATGCTGTTTTGCGGTCAGCTCTTCAGGAAACGTAAATCAGCATAGCTCAGTGGAGCAACACTGATATACACTAGCTGACAATCTAGTTCCTGCTATTTACTTGTCATTTTACTTCTCATAATATACTATTGCATAACTGCAGTCTATTCTTTATTACCTGTTTTTGTTCTTCTCCTAAACTGTCCCACATAGATGCTACTATTTTTGAAACCTCTCCAAATGTAGCATTAGGGTTCTGCCCTTTAATTGCAGCCTGTGTGTCCCTGAAGAATAGAGCATATGCTGACACTGGCTTTTGTGGTTCATTGGGATCTTTCTTTTTCTTCTTCTTTGGAGTTTTGGGCTTCTTGCCAGAATCCGGAGCAGCTCTTTTTTCTCCAGTAGCCTAAGAAACAGCAACAGAAATCATTGCTTACATGGTATATTCACTTGAAATACAGTTAGGAAGATAAAATGTGTATGAAAAATCCTCAGAAGTTCTATTAAACAACAAACGAATAAGATTAATGGACAGGTAAAGTTTTAGAATCCTGTTGTGCAGCCCTTACTCCTGCTAAGTAGAATTAACTCAGGCGTTTAATCCCATTGGCCTTACTGGAACTAAATGTGTGTGTAATAACTATTCAACATGACTAAGGGTTGCAGACTCAGTCCCTTAAGTTTTAGATGGGAATAGCATGTCCTGGATATAATTTCTATAAAAATTAATACAGGCTACATTACATATTTTGTGCATTCTCCATGAAAGAATAGATTTCAGCTACAGAAACTCAAAAATAAGAAGCTTAGGGGCACCTCCTGGTCCCTTGGCTCAGCCTGTTAACTCCCGCTTGGACCAGGGGTTACGAATACTTTCCTCTGGCTACAGAGCAATAGTGAGTCATTCTTCAGAAGTGTGCATAATATAGCTCTTTAGTGATTTCAGGAGGATATCTTAGGCATATATCAAGTATCAGAGGGGTAGCCGTGTTAGTCTGGATCTGTAAAAGCAGCAAAGAGTCCTGTGGCACCTTACAGACTAACAGACATATTGGAGCATGCATCCGACATAGTGGGTATTTACCCACGAAAGCTCATGCTCCAATACATCTCTTAGTCTATATGGTGCCACAGGACTCCTTGGTGTTTAGGCATATATGCATGTATAGGCCTATTTCTTTATGACAAATTTCAGATTTTATATATGTGATCCGTCAGTTTACGCTATCTTATAACTGTTTTGACATTTTAACATTCTTTAGTGTCATATATTAAAATATACATGCATTTTGCTAGAAATAAAGGTTGACCTTTCCCTTTTTATGGAAGTTTTAGTATGCCAGGAGTTCATTTCCATTGAGATTTAAATAGACCTGTTAGGAAAGGAATTATTCTGTTCAGATCAACTGAAATTAATACAAATATTTGAGCAATGAGCATTTACTTAAGGGTTAGGGTTGCATGTACTACCCAGGCAGATCTCCTGATGAAACCAATGGGAACTGTGCAAGTGAAAGCTCTGCAGGATAGTGTCGTCATAAAGTAATATTACGGAGAAAAAGTATCAGAGGGGTAGCCGTGTTAGTCTGGATCTGTAAAAAACGATAAAGAGTTCTGTGGCACCTTATAGACTAACAGACATATTGGAGCATAAGCTTTCGTGGGTGAATACCCACTTCGTCAGATGCATGTGTCTGACAAAGTGGGTATTCACACACGAAAGCTTATGGTCCAATACATCTGTTAGTCTACAAGGGATCACAGGACTATTATGGAGAAAGTCCTTTCTTCACAATATCCCTCTGCTGTCATAGAGTATCCCTAGAACAGCAGAATGGGGTAGAATGCAAGGAGCACATATATGTTGTAAGAAGCCCCCTCTGTGACTCTTGAAGGGGTCCTCAGGAGGGTTTCCTGTGTGCCAGCCTCAGGGAGGTTTGGGGAGGATCCTTGGCAGGGAACTGATGACTACATGGATCCATCAGTTCACTGCTTCTCCACCCATCAACCCACAGGAAGTGGTGGAGTTAGAGAGTGATAGCAGTGTGTGTTCACTCTAGCTCTGTAGCAAATAAGCAACTATAATTTTACTAAATAAAGAGGTCACCCAGAGCTTATGAATATTGCCACAATCATATACTCCACTACTGAAATATTTGTATATTTTACCTGGCCACACTGCAGTGAAGTCAGCAGTTCTACTGCTACGTATTCAAAACTACATTATATCTAGTCATATATATTAAAACACATACTATAACTTACTCTGTTTGATTCATCTGCATCCTCTTCATTTATAGAGCTGGATGGGGAAGGAGTTGCTGATTTACTTGCAGGAGGAGAAGGAGAAGTATGTGGCAAGCTAGTACCTCCTAAATTTAGTCCCAGCTGTGCACTTAGCTGAGACTGGTTAATGGTGGTTAACTGACCAGGAGGCATAATTCCTGAACAAGCAGCATCAGTCATATGAACAATCGATCTCATAATCAAAGAATGATCTTGGCGATACTGTGAAACTTGTGAGTGGCTATGATCCTAAAAAGCATGGAAAGAGCAAATATTTAGCAGCGACCATAAAATAATGTTATGGATCATTTTAACAGTCTTATTTAGTTGACACTGTCAACTTGAAATCTAGTCAGTTTAAAAAATGAGTTAAAAGCAGCTTGAGGTATAACACCTTCCCCAGAGTTCCCTACCCCTTATTGTGGCATTACAATCATATTTCCCTATTCTTTAAAATGCTTTCCACCTTTGTTGTTGTTGCTGGGCAGATTACCAACACAAACAACAAGGGGAAAACACTGACTGACTGTGCAGGGGAAACACTGAAACTGATGAGACACAAATTGCTGCTATCCACACACCAAGTAAACAAAATGAAAAAAAAAAAAACATTTTCTTCTACTGAATGGCAACTCAGTTGTTACATAGTTCTTATTTGTAACCAACATAGGTAAAAAAATAATTCAGACTGAAGTGGAATCCAAGTTATTTTAAGCAAAGAACCTGTAGAATCTGGAACTCAGACATTGCAAGCATGCTAGTGTACAGTTCAAATAATTCAAATCACTGCTAAAAAAAACATTCTGCAGGTAGCCTACAAAAAAGTAAATATACACAGATAAAAATAAAACCCAAATAACTAAGTACACATGGAACTAACAAACTACATCCTAATCATCAGTCTTATTTTTCTTGCATATTGTGTCTTTGACTCCCATCATTTGTGGGGTTTTTGTCTTTACAGATCAAAAACTCTTGAGGGCCAGGACTGCTTTCTTATAAATCTGTACAGTACGTAGCATGTTTATAAATAACAACAGAGATCCTGAGTGTAAAATGAACTTGAATCTGTCTATGCAGAACTAGGTTTTATTATTTGTAAGTATATAAAGAAGATCAATCTTCCATAAAAGAATATTTAAAAATGAGAGAAAAAAATGCTCATTTATAGACCACACTTAGTAAATGGAGAGAATAAAAATCTCACAAATTGATTCAGAAATCTGCCTAATCTATATTGTTCAAACAGAGGGAAATGCAAGAAGTAAATCAGATTCTGAACATGCTTTCAGTACTAATAATCTATACTATAATTAGTTGCACATGAAGGAATACTTAAAGAAATATAGTTGAACCTCAGCAAACTGCAGATTCATGAAGTGCTCAATTTACAGTCCATCCCCAACTTCCCTGCTGGGTGCTGAGCTTACTTGAAAAACTGGCCAGAAGCATCTCAGTAGGACCTATAGGTGCTGAACTTATTTGACAATCTGGAGCTTATTTAAGTGCCTAAATAAGGCTGAACTCTTTCAGAATTGCCTCCACAGAGTCTGACGAGAGCTGGTCAGGAATTTTCAATAAAACATTTTTTCTTTTCTTTTTTTAAAGTCAATTCACCAAAACCAGTAGTGTTTATGAAACAGGTTCATATTCAACAAACCACCTGACTCAAAAAAAATGTGCAAAAAAATTTCAGAAATGGTCAAAACATTTCATGTCAACTTTTTTAAATAAAAAATTCAATTATTTTTCAATTTGAAACAGCTTTCATTTAGAAATTTAACATAGACTAAAAAAAGTTCACAATCAAAACTAAATATTTAAAAAAGTTACCAAAATGAAACATTTCAATGGACCTGAACCAAGATATTTTTGGTGCACATTTTTTTTTTTCTAAAAGATTTTGATATTTTGTTCCATTTCAAGTCAGGAAAAAATTTCAAAGTCTCAGAAATATTCATATTACGGGAAAACCATTTCCTGAAAGTTCTAAGGTGTGAAAATCTGTCCCTAAGTGATGTAGGGGGTTGGCAGTGGAAGGTGATGTTCATTCAACTTTCCATCCTCCTCATCTGTTGGAAACAAGATTGCCCAGCCTCTCTCACCTCCCTTAGAGTACCAAATAAGTGACCCTTCTACATTAACACTGAATCCAGAGTTCTCTTGGTTATGTGCTGATACCCACCGTGGAAGCCTCCTTCAATTTGCAGAATGGTCTAGCACACAGCTATGGGATCATGGATGTTTCCAGTGCCAGAGCAGACAAAACAACCAACCATACCTAGTAGAATTACTTCACTGGAGTCCAACACAGATGCACTAACCCTCCAAATTCAAGGTACAAATCCTACATGCTGGGATCTCAGAACCCGCCAAGAGCTCTACCAAATTTCCCGTGGTCTACGAGCTGCTGCCAGCTGGGCTGCTCATCCCTGCTGGGCTTCATTTCTCGTCTTATTTCTCAAATGCTTTTATTATCTCCCAACTGCAAGAAAAGGAGCCTAGTTCCTTAGAGATGAATGTGTGTGCCAAAAATGAAGCACTTGATATAGAAATGTTTAAACCATCAGAGTGATTAGTTGAAATGCCTATTTGCTTCAGGGCACCTTTCTGTGAAATTTACTACCACTAACTATAGGGTCACTCTGATTTGGAATTATATTGACAGTGGCCTCTGGAAGTCATTCCAAGTCTTTTTTAAGGGATACCACTTTCTGTATATTAATTCAGTCCTTTTGCTTTACAGACACTAGTTTACTGTATTAAGAAAAAAAATTGCTGTTAAAACAAAAGGTGAAGATAATCAGAATTCACTTTCTTTGTGGGTCATGCCCAAAGCAGTTTCTAAGAAGTATTCTACCTCTAAAAGACTAGTTTTCCCTCGCTTCCTTGCTGTCACACAAAACCATCTTTCACAGTCTTTATACCAAAGCAGCAGAATACGGAGCCCTGGGTTACAAATGATTTACTCTAAGTCTTGTCATTTTGGTTGAGTCTATAATTTTATTGAAACTAAATTCTCTTGACTTTGCATTGACTCAGAATTTAATTTTATATACAAGCCCATGAATTGTTAACTGTTCCTTCTTTTGAGAGGTTTGTGTGGGAGAGGGGGAGTTCTTTTTATCCTCTTTGTATTTCTTTATTATTCCCTTCCCTGTTTTGCCTCAATAAAAATTTAAGCAAAAATACAAACTGGAAAGTAAGTAACATTTCATAACTGGAAATGGCTAACTGGCATCAAATAGAAAGTCTGATATGAAAAAGAAAATATTTTAAAGGTTAATTTCTGGTTCTTATATTCTGATTTGGTAAAAACAGTTTCTGTTGTCATGTGACAACCATCAGCAATATATTTTCTGCATTTATATTCAAAGTTATATTCCTAATATATGTATTTAAATAGCATGATGGAGTGTGAATGCAATTATTATTCTGTGGATATATGTCATTGTGAATTTCAGTAGAATACTGTACATAACTGTGCATGCAGAAGAGATTTCAGAAAACGAAGTGGAAGAGCTTTTTGTATTTTTATAATAGTCTGATGTGATAGCATTAAGGTATGGGATATACATAGTCCTAATTTTTTTGGTTCACAGCCTTGGTGAATCCCTTCTGAGCTTGTAAATCAACTTGAGGACACCATTATCATGTAAACTTCCACCAAAATTCCTTATTTATTTTATTCTCAAATCTTTTAAACATGGTGGTTTCCTTATCTTCCGATAGATTTCAGAGTGGTAGCCGTACAGAGTCAACAGAATCAGTAATATTTCCTTCATTATCTAGAGAATTATGAGAAACTTTCACATATCAGGACTATTCATGGAAAGAATATAATCAGTGTCTGGATCACAGTGTCTATGTGAAATTTTAATTTCATTAGTACTTGAAACTGACAAGTGAAACAGCAAAGCTCACGTATTCAGAATACATCTTTTTGGAATAGTCAAAACAACAGATAATACTATGTTCCCATTTCTAGAGCCTTGCGCAGATACAAAATTTGTATCTGCATCCGAACCGCAATCTGCAAAAATGATCCACGGATGTGGATATCCACAGATTTCCAGGACTCTACCAATTTCGTATTATGACTGTACGTGGGGTTCAGTGTAGTTTTTTATTTGAAATGTGCACAACTTTCATAATGTAACTCAAAACTTAGATCAGGTTTGCCAAAATATTCATGAACCTTTTAAGATGAACTGAATCAAGTTTTGAGTTAACCTGGTCTGATTTATGGTTTTGGGTTGAAATTGGACAATACTCCATGGTTCTGACCCAAAATGAGACATAACACAAGTGTCCAGTAGCACGAAGGCTAAATCAGGTTTGAATATCATAAAAATTCAGGGGATGCAAACTTTTATGAATTTGAAATAAAAAAGGGAAAGGATTTGCATGAACTCCCTGCACACTGAAAACCCCAGGAGCCCAAGTCAGCAGACATGGGCCATTTGCGTGTGTTTTATTGTAGTGTAGACATACCCAAAGTTTCACTCAGTTCTGCTTAATATCCTTCAAGAGCACTAAAGATAAAGTTATGGTGAAGTCCTGTGCAAAAGCACTGTTGTGAGGGAGTCAGCAAACCCTGCCCCTTCAAGAACACCCGAGCTAGGGGCAAACCAATATTTAGCCCAAAATGTTTTACCATCAAAACTCTTCCCTTTCAAACTATCCACAAGCAAATCTTAGTGTCCATTATATATGTGTGAATAATTTAACTGTTCATAGTCCTAGAGCTCTGCACTATTATCTCAGTGTAATGTGATACACAGAAGGCAAGATCAAAGGAACCAAGAGGATCTCCAGACTGCAAACTGCTCCCTGCTTTGCCAACCTATCTAATAGTCTTTTCTGTATGCATCCTGTTTTTAAAGGATTATCCTTTTGAATTGTTCATCTCCCACTTCCCTCACCAAGTAACTGAGGCAACTACAGCAGTGCACCAGCACAATGTTGCAGACTTCAGTATATGATGTGCAATGCACATAAAATTGGAACTATACAGCCTTTCCTTCCAAACAAGGACACTGCTAGATGTTGCTCTTGTAACATCAAGCTCACAAAACATCCAGCAGAAATTAAAGCAAACAATTTAACATTCCTAGAAGAGAAGAGTGGAATTCACCTGGTGCAAGAGGCTAGCATGAACCTGTACGCTGTTTACATTCCATTTAAACCCTATTTTGAAGGTGACTTCAGAGTAATGGCATTGCAGTAGTCTTCTGCAGACAGGAGAATTTCAGCCTACATGAACATTTAATATGATATTTTAAAAATACAGTTCTGAATTTTAGGATCAAATCACTAGAAAATTACTCTTTTGAATATCATGGAGCAATCCTGAAGTCCTGATACCTTCAAAAATAATGTTAAAATCAATGGGGCCAATCCAGAATCATTTATTTAGGCAACACTTCCACTTAATTTCAGTGGGAGTCTTGCTGAAAAAACACTGTCAGGACTGAGTCCAATAGACATTTTGACTATATAAAGATATAGGACCAGGATCAAACTCTGAACTTGGTGGGTCAGTTTTTTAAGGAAGGCTATGGTAGATGTCCCCACAAAAGTATGTATTCCAGATCCGACACTTGTATGTGCAAATTACTCTGTGGGTACACCAACTACCCCCTTGAAAGTTGACTAAAAACATTACGCATTCTATTGCCAGTCAGATTTGTCACTGTCAAGATAACATAAGCCGATGTAATATACCAACTGATAAATTTACTTCAATATAAAAAGCAAAACCATCGGTAGTTCCTATCTGTAAATTACTCAGATTTTGTAAGTCAGCATCTCTCTGAAGGAAATCGTCCATGCTCTCTCTCCACAACTGCAGTATAGATAACACAATCCATTATCAAAGTTTTATAAGATTTGAATTTGTCCGTCCATCAAAAAAGATCATACTAACAGGATGCTTTTATCTGTCATAGATTCAATCCTTGTTTTATGAAATAAACACAAAGCTTTGCTCAGTATTGCCACCATTCAAGAAGTATTCATGTTTTCAAATATACAGGTTAGTAAAACACCAGCCCAGCTGTGGTTGCCAGCATCTCCTGTTCCACACCCATGAGCCACAGTCTCATGTCCCTGGAGAGAGGAAAGTTTGCCTAGTCTTGTCCCACAACAATAGGAAAGGATAAATGACCGTTTCCATTCACAGGGAATTAAGGCTGCAAGATACATCTAGAAGTTCCTCTGGACAGAGGAGACATGCACAGGTTCTGCTACCTGAAAACACTTACACCAAAAGATTTAAAACAGCCTAAGTGCACTACAAGTCTCAGGTCAAAAAGCCACTCAGACAGGCACAGTTCATCCCCTGGAGAACTTAGCAAGATCACATATCTCCCCATCATTACACACCTGGAAGGGAGAAAGTTTGGGATATATCTCAGTTCCTTTCTCACACAAAAAGCAGACAAAGGAGCAACTGCTGGATCACCACTAAATCTAGGTGAGTGTCCCTTTCTGTCGGGCTGATCCACATATCTCCATGTCACACCTCCTTATGGCACAGAATTTTTTTATATGCCTCCCTTCACAAACAAAACATGGGTTAGGAGATGTGGCCAGCTATCCCTACTGGGGAGAGAATGTGTTTGGGAGAGAATGTGTTTTATCTCCCTACTTCTAATTCTATGGTCCATTCAGTTTTCTCTGATGTTTTTTGAGTTTGGCTCATGAACTGTCTTTCAGGCTTGGGCTGCAGCATGGCTGTGGTGGTCCCTCTAGTAGCTCAGCTTCTCCATGTAGTCTTATGTGTGTTGCACAACCTCTGCCAGCATAGACAGTTAACGTGGGGCCATCCAAGTCTGCAACTCTTGAGCAGACGGCCTAAAACCAATCCATAATTTCTTCCACTGACTAATATTCAGGCTTGAGACACCAAGTCACCTCGTAGGTTAGTTGTTAGGTGAAGGAGTGCAGCCACAACCCTGAGGAAAAGAGCTTCCCCCAGAAATGCTGCTGGTATTTCTCCTCAAAGATCCTAACCCAGTCTAGGATGGCAGCCAGGGACAATGAAGGTAGTCAGTGGCAGTGTTCTTACCAAAGGCCAGAAAAGAACTTGGAAAGGAGTAAAATGGACAGCTCAGGACTCCTCCCAGGCAACAGCAGTGTCCATCTGCTCAAAGGTGACCAGGCACAGCCATCATTCGGTCCCATCTTGAACAGAGAAAGGATGATGGCTATTGGTAGCCTGAATGGTGTGTCTGGAACATTTGCTCCTGGAATTGCTGCTGTTGGAGTTGGGCAGCCCGCACATCTCTCATCCTGTGCCGCTTTCTGCAGCCCCCATTGGCCTGGAGCAGTGAACTGCGGCCAGTGGGAGCCGCGATTGGCCGAACCTGCAGACATGGCAGGTAAACAAACTGACTCGGTCTACCAGGGGCTTTCCTTGAACAAGTGGCGGCCCAAGTTTGAGCACCACTGGTGTAGATTCCACTTCTGTCTTGGAGCTTGATTGTATTAACACAGAAATTAACAAAATAACAAATTCTAGTCACTCCTTCACTCCACAGAACTCATCCGAGGCTTGGCTGCTCCTAGACTGCAGACTTTTCTATATATTCCTATAGTGCCTATCACAATATTGTCTCAGCCTGGCGGGCCTAAAGGCAGTCCTGCTATATTCATGTTAAATAATTAATTTTTCTTCTTCAGTACTCAACCACAACCTAGATCCTTCCTCTCTCTTTCTAGAAAGCCCCTCACATATCTGGAAGGGGTAATAAGTCACCTGCACCAGTGACTCTGCAAAACCCCTTAATATTTACTAGAAGCAACATCAACAGCTCACTGGATGGGTGTCTCAGGCAAATACTGCCAATCTGTACCATATTGCTGCTACTTAACTCAATCTAAGGTTTCTAAGATATGGTAGGAGCCCATGTTGACTAAAGGATTATAAATGGGGATTCTCATTTCAATATACTCAGTTTCCATTTTGCTCTGAGTTGCATCATTTTTTGATGCATTTGGTGTTTTTGTTTGTTCTATAACAAGTTCACTAGCATCTGGATTTGTTAAATTTGTATCAAGACAAGAGGAAGGAGGAAACACGTCTTATAGCAAAGAGACTGTTTTGTCTACACTGAAACATACAAAATTAAAATGGCATTGAGGGCATAATAAACTAGAGTCTAAAAAGACCTGTTAGATGTTTTAGTCCATCACCAAGATAGGGAAGGATTATATTTGCTTTAGTATTGTATCAAACTGCAGTGGTTGTCTGCTATAGCCAGGATTGTTACTGTAAATTGAGTGGGCTATATATACTGTTTATTTCCACCTCTAGAAATCCCAAAAGTTGTTCAACTGAACTTTGAACTCAAATCTGCAGGCATAAAACCAATTATCATGATTTCAATGACAATGGTATTGCAAAGCCTTATGTCAGGGTTCCTTCTCCACTCTGAACTCTGGGGTACAGATGTGGGGACCCGCATGGAAGACCTCCTAAGCTTATTTTTACCAGTTTAGATTAAAACTTTCCCAAGACACAAGTTCCATCTTCTCCTTGATCACTGCCACCACCAAGTAATTTAAACAAACATTCAGGGAGGGCCACTTGGAGCCCTACCTCCCCCAAAAATATCCCCCCAAGCCCTTACACCTCCTTTCCTGGGGAGGCTTGAGAATAATATCCTAACCAACTGGTTACAAAGTGAGCACAGATCTAACCCCCTGGGTCTTTAGGACACTGAAAAACAATCAGGTTCTTAAAAGAAGTTTATTTAAAAAAAGATAAAAGAATCAGCTCTGTAAAATCAAGATGGAAGATAACTTTACAGGGTAACAAAAAGATTCCAAACACAGAGGATTTCCCCTCTAGGCAAAACTTTAAAGTTACAAAAACAGGGATAAACCTCCCTCTTAGCACAGGGAAAATTCACAAGCTAAAACAAAAGATAATCTAATGCATTTCTTTGCCATTACTTACTATTTCTGCAATACGAGATGCTTAGTCCAGATATGGCTTAGGGAGATGTATTTACCCTGCCCTGGTTCCTTTGCTGACTCCAAGAGAACCAAACAAAGACACAAACAAAAACCTTCCCCCACAGATTGCAATGTATCTTCTCCCTTTATTGGTCCTTTTGGTCAGGTGCCAACCAGGTTATCTGAGCTTCTAAACCCTTTACAAATAAAAGAGGAATTAACCCTTTACATGGTAAAGAGGGATTTTATGCTACCCTTAGCTGTATGTTTATGACACCTTAACTGAGAATTAAGGATCTACTCCTCCAAGGTGCTAAGCATCTTTTGAAAGGTGCTGAATATACACAACGCTCACTGACTTCAATGAGAGCCAAAGGCATGCAGCTTCTTGCAGGATTGGTCCCTAAGAGTACCCCTTATTTTTAGTTACACTTAGTCAACAGCGATTATTTATTTTGAGATAATGTTGTGAGTTTTGTATTTCTTGAAAGGGGTGACTATAAAAACTACAATTCCTAAAGTACAACTTAAGTATAAAACAGATTAATACTGCTTCTCTTAATCTGAAATTTAGTGGCCCACAGTTTCTTGAGAAAAAAATCAAATCACTGGACGTAAAAGATCTCTTCTGGTGAGAAATAGCCACTGTTCCTATAAATGAATAATTATCACCTTCCAGAATTAGTTGTATTTTTTCCTATTAAGGATGGCAATAAACATGTTCATAACAATAACAAGGGCTTGTTTTAATAGAACGTTCCAGGCATTAAACACATTAATGACCCATGAAATAACTGTTTTATCTGTAACACATTAAACAACATAGCTATAACTCTGTATTAATTGAAAACCTACTTCTTTCTCTCAAAATATAAAATTATAATACTAAAAAAAGAGATTACAAGGAAGTTTCTTTGTAAATGAAAATTAAAGATATAAACTAGAGGTATGCAGTCATGTGTGGTGAAGTAATTGCTTGAAATGAAGACTTGTTGCCATTTGAACTAGCTTTTTTTTTTTTTAGCTTTAATTTTGGCAATTTTGAGTTAATCTAGTCACTGAAAAACTAAAATTAGCAATTTGGGATTAAATACAGTAAGATTCAGATCTTTAAGCAAAAAGCACCACTATTTTGAGATGTTTATAACATTTCCTTCTTCAGTTTGCATATTTACTACCCTCTGACAGGATAAAAATTGCAACTAAATTCTTTAAGGCCATGACATCGGTTCACTGTTTATTTAAAAGTCTCTTCTTCTTATCTCAGTTATAGCCACCCTAATTTTTTGATTTTTGACCTCAGTCCCACATTTAAATTGTAACATAATTAAAGACGAGTTTATTCCAAAATGAATTAAGTGTATCTGGGCAGGATCCTAAATGGAATCAGGATATTGTCACAATCATAAAACTCAAATAGGATCAAATCCTCACCAAACAGAAAAAACAATTTCTCCAACAGTCAGTATATATCGAGTAATATATGTAAATTTATCAGTTTGTTTTTGTAAAATCTATACTTTTTTGGATAAAAAAATCAGACTGAAAAGAGAAAATTACTTTACTGTCTGTTTCTTGGATATCAGAAAGAGAATTTCGAAATTCATCAAAGCTAACCTTCTGTTATGTACAACAGGCTAAGCTGAAAAGAATGTTAACAAGTTCAATTTTCATTCAATCAGCACTACTGCTCTCTGAAATGTTTCATTGCAGGAAAGAAATAAAAATAATCTATATGGTAATTATGAGGATGAATCCCCCAGTAACTTTCAGCTACATGAAAGGTCAGTTCTATTCAAGATATTTTATCAGTCCCCTGCACATACTCCTGTCCTGTCATTTTAAATCTGAACAGCATTTTATTTTCCCATTTACAGCTACCTGCAGAATTAAGTACTTAAGCCAAATAAGAAAAAAAAAAGAGAAAGAAAGAAATGTTGAACGCTGGCAAAGGCTATAATAGCATGGAGATAAATCGTTCAGCTGCTCTCTCTCAAGCCTCTGGGGCTGCAGATTTTTCTTCTCCTGGTGCACTGTGGGTATTCAAAACTTGTTCAACATGATTTCATTTCATTTCAGGCACTGCCTGAGAAAACTAAATTACAGAATCAATCATACAGAAGGTCAGAGTGAGACTTCATTACAAGTATTGCATGCTTGCATGAATATCTTTCATTTATGACTGACCCAATATGTCACAATAGCTGTCTAGTAAAAATAATCCACTTTCTGAAATTGATGTACTACTGATGTCAATGCTACTCAGCAGGCTGGGCAGATTATAGAGAGGTGTTAAAAAAAAAAGGAATCCTCAGGAGCACAAGTTGTAGTTTTATAGAATTGCCATCTTTTGTAGATTAAAATAATTTTTCAGATGATCATCTAAACAGAAAACAGAGCCTCAGTGTAAAATGTTTTTGCCAGATTATTGCTACTGATTTCTACTTATTTTGAGTCAGATATTTATAAGTTCAATATCTGCATCATGTAAATCAAGGGTTTCTTTGAACTCAAAAAGCATCAATTTTTCATTAATACATTTTTGAATACTAGGATTTTATTTGCATATTATTAAAATGTGACTGTTAATCATACTGCGCTCCTTTTATCTCCCTTTTTTTGTTGCTGTTGTCTGTTTTTAAATGTAATAGCATGCATTTAAGTAAGATAAATGTGTTGTGCTTGTTGCCAATAATAATGAAGCTAATCAGCAATGTGACAAATTGTCACTCTTTTCTAAAGCAAAATCAATGTGACAGGGTAGGAAATCAGTCCCAATACATCATAAACTATCTTGTTCTTAATAGCATAAACAATTGTTAATCCATCAATACAATCTTTTAATAACTGCTAGACCACATTTATTCTGGTAATAAACATCTTGCTTGCACTTTGCATGAACTGAAGAATATAAGTAATAATAAATCAAGAATATAATGTAAAGTATTATTTATTATTTTTCTGGTCCTCCTATGGGGAGTACCTGAGGAGCTTGCAAAAGTATTATGATGTAGCTAGCCAACTCTGCACACTAAGGGAGACACAGGAGAACCTTGACATAACCTATTTTTAACCATGCCTCTGGCGATTCTGCATTCAAGTTTCTAGGTGAACATGTCAGGTAGTACATAGAACAAAGCCAAAGACACACTGTATTAATCATAATTCTGTCCAAGCACATTTTATTTCTTCAACATTTGTGATTTAAAATCTCATGACATTTCTTCAAGGTGAAATTCTACTGGATTTTTCAACAAGATAAGCCTACATCAAGCTAAAATAACTATCACTTACAGTAAGGTCTCTAATAATTCAGAAAACGACCAATGAACTTGATGTTGTTCATCTCAAATTATTTTAACTGTACATATTCAGCAAAGGAAACTACTGCTTGTTTTTCAGTATCTAGAAATTATCTCCTTTTGTAATTAGCCATACACTATTAATGAAGCACTAAAGTAAGACTACCCAAAATCACTGCATAAGAGCATTGTTCTGTAAGTGTATACGAACATAATTATTTTATGGCCCCATCTTTAGTTCTGTCAGATATAGTAAATTCAATTGACCACGAAATGAAATTTCATACTCAAAATGCCTCCTTTACATTTTTTTATTGCTGTAATAAAGTTTTTATAGCTCCCAGGCAAAGTAATTCATGAAATGTCTAATTTAAAGATGAATTCTAATATTATTAATAAATATTTACCAGTTTAATAAAGTGCCCATTTTCAATATAAAATATGATATACTGTTTTCATTATGTATTTTCAGAATAAAGATGATCCATTGGGAATGTATCTGAATAACAGATAGAGACAAATGAGTTTTGGGAAACCTGCATGATGACCATTCTTTATTTTTTTATTTTAAAGATCCTTAAGCTACCCAGTGTTTCTGGGCCGGGGAAGAGTTTGGTTTAAGAAGAAAGGCGAGAAAAATGCAAAATTAAAGGACAAATCCTGGTCACTTTGGTCACACAATCCAACTGGTAATACCAAGGGGAAGTATGCAGGATGTGGTCAAAAACATTCTATTATTTGTGCCTGAACTGGTTGCAGTGTGTTAACTATATATCCATACAAATCACAACAATTCAGGATTCCCTACTTCTTGGGTACATAATTCCCTACTTCTGCTCCAAAGCCTGAGACTTTATTAAACGTTTTTTCTCTGGTTTAATCACTCCCTGTGCTCAATACATACATAGGCAGGCTGAGATCAGAGGAGAGGGATCGTATTCTGAACGTTGTGACTCCTGGCCATGGAATTATTTGGACTTTCTGCCTGCTCAGCAGTGAGATGTTTTTAAGTATTTATTTATTTTTAGCATTAGCTATTTATCATGACCTTAATGGGAACATTCAAGTTTGCAATGAAGCCAGCAAGCTGTAATGGGCTTTCAGCAAGAATGGAGAAATCCAAAGAAATATTTGCTGCACGTATATTTGTAATTTTTTTAATTATTGAAGCTCTGTGGAAATCCAATCTTTCCATGCTTTTACCTTATCTGGAGTGTTTAATTTAAAAAAATAAGACAATTTATATAGAACTGTAAACTGACAGTATGTCTTGCTTTCTGCTAGACCACCAGTATACTTGTATTTTAATTTCACCCCACTAAGCAGAAGCTCCTAGAAAACTGCTAATCTGACTAAATAACTATTAGTTGTATAACATATCTAGCTGTATATATAGCCATTCTTTATTATGAATACAGAAACTAATTCAAACTGTAGCCAAGGAGTTTAAAATGCTAAGTACAGTAAATGTGCCATGAGATTGGAAATAACTGTGGATCTGATAGCCTAAGCCCAAAACCACTCAAAAAATGGGACCTGTAGGAGAAAAATCTACAAGGTTCCCTTTTGTAGAGTTCCCTGCCAGATCAAGAAGTGAGATTTGAATCCCTGAACACTGGAATGAGCAAACAGTGTGGACAATAAAATACATGGACCCTTCAAGCTACATGCAGATCTACTAGACACCATGGCAGTCTGTCTGAGGAACTGTGTCTTCTGCAAGTTCCTCCTACGACTTTCCCAGCCATATGGTCAGAGTCATCCTTGCCAGAGACTCCTCAACCCACTGCTATCCGAAGAGATTTCCCACTAAAGTGGGAGCTTCACAGCATGAAAAAGGCTCTGTAGAAAAGTTAATATACCTTAAAGCTTTACTAATTTTTTAGTGGATTCTGATTGTTGGGGTTAACGGTATACCTATCATGCTGGCTGAACCTTTCCCCACAGTCAGATTTCTACTTCGCACCCCATTCCCACCCCACTCCAGGCTTTCCAGAGGCCAAAGAGTAGATGATGCCTGGCCTCAGTCTATCACCACTCTCATGGGTATGCACAAGCAGGGTGCCCCTGTGTTTGCAGATCCTCCAAGGACAATCTTATTCTGTATTTCCAAGCCTAATCAAAATACTGAAAACAAACTCAAGTTATTAATTTAAATAGATTAAATGCAGGGCTCTTAGAATAACTCCATAAAATATACATACATAGTATAATCAAATATTTCCTTTACTGTCGATAGGTTGGTTCAAAAGGGAAAGGAAATGAAGAAACGTTCTCTGTATTATGCTAGCCAACCATCCCTGGTACTGTCAAGACAGTCCCTTATCTTCCACCCAAAATATAGCCAAATAATTCCCTTAGAACTAACTGGCCTAACACAGGAGGAATGTTTACACGGGAAGAGCCAGTTCCTTCAATTCTATAGGACAAATTCTGCCCTCAGAAGCATGGATATAGTTCTTATGAACTTCCTCAGCAGTCCTGAGTGCATTCAGTGGTAAAATCTGGCCTATGGACATGGATTTCTAAATCCAGTCCCAGACTGCAAATTCTTATGTTAACACTATTACCAGGCTGGTTCCTTTATTGTAAAATAGAGACATCCATTCATATGCAGCTCAACAATACATAGTTTATTAATAACAAAGCCCACATTCCTGAATAGTTACCTTTAAACATTTTCCAGTTGCCATAGTGAAGCAAATAATGCTATTCCATTACTTGTAGTATTTCCTATCATATGTAAAGTGCTGCAGATATGCAGGTAATATGATCTATTTAATACTGGCAAGTGTTTAAGGATGACCACTGTTCTACTAACTCAGACTGAGATTTTGAGAGGTCAATGAAAATAGGTATTTTTACATATTACAAAAATCTGCATTTCTATGTTTTGACAGGTGCTATTAATTCACTGAAAGATATAAAGCATAATGCCTACCATATGCAATCCATTGCTGTGGATTACACCATCTTGCTCCACAGGATTTCGTGATATTGTAATAGAAGGAAGATCCAAACTCTGTGGAGGAAACTGGGGTGTAAATTCACTTCCTTGTCCAGGCAGCTGGTCGCCTAGACCCTGAAAGGGCAACAGTATATCTGCCATTCCCAGCGTGGGGTCTGACTCAGGAGGGGGCGTAATTGGTGGGATCTCAAACTCTTCATCTCCAAGACTTGGAGTATGGAATGTCTGCTAAAAGAAAAGAAAAAGCAAGCATATTAGAGTGCATCATTCTAAATATTCATTTTTGGATTTGCAAACCAAAGGAATTCTGTATTATTTAGCTCTCAAATGAAAACTCTGAAAATAACAAATTTTATAAGTTTCATATACATAGGGCTTTGTGGATAATTCTGATTAAAGATTTAAGTCTCATTATCATATGGTTTTAATGGAGTATCAGTATTAACAGTTTTTTAATGCGTACTTAATTAGCAACATCTGTCTTTGTTGTTAGACTGAACATCAGCCACACTGGATTTGGCCGTATAACACTTTATTTATATGTTTTTGAAATAGCATCAATGGCTTACATTATTCTTATGCTTCATAAAATACTGACAATTTTGTAGCACATACACTCCATTAATCCAGTACTGAACATGGCACATGTTTGCTTCCTTTTTACAACTAACAAACAAGAAATATTATAATTCAGTTTTCGATTTCTTTTCTACTCCACCCATGAAATATAATGGACCCCTTTACATAAGGGTTATTATTTGCAGTACAGACATTTATACAATAGCAATGGTGATTATAGTAGCTTCCAGTGTTTTTTGAAGCAAGCCAGCATGTTTGAACAGTGGATTTTTTTTATTAAATAAACACCTGTTAAGATGCCTGGAGTAGAACATTTACTGCCAATTATCTTCAGGGTTTGTATGTGTATGTTTGTGTGTGTGTGTAAGGTAATCTTTACTCAACTACAGTCTGGATCTCGCCTCTACATTGCTGACTTTTATTTGAAGGGAAAAAAAAAAGAAAAAAAAAAGAACTATGCCTATTCAAATTTCCTTCTTGTGAGCTAAATGAATTTCTGTATATTACTTCAGGTCCATTGCTGCTTAATAATAGAAATCTAATACTTGGAATTAGGCCATTTCACATGTACCCAAATCAGGACTATCTCAATCAAACTGGGCAGCTGGCAATCCTAAAATAGGCACTTTGTCTTGTCTTGAACATGCAACACTGCTCTGGGATTTATTTGTTTGTTTTAGTTCAAAATTCTAGTTGAGAGGGGCAAAAAAATGTTTCATGTATTATTTACATTGTTTGAAAGAGTGTCTTAATTCCAATTAATTTTCAAATGATATGTTCAGTGAAAGATCTCATTAACTGCTGTAAATTGTCATCCTTCAAACTGTTAATGATGATATAAATTAATAATCGCTTGAGAGAAAATGGAAACTGAAACACAAGTAAAACCTTTGCTTGCATACAGAACCTGTCAGCTGTCATTACTGGTCTCTCACCAGAAATGATGAGGTCCCAGGCTGCTACAGTCTGCAGGAGCATAGTGAGAGAGTCTGCTGAGACTCTAGGAGTCTCGCTTGATGCAGAATATTGCAACGTAATTCCAGATTTGAAAGCTGGTCCTGCATTAGGGAGACATTTGACTTTCATTTCCATGTTACAAAAGGCGCACATTTTCTTACTCTGGAGCTCTGAGTTCACAGACTCAAAAGATGGATTGGCCATGAGAAGTGGTTGGCTAATGAACATAACCCTATGGCTGCATTTGCAGTTATTTTGGCACTAATGTGGTCTAGTAACAGATGCAACTGTAATTTGTGACTCATTTGCTACCCCATTACTGCTTAATGAAATCTAACATATCACATTAACAATACAGATAAACACTCATTCTTGATATGTGGCATTTGGCTGTTTTCATTACCACTGTAATTAACACTTGAAATATTATTTCAATAAATATTTAAGGTGCGTTAAAATGGGTCATGGTAATTATCATGACACAAAAACAGAAAACAAAGTAAACATGTGGATTCTAAATGTGAAGGTGTTCTAGTGCTTACACTGTTCTCTCTGTAGGGCATTATTTATGGGAATAAAATGGTTTTCTAGCACGGCGGCATCCATATGCAAAATCCTAATGAATAAGCTGCGCTCATTTAAATGTAAAAACTGAACAACAAAACACACACTGAATGCAGTAATTGCCAAGTTAGGCTCACACTATAATGCAAATATTAACACTTAATCATATTCTTATTCTTTCTCCAAGCAGTGAAATCAGTATTATTAGACTAGCTCTGAAACTCTGTTTTAAGTGTCATATTTATGAGATCGTAGAATGAGAATGGGATTTTGTTTCCTCATGTAAAGGGATAAATCCATTACAATTGTATAAATATATAATGCAACATTTTTATAATTTACGACAAGTGGAGAGACAATCATGAGTAAACTGATGAGTACTTACATAAAACTAATTCTCACAATATAATTGCTTGAAATAAGTATACATTAAAAATATCTCTAAATGATCCAAGAATGAGGATAAAATAGATGCAATCTAAAAGAAAAAAAAAGTATTCTAGTGATGTAGTCTTAATTCAAATCACTGGGCTATTCAGATTGTAAAAAGAGGTATGTGATTTGATATTGCAGAAAGGTGCTGTTATAACCAAGATAGTATAACATTTCTGGGGGTTATCTTACCACTTGTATTTTTCAAGTTATTAACTTTTCAAATATTTATTTCTTAATCTTTTTTTTTATAAAGTGTGTGCACGGTTAAATGCCATCTGTACTGAAATGTTCAAAACATTTGTTCCTTTTGATAAAAATGCAAATCTGGAGAACTGTTGTATCAACATATAACAGCCAATGTCTGACACGGTGAATTATCACAGCTGGAATTAAATTGTCTCTGAACAGCTGCTGGCAGCAGAGCTTTCATCAATGTTTGATTCAAATGTAGGAAAGAAATTCTACAGAATGAAACATCATGTTGTCATTACAGATGGGGTTTGTGTTCATTATCACAAACAACACTGGAGCCAGTGCCAAACAATATTCCCTTATCTATGCAGTCTTGCTGGATAAAAAGAGATGGTGGCCATTTTAAAAATGATTCCTAAAATACTCTTAATTTGAACCTTCATCTTTATTGTAACACCTTCTTTACCACTTAATTCCATACCACTTTCTGTTTTACTATAATGAGCACAGTCATGACAGAATTGTCACCTTCAATGAATAACGTCAAGGCTGCTCATTTTTCTAACCTTTCCTCACCCTTGGGAGATTTATGATATACACCTTATGTACATATTAAATATTACTTACTACCAGTTTCTGCCTCTCTCTCCATATTAATATATTACACACGCATGCACATACTTTAGGTAATACATCTTGCCCTTTTTATCTTTCCATCCTTATTGGAACAATAGCTGTTATTTTCCAGGTACGCCCAAAAGGCAGCTCCATCTGGAGCTAATGCCAATACTACTGCAATGATAATCTAAATAACTGGCTGACAGTAGATCGTGGTCTAAAAACAACGACGGGAGCAGTGGCTGGTGCACACAGCCCTTCACTAGCCCCACTCCTAAAAGCTAGCAGCCAAATGTATCACCTCAATGATCTACCAGCCTACATCAATTCAGACCCAAGGCTTGTTCCCAAGCCCATGTGTAAAACTTGGCTGAAAGTCTGTTCCTCCCTCCCTCAACACAAACATTGCAGCCAGCTAAGTTGTTTTGTTTTCTAACTTATGTGAATGTTAAGAACCCAAATTAAAATGTTTGTATCTATGAGTGAAATTAGCATATTAGCTACTAATGACTTCTACTAGGCTTGCTTTCAAAATCTACACCTACTGTGCCTTTCATTTGTTTCCTTCTGTTTATAATTTTTTTCATACATAAAGCAGATTTGTTTCTATTGACATGCTATGTAAGTAACAGCCTTATGGACAGCTAAATTGAGTAGTAATGGAGAGCTGTCAGGTTATTTTCTTTCTCATTAAAGTCTTTATTTTGTGCTCCATAAAACACATACAAATTCAGCACTTCATTCTTCATCTGTTGAAAGTCTGTTAAATTATCAAAGCAAACAGAATATGAATACAGATAAAAAGAAAAGCATCTACCTCATTTGCAGTAAGAAATGCATTATTTGCCTCCGTCATGTTCATGTAGTTGTTATTGTTTCCAAACTGAAAGAAAAATAGATATTTGGCTTTTAATATATGCCATGATAAACCTTTATGACTATACAGTCAAAATACATTCTTTATCCCATCAACTACTGAGAAAAGAACTGCTTCTGAAAAAAAGATAAGATGTAAATCTGCACAAGCTCTTCTGGAGCTGCTATAGTCACAACCAAGCTGGATACTTCTGATTATTATATTGCTGACTGAATTAGTATGGATCATTTGTGTCCCCTAGTTCTGCATAGGAAGGGTCCACTCTGTGCATGGAATCTGCCCCTTCTCATGCAGAAGGCAGGGTCAGCTGACTCTGCAGCACAATCACCTCTATCAACCAAGCACTTCACGGGTCCATTCTCAGAAACAGATAATTCATCCCCAGGCTCTATGATGTTTTTGCAAAGGCCCACCCATCACCCAGGAGGTCCTGAGGGGAACCAATGCCAGGGGAGTCCCCAGTAGCAAGGTTTCAATTAGAGCTATTTTAAAAAGGAAAGAGGGGAAGGGAGGATGAAGGAAGTCAGCAAGATTTTTTTTTAAACTTCTCCCTTGTCTCCTCCCACCCATTCAAAAATTTGAAATCTTTTGCTCAGTTCTCATTCCAGTGGAGTCACACTGCCAGGGAGCCAATGGAGGGCAGGGATAGGGGAATTGTACAGGGGATCCACCAGGTTTGTGGTGGGTCAGTGCCCCATTCCACTGAGGGACACTTCCTCCCACACATGTGAACAATCAACAGGTATCCTCATGGAGATACTCTCCTCCAAGTTTCCTTCCTTCAGACTCTGAATCATGAATATCAGTTGACTGTATTTGAGAAATATTTATTCTTTTTAGAGACTAGTATGGAAAAGAGGATATTATCAGCATTTGGCAACTGGTGATTTACATGCACGGCTCTCTTAAATGGCAGTAATCAGATGTTTGTAGGAAAATAGGTAGACTGGTAACTATCTTTATATGTATTCTCAATACACACACAAGAGCATTTCATAAACTTTGCTTTTCAAGAACAAATACCATTGGTGTGTTTGTGTTGTCAGCTGATACGCTAAGCGATGGAGTTTCAAACCTCCATTGTGTTTCTAAGGTTCTATTTACTATGAGGCATAATGAAAAAATATAATAAAGGGTAGCAAAAAAGAAAAGATTCCCTTGCCACATTTATGTATGTTATCATGTTCATTAGTGTTGTTGCAAACTAATATTTAATACCTAACATAGCATTGTGGGCAAGAGTGAAAAAAGGGATTGCTGATATCTCTGAACACATTAATTTTTTATACAATGTCATTAAAATGGCCTTCTCACACCATGAGAGTTAAGGTTGCATCAGCATTTCTATCCTGACCACCTATTTTCTGAGTTTTATAACCCAAATATAAATCTTTCCTTGGGTCTTTTCCTTGTTACAAAGTCTTGCGTGCATCTTATTTGAAATGATTTTTTTTAAAATAGACATTTTTGATACTACAGGGCTCTACAATGAGTGTGAGGATGGGGAAATATTCACTGCCACAGCCAACCCCATAATTGTCTGCTCCAAATGAGAGAATCCTATAATGCTGCCAGAGCAGGATGAATCCATAATGAAAAGAGATGTCCTCCACCTTCACTCAGTACTTTGTCCAAATTACTGCCTGGAGGTCTTGGCGATGAAGAGGTTTCGGACCTTGCCCCTCATACCTGAAGCATCAGAGAATGGGATTAGGGGAAGAAAACTGGGTCTTTTCTTGAAAGGGCTAATTTCCCTGAAAGACTTTCACAAGAACCTTTTCCCAAAGTCAAATATGGGACAACTGCAGCAGAATTGGGAGGAAGGAAGAAAAGGAAGATGGGTAAAGGGAACTGGGGTCTGATCCAAAGCCCACTGTAGTAAAATGAGTGTCTTTCTATTGACTTCACTGGCCTGTGGATCATGCCCTTGGAGATAGCAGAGTTTAGAAACAGGGTAGATGACAGAACGGGAGGAACTATGTGGAGAAGGGAAGGGAAGAGATCAACTGAAAAATTAGAGAGTAAAATCTCCACCCCAAAATACGAAGCGATACACAAACTGTATCTAGGATATGGTCTAAGTAAAACTGGTGTTTATGGCATACATATACTGTGTCATAACAACTAACTATATAGCTAAAGATGATGTACGTATAAAATTCACCCAGAGGCTTAGTTTTTAGAGTCAGCCATTGCATATTCACAGGATTTTCAGCATACAGACTTAGTACTCATGCACAGCAGTGAGACTGACATGCTAGATTTATCATGTCAGTGAGACAAGAACTAAGAAGTACAGGTTTTGGTTATATACCTTTAAGAAGAGTTAGAATGATGTACTTCCTTCGTCTTCATATACTTAAGTACAACATAGGTTGCAGCAGATATGAATGCCACAACTGTTTTTTCCCCCTCAACTTGATGCTCTTAAAGTGGAAAAAAAAGCAATTCACAGATTGAAAATATGTCAGTGTGTCATTAAGAATGTGGAACAAAATGAGAAAACAGGGAAAGTCAAAGTGAAGGTTGCAAACTTGCTATTGTGATTGAGAATTGCAGCTCCTATTTTATATAACTTCAGGAACTAACCTCAGACCATGCAGTACCTGTGCTTTTGTCAGTGTGTATCACAACTTCTACATTATTTAATTGTAGATTTTTGTCTGTGAATTAGAAATCCATTTAAGATAAACTACGTTTTATCAGTGAGCATTTTAAAGATTAAACATACTTATTATCTAATAGTAACCACAAATGACACAGGAAAATAAAATGGTTATTATCTTAAGGACCTAAACAATTCAAAAAACAAATTAAGCTTAGAGTGATATAAGAACTGGGTTAGAAATCCTCTTCTGAACAGTTAGTATGTGAATGTAATTACTGAAGAAACTACAGCTAATCAGCTGTGAATTGTATCCATTAATTAGTATTTGCCCTGGAGAAATGAGAAAAATCAGTAACAATGTTAACACCGCAATGCACTGATGAGTACTGAAACACAGGGCCCTCAACAGTTAGTCAAGCAGGTGGCTCCAATGGTCCAAGTAATTTTAAAAGCTCTCACCTGAAGTGCAGAGCTGGAATTACAAAGCACTTCTTGCATATCTTTTGTATCTATATAAAGCTATAATTAATGGCTTTTAATTTAGAAACACTTTATGATCATCTGGGAACAGTTATAAATCATTCTAAATAGAACAAAGAGTTCTATTCTATTTTAGTAATATATTTAATTTAGAATAGGCAGAAAAATCAAATGTGTGAAATGACTCAATGCCTATCTCCATTTATTTTCTGGGAACTCACTTACCCAGACTAACATATACCAGTAGCCTACATACTTGAGAACAGGGGTGCAAAATGAGGACTAGATCCTGCAATTTAATTCATATGAGCACAATGCTTGTGATGCTTCACTGATTTCACTGACTGGGGCATTAAAGTGGATCCAGCTGCTGGATGTAGCCCTGATACCTTACTGTTTGAGTTGGTCTATCAGTTGTTTTAAAAATTACTTAGTAATAATAGTCAGTAATACTTTGTAATACTGTATGGAGTCTTTCACCTGAAAATCTCAAAGCACACTACAACTATTAATGAATAAAAGTCTCTGAAGCGGCATGCAGTGTTATCCCACTTATACAGAAACAGAGGAACCATAAGTGACTTTCCCAGGTCACAAAGCAAGTCTGCCGCCCAACTGAAAACAGAACAAGTTTTACAGGCTGCCAGTCCTGTGTTTAGCCATTAGCTCATGATTGTTTGATTTCAAGAAGCACACAAAGTCCAGTTCTAATACTGACTAAGACAGGGGTTCTCAAACTGGGGGTCAGGACCCCTCAGGTGGTCATGACGTAATTACATGGGGGGGGGGGTTGCGAGCTGTCAGCCTCTACCCCAAACCCTGCTTTGCCTCCAGAATTTATAATGGTGTTAAATATATTAAAAAGTGTTTTTAATGTATAAAGGGAGGGAGGTGTCACACTCAAAGACTAGCTATGTGAAAGGGGTCACCAGTACAAAAGTTTGAGAACCACAGGACTAAGATTTACACACAGTCTCACTTTTACATATGCACCCTGTATTTTGATGGAGCAAAAGAAACCCTCATTTTCTGCAATGCATTGAAAAAAGAAAAGCAGGTAAGATAAAACTGTTTTGAACAAACAAATCATCTCTTTCATTCATTCTGCATGTACAATGCTTAGGGCCCTCCCAAATTCACAGGCCATTTAGGTCAATTTCACGGTCAGAGGATATAAAAAAAATCATAAATTTCATGATTTCAGCTATTTTTAAATTTGAAATTTCACAGTGTTGTAATTGTAGGAGTCTTGACCCAAAAAGGAGCTGTGCGGAGGTGGCAAGGTTATTGTGTTTGGTGTGGGGGAGAGGATGGGAGAGGTGCAATACTGCTATCCTTACTTCTGTGCTGCTGCTGGAGGCAGCTCTGCCTTGAGAGCTGGGCACCTGAAGAGGGGCAGCTGCTGGCTGGGAGACCAACTCTGAAAGCAGAGCCACCAGCAGCAGCAGCGCAGAAGTAAGAATGGCATGGTATGGTATTGCCACCCTTACTTCTGTGCTGCTGCTGGAGGCAGCTCTGCCTTGAGAGCTGGGCACCTGAAGAGGGGCAGCTGCTGGCTGGGAGACCAACTCTGAAAGCAGAGCCACCAGCAGCAGCAGCGCAGAAGTAAGAATGGCATGGTATGGTATTGCCACCCTTACTTCTGTGCTGCTGCCTGCAGAGCTGGGCCTTCAGTCAGCAGCTGCCGCCCTCCAGCCACTCAGCTCTGAAGGCAGCTCAGAAGTAAGGGTGGCAATACTGCAATCCCCCTAAAATAACCTTGTGACCCCCTACAACTCCCTTTTGGGTCAGGACCCCAATTTGAGAAATGCTTATCTCTCCTGGGAAATCTGTATAGTATATAGGGTAAAAGCACACAAGACCAGATTTCACGGTCTGTGATGCATTTTTCATGGCCATGACTTAGTAGAGGCCCTAGCAATGCCCATCCAAGTGGGTGGGAGCTTTGCCTTAAAACTAATGACATTATTTGGTCCTATGTGTTTAAAATTACAGCAGTCCTTGGGGTGAAATAGCCATGGACTGCAGTGGGGCCAGGATTTCATCCTTTTTTACTCTATCATAAGGTTAGGCAGGTGGGGTGTGTGTTTGTTTTCACTTTGGGGAATGGTAAGAAATCTCTTGTAGCTAATTATTAGTGCCAATCCAAAGCAGTCAAGTAATTGCCATTCTGTATTCCAGTAAACCACCATTGCTGGTCTTCTCAGTTACATACTTTCGATTACAAAGCTTGAACTGAAATGTCTAATTTCACTACACATTGCAGTTTTTAAAAACATTGTTCCTATATTAGGTTAAAGCAGTGATACTCACACTGAGGGTCAGGAGCAGCAAGTGACTCTGTAATGCACATCCTGCAGCTCTTTACAGCACATGATATTAAAACACTGTGTGATTTAACTATTAAGCAATCTAAGTTATTAACCAGTCAGGATGCTTTACTATGTTACTGTAGTTGACAAAATAATAATACTTAGTCAGAGTAAGAAAGAAAGAAAGATGTAGTAAGTGAAACAATTAATTCAAACTACTGTTGTTCTTCTGGGTAATGCTGATCGCTAATTTGGCTCCTGAGCCATCAAGGTCTGAGTATCACTAGGTTAAAGTTTCTTTCCCACCCTACATGCTTGTCCTTATGGACAAAATCAGATCAACCCAAGGAGCACACTTAGGCTTTAAATATTGTGCAACCCCACCCTTTCTTTTTAACTCTTATACCTTTCTCTTGCAGTATTGCCAACCTCAGACGCTAACAAATCATGAATCAGCTCCTAAAACATCATGACGTTAGCTTAAAAATCAGAAGATTTTATATGAACAATAATTTAGATTCTGATCATTTGTGTTCTGGTTTTTGAACCTTCATGGTGTACTTGCCTTTAGGGTTTTCAATCTGTTCCCTGCAGCCAGGAGGGCTAGAATTTTTTTTTTTTTAAATGAAAGTTGAAATTCTCATGAATTCATATAAACTAGGAGCTGAGGCAATACTATCAGGAACACATCACAGGTGAGAGGTTACAGAGTCTGGCTTCTTCTCCAACATAGCCTCCTCAAAAACCTCAAAAAATTAAATATGGGCTATAGAGTGTGTTTTTCTTCTGTAGCACTGAAGAGGCAAAACACATTTCCAGAAAGTAAAATATAAGCTACAGTACATAATCAACTTTATATTAGACCCTGTTCTAAAAACATTACCATATTTTCACAGCTGTACCAATAAGCCTCAAATCTCAAAGTATGAAAAATATGGTGGAGAATAATTCGCTCTAAAATATCCCATGATTTTCAGAACATTAACTATGAGTGAGATGGGGAGAGTTTAGATACATAGGATGAAATCTTGGTCCCACTAAAGTCAATGATAGTATGGCGCTGACCTCAATGGGGCCAGGATTTTACAAATACTACTTAGCAATTCTTAAATAATAACTTAACTGTACACATTACCATCCTTTTAACTACCAAAACCCTAGTATAAATCTGATGAAAATCAGTGAATAAAGATGAACATTTAGTCTTGAGAGAACTCATCCCTGGTATTCACACTAGAAAGAAGCAGAGAAATACAGCAAGTAACTTGAAGATAGACAAATGGGTAAAATTTTCAAAATGCCATCCACCTGTCTCAATGAGACTGGCAGTGAAAGGGAACACTCCCAGCAGCAAGGGAGGGAGACAGTCGCTCCTCCACTCTGGAAGTCTCTGGCACCCATTGGCCAGCAGGGAGGGAGGGTGCTGATTGGCCAGCAAATCACAGCTCCAATGATTTAACATGGAGCGGAGGCCATGTGGAGCCTCTTTCAGCTCCGTTCCAGTGGCCTCATACTAGTCACTCTGAACTAGGAACTGGAATCCAGTCAGATAGATGCTGCAGGTACAGACATTCAACCCTTTGTAGGGGTCAGGAAGGAATTTGTTCTCCCAGAGGCCAACTGGCAGAGGACAAGGAGTTTTTTGCCTTCCTCACAGCATCTTCAAGCCACAGCAGACTAAGTAGGAACACTTTTAGTGCCTAACACAGGTACTCGGGTTGAGCTGTTTATTCGTTGCAACTTGCAGCCCGTTAAAAGGATAAAATGAACAGTTCTCCAAGATAAAAGACCTGGGATTTTGGTGATAGGCCTTGGGCTCATGGGATAGGGTGAGACCTTGTGGCCTTTGCAGGCTGAGATTAGACTTGCTGAGGTCCCATTCTTCTGCACCCCCTGTTCTCCTGGCCGGGGGGGGGGGCGGAGGAAGGTACTAGGACTCAGAGATGGATAAGTCCTGAAGCATAGGCTGAGAAGAGCCTATCCCAAGCTATGGGTTATCTGGTAATGATCCCTGTAACCCTGGCATAAGAACAAACTTAATGTTTGGTAGACCAGAGTATGAGTGATGGGCAGGTAGTGCCCCTTTCCCTGTGTTAAATTTTAATAAAAGTTGCGACCTGACACTTAATTCCATGCATGTGTCTGTCCTCATTTTGCTGCTATGTCTGCATCATAGCACTTTTAGGTGACTTAAGAGCCTAAGTCCAATGGACTTTCAATGGATTTAGGCCACTAGGCCACTTAGGTGCCTTTGAAAATGTCGCACAAACATCTTCTATCAAACAGAAACAAAGATTTTTATCGTCATAGTACTTTTACCCTCAACTGTGAAACATGATTCACAAAGCAAACCTATCATATATTGCCAATCAAACTCGTCTTGCTTGTATAGACTAACCATGCAAACACAAGGAACCAAAGGAGAAGCTTTCGTTCCAACCAAGAACAAAAACAAAATCTGGCAATAAGAATAGTCAGCAAAGTAGTAGTGAAATCACACCACAGTAAATAAAAAAAAAAAACAAAAAAAAACCCCCACACCACAATATGTCAAGACAGTGAATGGGCCCACGGGTACCATCCTAACAGCACATATCGTGAGTTGGAACAAAACTTATTTATGCCACTTGAGAAGAAAAGTTTGTAATTCTGTACTCAAAGAGTAAGTACTGTAAGTTTGAGGAGGAGATACCATACTTCTCCTACAGAACAAATATTTTGAATCCTTTATTTAGGTGAAAATGGAACTCATTTAACTAATGCTATAACCAGTGCCTTCACAATTATTAGTAAATAAATATCCAAAATAAATATTTAGGGCAAAATATTTAATGGGTTCTCAGTGTGCTCTTTAAACACCGTATTCTGCAAACCCTTACGCCTAATTCCTGCAAACTCTCATTCACAGTCCCATTGACTTCAATGGGTAGGTTTCTAAGTAAGCATTATATGGGTGGGTGCAGGACTGGGCCCTAACAAAGCACTCTCAACAAACTAAAAGTGTGAATAGTGCAAGTCAGACAACTACCTAATTTGTGTGTGCAAATTTTCTTTGTATCTGCATTTTAGGTAGATACACATACACATTCCATCATTTGTGCTCTCATTTCGTTGCTCCTATAAAATGGCACTCTCTAGAATAAAGCAAAAGGCCATATTCTTAAATATAGCCATTAATTATAAATATTAATTTCATATTCAAAAGTATCTATTTGCACAAGAATATGTATATTTGTGCAAGTAGATATTATAAATTATATCTGCTAAATATAGCCATTACATTATTATATATATTCATTTAAAGTAGAAAAATATCTACTTGCACAAATATATGTATGTTTGTGGAGGTAGATATTATATACAATTGTTATTATGGCAAAGATCTCAGCTCTATCTTCATTTTTGGCAAATTAATTCCTGAGAGGCTATACTATCTTTATGAATAAAAAGAAAGATAATGATCCCAAAAGATGTAATTACAGACCAGAACTAAATTACTTTGCAGGTCTAAGTACTGAATCTTCATAATTCCACTAGAGAACATCTTCACTGCATTTGGGCAGATCCGATTTTGCTGCCTGACCAATAATTACAGTTCTGGCAAATACAATGTCTGATAAGAACATCAATTAAGAATGAGCATTGTGTTTTTTGTTTGTTTTTTTTTAAAAATCATCATGTTCACAGCCTGTCTGATTGAATGAAATGCCAAATTAAATTAATGGAGATTGCTAAATCTAGCTAGCTGGTGGGGAGCCATGCAGAAAGTGGGACAGCATAGATAATAAACTGTCTGTAATTAAAAGATGAGAAGCTGGAGTAATGCTACTTCAGTCTGATTACGCCAAACACCACAAAATACATTAAAATCATTCTGACAACAAAGTGTGAAGAGTGGGAGGAGGTTTTGATCAACTAATATCTACAAACACCAATATCGTAATCAACTGCATTAAATGCTACAGAAAATTACAAACCAAATATTATTTGTTCCTATCATGAAAAACAATTTACTTCTTCAGTTCACACAACCACAATGCAAAATAATTCACCAACAGTTACCACCTATCCATCTAATTATTTCTAAGTAGTGCCTTCACTTTAAGTATAGTTGACATATAGCTCCTGGACCCATGAATCAAGGAACATAGCGCTCTGTAGATGTACTTTCCTGAAAGAGCAAGTCTCCACAACCATTTAAATGCTTCAGAAGCTTTAGGTTATACTGCAAATTATTTCATTTTATTCTTGCAATTAAAAGTGAAGAGACATATTCGGCTCTAAGGTTCACTGATGTAAATCTAAAGTAAATCCTTTGTTTTCAGTAGAGTTACTTGGGATTTACACTGTTATAACTGAGTTCAAAATGTGGCCCAAATTCTTTAAAAATAATCAAGAAAAAGCAAAGGGGATGTCAATTCCATCTCAGAGTGAATCCAAAATGGCACTCTGGATATTGTGGCTGCTTGCGGACCTTGCAAATCTCAGTACAAGATAGAAAAACTTCTGAAATACGTAAATTGTAAATTACAATAAAGGTTATGGATGATGGGTATAACAGTAGAAAAGCCACTGCAGCTCAACATGGAGAAACTTGGACGTTCAGGATGTAAGAGAGTTAGATGAGAAATAACCAACTGGTGTTCAGCTGGGGTCTGAAGAAGACAGGCAGGGCATACAATGAGGCATGGTGAGGAAAGAATGTTTGAATTATTATGCAGTGGTTAACAGCCCTCTGGTTTAGTAAACATCACATCATCAAAAGCAAGCATTTATGTCTATTTGCATGAAGTACTAGGTCATTGGTCAACAAGCAGGTTATGGTATACTTAGTGAGTTCATCCTTCCTGCATTTCTACATATATTTTGAAAGCTCATACAATGCAATTTACCTTCAGAGATCCACTAAGGCACAGTGTAATAAAAATAGTTTAATTCTAACTTTGTGAGATATATTATCATTTAAAAATACATGTTAAAATACGGAATAATACATTTTCTTCTGCATGCACATTCACTTCCTATTTGCATATGTCCACAAATTTTCCACAGGAAGACTTCAGAGAACCTTGTAAAAAGACGACAGTTCAAATCAGAAGCTACTCTAAAGATTTTTTGGCTAAAAGAAGTTAATATCCAATCCTTATACTACCAGCCATCCACTCCAGAGCTCCCTCAGGTAATATATTTGCAACTCGATTACTCCTCCATTGCTCAAAAATCAAGAGTGAAATGCTGAAGTCAATGGGAAAACTCCATTACACCCAGATACCTTACTTTGACTGAAACTATGCCAGTGATCTGCAACTAAGCCACAGTGTTCAGGCAAGTAGAATGTTTTAAAATAAATTACAGCATTACCTAACCTCCTGCCCCCAATTCTGCAATCACATTTGCACATGCTCAGCTTTAAGCACGCAAATAGTCCAATTAATCGTTCACTAATGTTGAGCATATGCATAAGTGTTTGAAGGATCAAGATTTTATGCAGAACCATAGTTTTAAAAATTGCTTGACTTCAGTGGGACTACTCAAATTTTAAGGTAGAGCATATGCATATGTGTTTGCAGTACTGCAACCTAGATTTCATACATTTTTTTTTTTTTTAAATAAAGGAAGAAAATCTCAAAAGAGACAAAATACTTTTTTGCAATGTCCTGAAGACAACAGTGGTAAACTAAATTGTATTCATACATTCCCAGTCTCTATCAAACATACTGTTTGCAAATCTAAAGATTTAAAAGTTTTCAACAAGCAATTAAAGTGAACATATTTAAAATTACTTTTAAATGCCTTTAGCCAGCAAGTAAAATCTTCAACAATAATAAAAAAAAAACTTGACAATCTCTATAATTCCAGCCAAACCATTTAATATGAAATCCTTCTTCAGCGAATTCCATGGCCAGCAGCAGTAACTTAATGATATTTTGCCAAGTATGGGACTGTTCTACTCTTGGAACAGCAAAATGAGGAATGTTTAATGGTCTCAAATTATAGCCATTTTCAGTTCCTTTAAGAAGTGTACAGTCTATAAAAATTTTTACCTCTATAAATAAGTTAATTTGTATAAAGGCATATACAGCAGTATGATAGTTTTGTTTGGCTTGCACTGGAAGTACAGTATGTTCTATTATGACCTCTTATGCTGATTTGTGCAGCACTGTTCATCACACACAGCTGTGTGAGTAAAATTATTAAATCTAGTAAGTTAGTTTATATAATCAAATTTTATTTCTTAACTGTCACTAAATTAATTTACTTCATTTCCAAAGGTGACCTAAATTATCTCGTAGATAAAACCTTTATTTTCCATTTGCTATCAAGTGTTCAGAGAGCTCCAATTTACCATCTAATATGTTTGTATTCTGTGCTGACTCTCTACTTTTTAGCACCAGTTTTCTCCACTGACTTCTGAAGAGCTATAGATATGTAAAGCTAGTGTAATGAAATAAAGAATCAGGTACTATGTTTTTGTGAGAGTATATCTGCACCTCCAAATACACCCACCTACACACACACTTAATATCAATTTTTTTTCTTTCAGAGGTTAATACAAATATTAAACTTATCTAAACCAGGTACCCTACGTTTCATTTAAAAAATATCTCAACAAGATCTACAGATGTTATTTCAAGAAGTTCTACAGTCACTGTCATCACGCCCTCTTGCCACCCGAGGCTTAAAACACTTTCAAGACCAAATGCTGAGATAGTAACAGTGGGTCTGTGTGTGTTTAAGACAATACATTTTTAAAAAAATATATTAAAACTTGAGAATTGTGTTTTTAATATTTTCACTGCTTTGTTAATTTTATCCTAATTTTACTTTTCAGAGATTTTTCATTGATGAGTTGGGAAACTGTTTTAATGATGAATCTCATGAGCACATGTCTGCCTGTTGGAATCAATCTGATTGTATGTAAAGGAAGGGAACATACAGCAAAACAACAGAAGGTCTTTGCTAACATGGCAAAACGTCTTGATTCCATACATTTTTCTATGTCTTTAGGATTGCCTGGATTCCCACAGGGAAAAGTTTTTACCAAACAGATAATCATATAGGTTTCATTTGTTCTCTGTATTTAACAGTAATATTGGTTTGTTTATCTAAAATCTTTTACCAAGAAATAGCTCAAATGAGATATAAGATTTCATTCCTGATAAGGGCCAGGGGCAGGAGGAGGTTAAATTACGTTCTTCCCTGTAACTTCTCTAAAGAGCACAAACAAGGATAGAGCCATATTGTTCCCTCCCCACAGAACCACCTAGGGGAGAATGGAAATTAATTACTCCAACCTCTGAAAGGTTTATCAATGGAGAAGGACTTGCAGCCCCACAGAATGGAAGTGGCTTTCAAATTCTGTGCAACAAAAGGATTTGCAGCGAAGGCCAAGCACATCTCTGTGGATCTAATTCTGGGATCACCTACCCCTTCCCTTTGTGAGGCCCTCGGGCCCAATGCAAATCACTATGAAGTCAATGGCAGTCTTTTACAAGATTATAATGGAAGTGGGATTTGGCCTTATGGCTGCAAGGCTACTCCAACTGAGGCTATGCCTTCTCTGAAGAGGACAGAAATCATACAGTGGTGTCGCCAGATTTCAGCTTCGAAGTCTGCTTGGTCCTGCTCCCCTTTCTATAGTCCTTTTATTGGCCAGCACAAGCAGAGTCAATCAGTTGACCCTTTATTCTTCACTTCCTTTCAATATACTTTGTTTCAACTGTTTATTTTTAATTGGTCTGGCTGTAATTCAGAGACAGTTCCTAAAAAAAAAGGCAATACCATAAAATATGGAATCAATCATCATATGAACTTTTGGGGTTTGGCCTTTATCTTCAAGGCACTAAGTTAATACAATCAAGGCATTAATCAGGTGTCATTTATTTTAGCATTTTATATAAGCTAAAGTATTGAATGTAAGTATTTCTTAACATAATGACAGCATTTTATTCTTAGAATTCCAAGAAATAGTTTTATCTCACTACATTCAAGATTACCGTAACATTTTCTCATATGAATTTAAAGTGATGTGATTATTCTGCAATTGGTCTATAAGTAGCTTTTCTTAGAATCTTATATCGAATTTCACTCACTACAGCAAAAATTGTAAATTCCATTCTGGACTATGTTTCAACTGTACTACACAGTAACAAATTATATCAAGTTTTAAATGTAAAATTGATAGAGAAACAGTGAAGCACATACGGACATTTTATAATGATCATAATGGAAGATTAGTCAAGACACTTTTTAGGCTAAATACAATACATGAACGCAATCTTAAATATCTCATTTCTTAGTCACATTGACACTACAGTTCCTTTCATTTTTTTCTGTGATGGTATAGTCTCCATTTTATTAAACCAGGGGTAGGCAACCTATGGCATGTGTGCCAAAGGCGGCATGTGAGCTGATTTTCAGTGGCACTCACACAGCCTGGGTCCTGGCCACCGGTCCAAGGGGCTCTGCATTTTAATTTAATTTTAAATGAAGCTTCTTATACATTTTAAAAATCTTATTTACTTTACATACAACAATAGTTTAGTTATATATTATAGACACAGAAAGAGACCTCCTAAAAATGCTAAAGTATATTACTGGCATGCGAAACCTTAAATTACAGTGAATAAATGAAGACTCGGCACACCACTTCTGAAAGGCTGTCGACCCCTGTATTAAACACTGCTCAGTATCAAATGAAAAATCAGCATATTTTATTTTACTTTTTAAATCTTATATTAATTCTACTTCATTGTATACAAGCCTGCATCTAGTAACATGATGACAGTAGCTGTCAGCACTATGATTTTGGCCCTACAATGAACACACTACAGACAGACGAGCAGACCACCACCGGAGTTAGAACCATCCACCCAAAATCATTCCAGGGAGATGGGGGACCTTTTCACCTGGATCTTCCACTCAGGGCCACCCAGAGGATTCAGGGGGCCTCGGGCAAAGTTGGGGAGCTGCGGCACTTGTACTCACCAGCAGTGGTCTTCAGTTGCTGTGTGTCTTCGGCAGTACTGAAGGGCCCCCTGCCGCCAAAATGCCGGCCAAAGTCCCGGACTGCTGCCAGGCCAGGGCTCGCAGGGCCCCTAAAGGGCCCAGGGCAAATTGCCACACTTGTCGTCCCCCCGGGCGGCCCTGCTTCCACTCCCACATAATATCCCTCCATGGGTTTGGGGAACCTTTCCTTCTCAATATTATTAAGCATTATTTGTTTACAATAGCACCCACTAGTGCAACGTTTTTTGCAATACTCAGAATGATGCTCCAAGGAGTCTATAAGTTTAGAAAAGAGACACAAGCAGACAGAGGGTGTTGGAAGGGGAGCATCAGCAATCCATTTATTTGTAAATCTATCTGATTCGCTACAGGCAACTGTCACAAACGGATAGCTAAGGGTTAATGTTTCTTTTACCTGTAAAGGGTTAACAAAGGACAACACCTGACCAGAGGACCAATCAGGAAACCGGATTTTTAAAAGCTCAGGGAGGAATGTTTGGGTGTATGTCCCTTTGTGTGTGTCTTTGTCTGTCTCTCGCTATGAGAGGGATCTTTTATCTTCAGCTTCTAATCTTCTGTTTCCCACTTGTAAGTACGGATAAGACAATATAGGTTTTTATATTGATTTTCTATTTACATGTGTGTAGTTGCTGGAATGTTTAAATTGATTTCTTTTTGAATAAGGCTGTTATTCATATTTTTCTTTTTAGCATTGGACCTGTATATGTTACTTTGGATTACAAGAGAACCATTTTTATGTCTTTTCTTTCTTTTATATAAGCTTTTCTTTATTAAACTGTGATTTTCTTTTCTAAGTGAGGGCTACTAGGGATAGGAATCCCTGTGCCAGGATTACAGTCCTCTCTCAGGGAAAGACTGGTGAGCGGGGAAAAAAGGAGGGGGGAGGTAAATTGCCCTCTCGTTTTGTAATGCAAGGGTTTTAAGTACAGTAATCTCCAGATAACCCACGGAGGGGAAGCTGGGGAGGAAGTAAAGAGAAGACAAGGGAGAGGGGGTTATTTCCCTTTGTGGTAAGAACTAGGCATGATCTTCTTGTGGGTCCCCCAGGAAGGTTTTGGGGAGACCAGAGTGAGCCAAACACCTGAAATTTTGGCTTAGGCTAGCAAGTGCTTACAGATCCAAGTCTCGGTAATTAAGCTGGATAGGTTTCATGCAGGCACCCACATTTTGGATCTCGCCTCTAAGGTTCAGAATTAGGAATTATGCTTATGAATGGTGAGAAAGAAAAACCTAAGAATTGGGTCTGCTGTATCCAGATAACATATAGCAGGGTCATTGCTTAAAAGAAACATATTGATAAACAGGCCTTATTCAAAAGAATACAATTTAAATTCAGCATACACACATGTAAATTACAGAAAAATATAAAAACCTAATTGTCTCTATACCCTGTACTTCGTGGGAAAAGAAGATTAGAAGCTTGAAGATAGAAAGATCCCTCTCATAGCCGAGAGACAGACAAAAGACACACACCCAAACATTCCCTCCCTGAGCTTTTAAAAATCCGGTTTCCTGATTGGTCCTCTAGTCAGGTGTTTGGTTCCCTTTGTTAACCCTTTACAGGTAAAAGAAACATTAACCCTTAGCTATCTGTTTATGACAGCAACAAGGCAGAAGTGGGCCTCCAAGAGGGTCTTAAATGTGGACAGTGCCGTAGCTTTGCAGCTGAGATCAGGGAGGTCATATCATGCATGGAGGGTCACATGGAAGAAGTCACAGAGGTGGTTGTACAAGAAGCTGACACACGTAAAGTCCAGGCTGAGAACCTTGCCTCAGTGAAAAGGTTTTCAAATATTAAAGTTTTAAAAGGTAACCCATATAATTATCTTCTTTGCCACACTTGGTTTCTAATATAGGAAGAGAAACAGAAACCCTAGTAAACAATGGCCAAAGTACATATCTGTGACTATTTAATCCTAAGGGAAAGGGCACTTCCTTATAGATGTGCACAAAGATTAAGTGTTTTTATTGGGATTTTTGGCCCAAGACTTGGATAAGAAAATAGTGAGTATTCCCAAGGGCAGAGCCTCTCCACTCACCCAAATCTTTACTCGAGGCTCTGGGCTGGTCTGAAGTTAAAAAAGTTAAAACACCTTCTTCCATAGAAGTGACCTCATATTATTTCCTCCTGTTTCTTTATCTTGCATCATCAACTTAAAACCTGCACCACTGCCTCAGACTCAGAGATCTGAAAAAGTGAAACAAGTTTCAGACAACACTCTTAAAACTGCAAAATTGGCGATCCATGAAAATGTTTTTATAAGAGATCTTTTCCTCCCTCTTCTACATTAAGTACAGAGTAACAGTAACAGCAAGTATTAAGAGAAAGAAGAGGAAGAAACAAGTTCTCAATTTCATAAGGACTGCTAGGACAAATGAATCATCAAGGGAATCTGATAATGGTAATATTATAGGGTTGGTTTCAAAGTGACTCAGAAGAAAAAGGAAACTCACAGAAAATCAAACTGCAAGCAAGCTTTTGTGCAAGGGTCGGGGAGGAAAATAAGGAGTAATAAAGAAAAGCCTGAATAAAACACCTGCAAGTAGTGCTAGTGGTGAGGAAGGAGGAAAGAGGACATTTGCCCACATGGATTAAGCAATAATCTTTGATTCACATGTTTGTAGCAGTATTGTATTATGGGAATATCATCTGTAGCTATATTATTTGATACCAAAAAAAGTAAAAGAGCTACCGCTTTTCATGCTTAGGGTACAAACAGATCATCTTTTGTTCACAGGAAGAAATTCTTACCCCATTATATGATTTAACCAAATGCTGTGTATGTGTGTGCTTTTGTGTGTGCGCGTGTGCATGCATGCACATGTGTGAATAGCAATTACACTCCTTTCAAATAGTGATAGCCTATACAGGATGCTTCAGAAACAGATTAGCTGAACAACAGATTTTTTTCTGGAGTGGCAAAGTCTTATTTTCCTATGGAAGGCTTTCAGCACCCTTGAGTGTGAACGATCATGTTTCCCCTCTGCAGATTTGCCTTCTACAAAGGTTAGCTTCAGGTAAGATGGGCACTTTGTTGGCCTTCTCCATTACCTCTGAAGTCACATCACCAGCTCTAGGTGTTGCTGCTCTGCACAAGTCTCTGTCTTCTTCAGTGCTACAGTGTGGACATTTTCTGAGCTCAGTTTGTTAGCCCCACAGTAGTTCAGCCTCTTTAACAGATTTTTATTATTAGGATCTCAATGATGAAATTTCACAAGAGACCAGAAACGCATGCATTCCTCCAAAACTACAAGGGAGATCAAACTCAGTATGTTTGTAAAGTGCTGCTCTAAAGCATAAAGGACTTACAATACGGTTTTTTCACATAGCTTATTTGGTCATCTAAATATTGTTGTCAACATTCAGAATGTTAAACAAGCACCAGCAATGAGGAAGAGATTTTTTAACATATCTATAGCATGCAAGGAAAGGTCATACACAGTAGTCCATTTGTGCCACATGGTAGTGAATAGCTGAGTTGAAATCCTGGCCTCACAGAGAGTCAATAGCAAAACTCCCATTGACGTCAATGGATCAAGATTTCCCTTCAGAACCATATTTTCAAAAAACCTCAGCTTCCAGTTAGGGACCAACATAACCGGCCAGATTTTCAAAAAGTCAGATGCTGAACTCTTCTGAAAATCTGACCCTCATTTCTTTAAATGGCAGATGAGCTCTTCTGATATCTTGCCATTAGTCTGCATAGCACTCTTCCCTGACTAAGGAATAAACTGCATGGACCATGCATGGACCATTATCATCAGCACTGATTACAATGTATACAACTGCCAGATAGTTTATGCTTCACTGTACTGCACTTCCAATGAGCCTATGGGAGGGAATTAGGATTAGTACAAGCAGAATTATACATGTAAGAGTTTAAGAAAAAGATCTGGCTTATATCAAGTTAACACTTTCAGATAAGATACTGCATTATAACAGGTTATACTTGCTATAATAATTTTGACTGGCATGTAATTTTTACTAACTACTGCTTGGCATCCATCCAGAATGTGCAGTGTACCATAAACTGTTATGAAAGATATCTCTGTATTGTTCAATATTTACAGTGTGCTTTTATTTTCTAAATGGCAGAAAATGTAGGGTATTAAAAACAGTTCAGCTTTAAAAAGAGTACCCCCTTTCCTACAAGGAGTATTTTACTAAAAGCAGCTGACAATTTTGTTCAGAAATGTTCACACTAAGACTAAATAAATTTTCAATGGTAAAAATGCGATGGCTTTGTTCAACCGCTCAACCAGATTTCTCTCTCTGCTATATCTGCATATTTCTGAATATTCTCTCTCAGACCCACACATTTTTGTAAGCAAAATCAATTTTGTTTGGGACAAAAAGTGAGATTTGGTCTCATGATTTTAAGCTTTTAAATAAACATGAACTGACATGATGTAAAGAGCTCCCCTTTAAAAGAAAAAAGACTCTTGTTGTTTGGAAAGAAAAGAATTCTTTGCATCCATGGATATCAATTGTCAGTAATACATTTTAACATGCAAAAGGGGGGAAAAAACCGAAAAGGGCAAACCAAAAAGAACTGCAACCTAATTAGGTAGCTACAAATACAGATTGATGCTAAATTTAATTTTTGAGGAACATTATGTTCCAATGTCAATATTTATATGCACAAAGCATAAGAAACACCAAATTATGATAAAAATTTTTCTTGCTGCTTTTCTAAAGTAACATATAATATTCATGTTTATGAAATAGCTTCCTCTGCACCTGAAAAGGATTGTTCTGAAATTCAACAGTTCTGCAGAATCCTTAATAATAAACACTCTCCACATGCAGTTTTTCCAGGCCTGCTTTGCCCTGCTAATAGTTATTGTTTGCACAACTGTAACTAAGTACATTACCAACCAGTTGTTCAATCTATATAAATTTACGAAACACACATTGCCAAGGAGTGACTCATATATCAGTCTATTATGTGCTACAGAGCTGACTGTATTAAACAAATCACTCTCCCTACATTTGAAGAATAGAAGCTATATCCAGAGCAGAGGTTATTGTTTAATTTAAATCTTGGCTCACTTCCCAGTGCAGTACAAGATTCCAATTTGTGGAAATGTTGCTCTCTGCTACTGCCAGAAAGACTGCAGAAAATGGTATTGGGTGCCTTCCAGAAATATGTCTGCAAAATGCCAATCAACAAGTCACTAAAGATTAACAGTATGACTGTACCAAATTAATTTAAATTATAGAAACATATGGCTAGGATGTTTGCATTGCACTTAACACAACATCTGCTTTACAAACAGCTAGGCTCCTTTTACAATATAAATAATGTGTCAAACACCTTAGGCCTGGTACTCAGACTACTATAAAATATATACAAAGTTAATACATTGGTAAGTAGATCTTTATGCAGTGCCACCATTTTGGAAAATGTAAATTCCTTCTTTACTTAAAATATTAGGAGACAGTCTGGGTTATGGTTAGTTGGTCTTCTATTAAAGAAGATAATTTGAACATTATCAGGACACAAAGGAGGAAAAAAAAAAAAAACCTAAATGTTTCTCTGTTCCATTTGACAAATTCAAACTGGTGTGAGCATTTTATCAAAATTAGCTTCTGCTCTTGTAACAGTCTGTAGTGCAGTGGTTTTGCCTTGTTTTGCGAGGACAGCATACAACAAAGAAGTTATTATCTTTTCAGCACAGACATGCACGAGATGTACTACAGAATCCTGGAAAATATTATGTGATGAAAAATTATACTACAATAGATGTATAATTTATATCTCCTTGATGTTGCTTTCCCCATGATTTTTATAAGAATCTTTAATATATATGATCAAGTCATCAAACAAAAAAAATCAATGTCACTCCTAGCAATAGCTACATATTAGTGTATGCTGTATTTCAGCTGAAGAGGAAGGAAGCTGTTTTATGTTTCTCTCCACTGCTTTTCTATTATTGCCCAGCTAATGGAAATACATCAAACAAATGTTCTACAAGAGCAATAAATATTAAAGTTGACCTATCCATCTGGGAGAAATGAGAACAATACCGCTCACTTTTAGCCCAAATATGACACTGATAAATGAAGCTGTGAGATTCCATCACACTTTTTCAACAACCTGGGCTGAGCACCCACCACATGATTCTTGTACCAGCAATTTTCTCCATTCATCTTCATTAGGCAGTCACTTGACCTGCCTCCTAACATCCCTGTCAAATTTGAACCTTCAGGGGCTTGTTGTACTTTCTAACAATGTACTCTAAAGGCCCTATTCCCCTTTTTTTAAAAAAGCTCACATGAACATAAAATATATATAAAGTATTTCTTCTGGAGACAGAACCATCAAATACTACTCATGATTTAGAAAAGGAAATCACAGCAGAGTACATAAAATAAGATATACAGTATCATGCTCATAAGTCTAAAACCAACATGATGACTGACACACAAAGCACATATGTTCATGAGCAATCACCCTTTCGGCCACAAAACGACAATTACACATTCAAATAAGGGATGTACATGGCACCTTATCACAAATGAAGTGCCTTCCATTTCCATACTCAATCACTGCTTTAAGTGAGCTGGAACAGCATTCTTAATCTAACCCAATAAGAGAGTTTCACCACATTACCAGTTTTACATCACCAGAAACTGATATTTTCTTTTTGAACAGTACAGTAATAATGACACCGATTTGATTATTCTGTATTAATGAAAATGGATACCAATTCAATATGAATTTGCCACTATAATAGAAAGCTACTAATAGGATTCTCAGGGACCCCCTGGGAAGAATGTTTATAGCTTTATGATCACAAGGAGAAATCAAAAAGGCAAAAAAAAGGTACTGATAGGGAGTGAAACCTTTGACATCAAAAGTACCTTGGATATTCATGCTATTGCAGCAATTAAGTCAGGCTGGATGTACCGTATTTTTCAGATATGTAAACAGATTCTCCGCCTCTTTACCATACAAACCACTTGATCAGTTCTCTTAAAAGGATCCTCTAAATGTATCTACATTGTATACTTGGTGTAAAACAGTCAAAGTACCGTATCAGTCAAAATGTATCCAGATATATTCCTCCTAGTGATCCAATTAATTCATGTTGAGTAACACTTACATGAGTAGTTCCAAAGAACTACCACCTCCCTGGAACTACATACATGTGAAAGTGCAGTGCTACTCATCATGAGTTAAGACTGCATAAATAAAGTACACATTAATAAAATGTATTTCATTACATTCAATGGGAAAGGACAAAGATGTAATATTTTAGGCGTATGAAATAGATCCAGACACTTCAACAGGCTAACTAAATCTACGGCACAAAAAGCAGCTCCTTTTTAAAAAAAAAAATCTAGTTCAGTACCAGATGAAGAAAGAAATTAACCAAACAGAAGCCTCTCTGGGTCTATTATGCTCACACAAATAGTCCCTTTGCAGCCAGTGGAGCTACCCAAGTAAAAACGAATATTTGTGTGAGTAAGGAATACAAGGTCAACCCCTATTTCTCTATGTTCTTATCTTGTGAGCGTCTCAGGACAGGAACCTTTTCTTCGTGTCTGTCTGAAAAGCACCTAGCACATACTGAGCACTACCATAAAAATAATACATAATTATAGCACATACTGTAGTATGCATGAGCTGGGACTCCATTTTAGCCTCTATCCAAATACTGCTTTGCTGACAGTACAATATCTTAAGTGATCAAACAGAAGCAACTCCTGTCAACATTTTCCCCAGACTTTTAGAAGAAAACGTACAATTCATAAGAAACTGATCGATCAAGCTCCATTCCATCTGAGTTTATCAGCTATTAGATAGTTTTCCCCTTTGATAAGCATTATACATGCCCCATATCAATAGAAACTGAGCCTCTTTTTGAAAAATGAGGAAATCGGTTCACCCTGCTTGTTCAAGTATGCCATGGCAGAGGATTTGTTTCCTATTATTAGAATGTGTCTGGATACTGAAGGCCTTCTGGTTTTCTTGGATGTCTCGAAGTTCTAAGTGTTTGCTGTGTCTTCTCTACTTGTGAGGCTAAATGCCTTGGCCTCTTCTTGTGTTTGAGTAGACACCGCATCCTTGCCTCTGACAACGGTTACGATTAAGGCCCTACCAAATTCACGGCCATGAAAAATGTGTCATGGACCACAAAATCTGGTTTCCCCTTGTGAAATCTGGTCTTTTGTGTGCTTTTACCCTATACTATACAGATTTCACAGGGGAGATCAGTGTTTCTCAATTTAGGGGACCTGACCTAAAAGGGAGTTACAGGAAGGGTCACAAATTTATTTTAGGGGGGTTACAGTACTGTCATCCTTCCTTCTATGCTGCTGCTGGCAGCAGCTCTATCTTCAGAGCTGGGATCCCGGCCAGCCATCGCTGCACTCCAGCTGCCCAGCTCTGAAGGCACCGCTGCCACCAGCAGTGGCCCAGAAGGTCAGCAGTACTGCAAACCCCTCTACAATAAACTTGCGACCAACCCCCAACTCATTTTTGAGTCAGGGCCCCTACAATTACACTACCATGAAATTTCAGAGGTAAATAGCTGAAATCATGAAATGTGCGATTTTTAAAATCCTTTGATGGTGAAATTGACCAAAATGGACCATGAATTTGTTAAGGCCCTAGTTATGATGATGATTACAGGGGCAGATTGGCCTAATGCAGTGCCACACAGGTGACCCTCAACATGGAGAGACTCAAGGGAAACTGGCTTGTGGATTCTGAAAAACACTGAATCCTCCATATGTGTTTGTTAACTTTCATTTCTGTTCCTCTAAAATGAGCATCTTCAACAGAACTGGGTTTGCTTGCACCCCCAGATGAATTATGTAGCAGAAGGGAAGGTGGGTAGGTAGTGGAATACAGACAGGGACCACACATCTCAAAGTACTCCAGTTACAGGACAAAGTAACTAACCTTTCTTTCTTCTTCAAGTGATGGTCTCTATGTGTATTCCATTTTAGATGGCTAAGAAGCAATATATGCTGAGGAGGTGGGTTTGTGGACACCTGCTATAACAGTGACTGCAGAACTGTTCTGCTAAAGGATGCATCAGCAGTAGAAATTTGCACCAGGACATACTACTTCACAAAGCTGTGAATGGAGCCCCATGTTGCCCCTCTACAGCTTTCTAGCAGAGACATCAGAAAGTGATGCTCCCAATGCAGCCAAGGCTCTAGTTGAATGGGCCCTCATTTTGTGGGGGATGGATTGCTGTTAAGTCACAGCAAAGCAGAATGCAGCCTGGAATCCATATGGAAAGTCTCTGAGAAGAAATCACTTCTCCTCCTTTGACAATGCCAATATGATTAGATTGAGCTCCCATGTTGGGGTAGGTTTTATTATTGGAAGAATGTTTCTAACCAGGCCTTTCAGAAAGCATACTATAATAGGACAGGCAAAGATTGAATGATTGTCCACCGGAAAGTAAAAGACACTGACAGTTGTGAAGTGAAACGGCAGAGATCTAAGGGATAGATCTGGAGTTTTTAAGGAGAGAAGGTATCCAAAATGGCAAGATGTTCGCATCCTCTGGGGTTTTCAAATGATGCTGGCACCAGATGGAAAATCTTTTCCACTTCGAGGTGTAGCATTTCCTCATAGCATTCTTCCTACTATTGCTAAGTATGTACCATCATCAAACATGACTTTTGTAGGTTTGTTTTCCATACAAATACCATGTCATTATAGTGAAAGAATGCTTGATTGAAATGTTTGATGTTACCTCTGCCTTGAGTCAACAGGTCTGGAGGAAAGCTGTATATGGAGGTAAGGCAGATGGGCATCTGGAGAATACTCAGGAACCAGTATTGTCTGGGCCACCTCGGAGTTCAGCCAGAGCTGAGTAATGAGATTCCTCATAACCAGGAATCTGCTCTGAGGCAAATATACCTTGACACAGATTGTGTCTAGGACTACTCCAAATATATCTGTTCTCTCTGTGGGAATTAAAGTGGACATTTCTATGTTTACTTGGGGCCCAAAAGGAGGTTAGGAGACTGAACAGTGACAGGGTTGTCATCCATAGCTCCTGATGAGATCTCCCTGTGAGTAACCAGCCATCAAAGCAGGGGAACACAGTGAACCCCTGCTAGTGGAGGTGGGCAGCCATTATCAACAACACCTTTGTGAATACCCTTGCACTCCTACAAAGCCAAGGGATCACTCTGTATTGGTAGTAGTACTGGCCCATAGTGAATCTCAGGAGTCTCCTGTTTGCAGGATGGATGTCTAAGAGCTGTGACCCAATCACTCTTGTTCAGTGAGGGAATTCTAGAGGCTGGGGTGATCATCCTGAGCCTCAAGCAATGGATTAAGATGTTCAGCAATCTGAGATCTATTATAAGCCTCCATCCTCCCTTCCTCCTGGGAAGAAGGAAATACCTTGAATAAAATCCTTTCCCTCTGTGCTGAGTAGGAATCTATGGCTCCCTGAGCATCCTCCCATGAAAAAAGGTCCCTGAAAATAAACAGAGAAGGATGTAACCAGTGGTGATTATCTCCAGAACCCAACCTGTCTGTTATCAGGTGCAAAGCCTGACAAAAAATGGACTAGGCAGCCACCAAACTGGGTAACAGAATCCTGAACACATAGATGTGGTTTAGGGACTGATCTGAAGCTCTCAGAAGTCCCATCAAAATATTTTAGAGTATTTCTTAGAGGGAGGTCGGAGTTGGAAGGAGAATGAAGTGGGAGATTATGTCTGCTGTACTGCATTCTCTGGCACTTCCTGGATGGCTTGTACACCCTAGAAAGAGTGTACAAAGCTAAACATTTTTCCAGGTTGGGGTTATCTGCTCTTTTCAGCACTGGCTTGCACTACTAGCCTGTTCAGAGCATAGTGCGTATTCTGCTCCCTTAAATGGCACAAAACACTTCTCCATTCTTTTCAGACTGGGAGCACAAGTGGCGGGACTGTGCCAGACTGTCGCAGTTGGTTCTAAAATGGCTTCATTAATTGGGAATGCCATCCTACAGGACCAGCACCCTGGAGGATTACAGTAGTTAATGAGGGATCTGGAGTGTGTGTAGGATTCTCCTTAGTAGTCCTTGAAGTTGTCTTTAGTCATGCAGTGGAGATGGTGAGGCCAGGCAACCTGATTCTTCCTGATTCAGATCCTCCTCTTCCTTGATTAGTTCTTGAGGTGGCTGAGGTTCTTCCCTGCATGGAGAGGATTGTCTTGACCCTGGTGGTATTATATGAATTCAGGTGTTGCTGTGATCTTCACTATATACGACTCCTTTTCATGTCATGTTGGTAGAGCCAGTGTGGGAGGCATATACACTGTCATTTTTTCCTCACTGGTACCAGGGATGGTCCTTCTCCTTCATTTAGCGTCAGTTTTGGAGTGCTCTTGTATTTTGGTGCTGTAAATACAGGGATATGCTCCCTATGAGCTCCTGATTCACATACTGGGGTGGAGAATCTCACTCAACTTGCAGAGTGTTTGGGAGGAAATCTATTTTTTTTTTTTTGGATGAGGACCTACAGGCGGATTTCTCTAGTTTCTTGTGAGAGCGTTTCTTAGCCTCCTCGTATCGATTTGGAGGAATCCTTTGTTTTACTCCTATCACTTCTGGAGCCAGAGATCGCCATGCTCGGAGGGTTATTTTTCAGTGCCTATGCCCAAGGTATAGTGGGATCTGATGGGCCATGATTGGACTGAGGTCTCGGAGCATGATCCATTTGGAATCTTCAAAGTCTGTACTCAAAGGCTGGGCAGGTTCCGCTTGGAAAGGATTGGCAGATGCTGCACACAGAGAGGATGAGACTCTTAGACTGAGCACTGTTGATGCAACTTCAAAAAAAATTTGCCAAACACCTTAAGAAAAAAAGCACATTGAAAGTGTACCATATTGGACAAATGGTGCTTATGTACCCATAAATGCAAGATTCTGCATATATGGAAGGAGCATTTCACTATACAGAATTTGAGTATTCAGCAGTATCTAAACAGCAGACAATTGAGGTTAAACTCCAGTGAACTTCTTCTTTATAACTCTGTTAACTTTATTCAGAATGCCCTTCCAAATGCAGTTCAGTCATGAAACTATACAATTTATAATGCAGTATTGTTTATGTCAAATCTTCAAAGTGAGGTTATCGGTGCAGGTTAATGGATTTATGTTCACAGAAACTATGATTAAAATAGGTTTACCTACAGTGACCTGTATTCTGCACTATACAGTGAAAAACATATCTTGTAGCGTGATTGTTATCAACCATCAAAACAGAGTCCTATATACACAACACACTAAATTCAAGTGTGTTTATTAGACTGTGTCAATGTTGTACATGTGGAAATAGTGGTTAAACTTGTTATGAAAAAAATATCAAACTGAAAATTAATAAAATAACATTTTCCGTATCAATGCTAATGACTTAATTTGGAAAATAATAATGATGAGCAACATCTCAAGAGAATATGAATATACATTTGTGAAAATGTTTAAAATATTTAGGGCACTTTAGGCATTCTTTTCAGCAGATGTTATAAACAATGGAGAAAATCATCTGATATTTTACATGAAGGTGTGATATTGTTATTGTCTTTTTGTAAAATTTTGAACATGTACTTTCTTACTGATGAAGCAGACATCAGAATTAACATTTAGAAATTCTAATGTGTAAAAACAATATAAAGAAGTTTTTATGTTCTTTATCCTCTGCTGTAACATTTTAACAGCATTTTTCACTACTTATTACATAAAAAAGTAAATAATTTTTGCCTTCCTCAATTTTTCTTATTCTATTTTTAAATATGAAAGAGTGTGGTGTCAAGAAAAAAATGTCTATAAATTTTCAAGTGGGATTTACACATGGTTGTTACAGAAGCAGAAACATGGAGAAACTAGGTGGAAAAAAATAAGTTAATTAGAACACTAATGAAAATAGGTGAAACATTCAGAGTAAAAGGCCAACTAATCTTTTACAGCTTGACTGATCTGTAACTCTGCATTTGCCTGGGCAAATATTCAGGTTGTATGTGCAACCAGGGTAAGCTGCATCGGCAAATTGACTTGTACTTGCACGCTAATTTTTTGCATGCACATTTATGCTCCCATATTGTTCAAAATTGGGCCTTTAGAGTATGATATTACAGTGCAATGGTTCTTGCACTTAACAAATTAAGCTGGAAGATATTCTAATGTGATACTGAATTCATTTAGAAACTAGTAAATTTTGTTCAAAAAAGTATGCAAGGTTGCACTATAATTAATTGGTTCCATAACTTATTCCAAACTAATCTAGAATCTGGGACAAATACTGCACACCAGCAATCCCACCAAAGTTACTGTCTTCTGTAAAAACTGGAGCTGACCTTATATGTTGCCATTGCATAGGAAAGAACAACATTTCCTCCTTTCTTCTTTAAAGGATTGATAAACATGGGAAGAATGAAAGATTTTTCAGTGAAATCTGGTAACAGAATTTTCAAGTGTAGACAGATTCTGTGAATAGAGTAGCAAACCTCCAACAAATCAGAATGGAATATGAACCATATTGTTATTATTTTTAAAAGCAGAGTAATATTTTGGACACAAATTTTAATGGAATGGAATGGAAACCTAACGTTTGCCTATAAACTGAATTTCTGCTCCTTAGCTACACGCCTTAACTACATGTCCATTGTAGCAATCCAGATAGGTGGATATCCAATAGCATCTCTGAAAATGAGCTGATTAACCTTTAGAGGCCAAGAAATTCCTTCTTCTTTACAGTTCAGACTCTGAGCTTGGACTGAAGAACACCCAGCACAGCTCAGGAAGGTGGGGCACAAAGGCATCTTTAAACAACCTTCGTGGGCCAGTCTGGCCTGCCAACCAAGAGTAACATAATGGTAACTGTTTATTTAAAATGCTATAGCAGCCATGTCTCCATCGACTTAGCATAGTCTTCATCTATTCACTCTGATTTAAGGTTTCGTGTGCCAGTAATACATTTTAATGTTTTTAGAAGGCCTCTATAATATATAACTAAACTATTATTGTATGTAAAGTAAATAAAGATTTTAAAATGTTTAAGAAGCTTCATTTAAAATTAAATTAAAATGCAGAGCCCCCCGGACTGGTAGCCAGGACCTGGGAACTGGGTGCCACTGAAAATCATCTTGCTGCCGCCTTCAGCATGCGTGCCATAAGGTGCCCATCCCAGTCTACGGTGAGGGTTAGGTCAGCATAGCTGCATCTCTCGGGGTGTGAGTTTTCCCCCATACCTATGCCTATGTAAGCTCCCAGTGTAGACCTGCCCTAAGTTGTGCCAGTTGCCAGAACGACCCCCAGGGTCCATTTCAGTAAGTGGGGATTGTCAGGGGAGAGGGATCCTCCAGCCCCAGCTGCATTTCCTAAGGCCAACAAGAGCTAAAAATTTAAAGGGAGAAAAGCTCAACTTCTAAAGAACCATTTAACCATAAGAGGAGGGTATTCTAGAAACAGAAAGTTCAGTCATGACTTTGCAAACCCATTTTCATCTAGGAAGTCCGCCAACAGTCAACTGTGCCAGTAAATTCTGTCACAGGCCCTTTACAATAAATTGAAACAAAAAAAATACCTAATATTCTTAGATAAATGTATCCTCTGGAGGCCCCCGTGCATTTCATGTGCGAAATGTGCTGTCTGCAACATGGGGCCCCATTCTACTTACTCATTTTGAATACTCCATGAGCAGCCCCAAATGAACAAAGAGTGACACAGCTAATCCACATTCTTGTTTAACGTACATTCCAAATACACAGCTTTTATAGACAATAGGTATTTTGCTGTCCAGAACAGAATCTGAAGGACTCTTGTTTGGTAAGAATTGCTGCTGAACTCTTCTGCTTCATTCAAATACACTGCCACTGATAAATCATTCTTATTAACATCTGTAGCAAAGACAGCTCTTTGGAGCTGGAAGATCAAAAGACACAGCAAATAACTAGAAATGTCTGTCATTTTCCTCTCTTCCTTTGACCACTCTCCTTGTATGGTACCCAACTGATCTCTCTTGACAGTGAGCTCCACAACTTGGAACTGAAAGTAAGTTAAACTTGCCAAGACAATGCTTATAATGGAACTCCTATTTGCAGATTTTCTGGTATAGTCAACAGCAATAGAAAAGCCTTGAGGTATTAAGCTATTACTACCATCTTAGGCAGGTCTACACTACAGACATATATGGATACTACTGTGAAAAAAATCCACACACTTGAGTGCGGTAGTTATACTGACCTACCTCTGCATGTAGACAGTGCTATTGTCAATGGGAGAGTTTCTCTCATTGACATAGCTAATGGCTCTCAGGGAGATGAATTAACTAGTCTGCTACGTCCACACTACGGCATAATTTCGAATTAGCTAAAACCGGTTTTATTAAACAGATATTAAAACGTCGATTGTGCGCGTCCACACTAGGTACATTAATTCGACGGTGTGCGTCCATGGTCCAATGCTAGCGTCGATTTCTGGAGCGGTGCACTGTGGGTAGCTACTCCGTAGCTATCCCATAGTTCCCTGTCTCCCCCGCCCCTTGGAATTCCGGGTTGAGAGCCCAGTGCCTGATGGGGCAAAAATCATTGTCGCTGGTGGTTCTGGGTACAGCCTCACCCCTCCCTTTGTGAAAGCCAGCAGACAACCATTTCGTGCCTTTTCCCCTTGGGTGAACTGAGCAAACACCATAGAACTGCAAGCATGGACCCTGGCTGAGATCACTAACGCATCGTGGACGTTGTAACACGCTCGCGCATTCTCGTGCTGTCTATGGTGAACCATGAACTGCAAAGGCAGGCGAGGAGGAGCAGCTATGCAGCGCGGCGACGAGAGCGATGAGGACATGGACACTGAATTCTCCCAACCGCGGGCCCCTGCGTTTGGAGCTACTGCTGGGTAATGGGCAGCTTCTACCCATTGAACGCCGATTTTGGGCGCGGGAAACAAGCACAGACTGGTGGGACCGCATAGTTTTGCAGGTGTGGATTGATTCGCAGTGGCTGCGAACTTTCGCATGCGTAAGAGCACTTTCTTTGAACTTTGTGACTTGCTTTCCCCTGCCTTGTAAAGTGCAACATAATACCAAGATAAGAGCAGCCCTTCACAGTGGAGAGCGAGTAGGGCAATAGCCTCTGGAAACCTGCACTCCAGACAGCTAGCCGGTCAGTCGGGAATCAATTTGGAGATGGGGCAATAACTACTGTGGGGGCTGCTGTGATGCAAGTCAGCCAAAGCAATCATCATTAAGCTGCTGCTACGAAAGGTGTGTGACTCTGGGAAACGTGCAGGTCATAATGGATGGCTTTACTGCAATGGATTCCAATAAGTGTGGCGGGGCTATTAGATTAGGAACCATATCCCTTTATTGGCCCCGGTAGCACCAGGGCACCCAGCATACGTAAACGAGGGGTACTTTTCAAATGGTTGCTGCAGCACTGGTGGTGATCACAAGGGACTTTTCACCAACCATCACGTGGGATGGCCAGGAAAGGGTTCATGATGCTCGTGTTGCTTCAGAGCACTACTCTGTTTAAACGGGCTGCTGCAAGGGAATTAGTTTTCCCAGACCAGAAAAAACATAACACTATGGGGATGTTGAATGCCCTGTAGTTATCCTGGGGGACCCAGCCTTACCCTTGATGCCATGGCTCATGAAGCCATCATTGGAGGCGCAGGTTGAGTGTTCTTCAGCTAGGGTTTCAGGATGTGGTGAATGTGATTGTCGTCCTGCCCAGGAACAGTTATACTTACTCTCGACTTGCCAGCTTTATGTTGCTGTGTGCTCACATCTGGTGAGTAAGGGAGGCTTTATGGCGGGTGGTTAATGTGCATTTGAGCCGTGTTGCAAATCGGCCACATTTCTCCCTGATTCTCGAAGGCAACCATGTCACCTGGCATATTCTAGATGTTGCTTGTGCATCCACCATCTAGGGAAGTCGGTGGGTGACCTTTGAATCGGTAGAGCGGCCTGAGCAAACTGCGCTTCTCATGACTATCGAGCAGCCAGGTACCTCAGGGCACTGCTGAGGCATTGCTTCCAAGAACCCCGGACCCATCAGAGCGACGCTCAGGGGCCACAGTTTCACTTGCCGTGTTTGTTCCCTTCAAAACCAACTTCTTACTCCTACCCTGTAATCGAACCCACCCCTCCCCTTGGTGATCTTACAGCTTGCCTTTAAGGAAATAAAGTCATTCATCATTTAAAAATCATGTATTCTTGGTTATTATAAGGACTTCCCTGTAAGCAAACACCCCTCCGCCCCTATTGCGGATTCCGATATTCTTTGTCTGAAAAGTAATTATAAAAATGAGCAGAGAATATAAGGATATACCATGTGTGGTTGGGGAGGAGGATAAGATGGAAGGAAAGGCTATTAAGCACAATTTCATGTAATGACAACTATCTTGGTTGGGACTGTCCACGGGGTTGCAAACGTGAGCAGTTGGCAGGAAGAGCTTCCCCCACGTGTTTCACACGTCTGGGGTGAGGGAGATATGGACATGGGTGGGTGAGAGGTGAGTTACACAGGGAGCTGCAGTGGACCCTGTGGACCCCATCTCTTCCTGAAGATCCACCAGGAATCGGAGGAATATCAGGATATTGATCACGCAGAGCTCCAGTGTTGCAATTCCCGCCACACCACTGATCTTCCTGCCTACAACCTCCTGAATCAATGTCCTCCCTAACACCTCTGACACTTTCCATGGCGCCACTTCTCATCTGGAGAATCCTCTGTCCTGACATTCAACTGGCATCAATTTCCTGTACTATTGCTAGCATATGTCATTCCACTCATTCTGATGAGCTCTTGTTTGCGGGTTAACTTCCATGATTTCAGAGACACATTTTCATCTCGTGTCCTCTCTTCCTCGTCTTATCTCGGAGCTAGCTTCAGGATGGAGTAGGGAGGCTGGAAAACTGTGCAGCTGCATGGGAGGGACAACGGAGAGAGTAATGTAAAAGATACATTTTACGAACAATGGTTATACTCTCTTCCACACTATTCACCTTACATAGCACAAAATGTGATTTCACTACAGGTGTCGCATTTTGCATCTTTTAATATTGAGTGCAGCTGTTGCTTGGTGTTGCAGATCTCACAGACGCAGTCGCGGCATCATACTATTCAGCAGTTCAATGTGGCCATGGTAAGGCTTACTATCTTTTGACTTCTCCAGTCTTCTATACCACAGTGCCCTATTGATGCCTTTTTCCTATTTAACAGGCAGCAGCAGATCCAACCCCTCCTCTTTCCCTATGTAAGGATTTCGTATGATTCTCCCCCCACCGCATGTTCTGCTATCAGTGCTAAACACCACCCTTCCCTCCCCGCTCCCCACCATGGTGTTGGTAGCTGGAAGATTCCTGCTCGCCCAATTACGCTCAGCGCATCATGCTCCCTTCCCACTTGCTACATGCAATGAAGGATTTTGATGTAAGCAACAGCCCAGTCGAACAGCCCAGTAGGAAAATAGCCATTTCTGTCCCCTTTAATTAAATTCCGAATTTCAACCAAGGTCACAATGAATTGATATAACTCTTACTGAGATTATCACAGCGCGAGATGGAAGTAGGACGCCAATGTTTTCCCCTCGAATGCCAGGAATCACCAGGGACCATTGCTGCTCGTGCTTTACAGTCGCTTAATTGCTCACTCAAATACTTGACTATCCATGCATGACGAAGCAGAGTATTGTAAGATCCTATCCGGTGGAACGTAAATAAAGGCTGCTCTGCCCCAGATAACGTTTCATAGCAAAGGCTTGTCGCAAGTACCTGTCAGGATTGCAAATTCGAATGGTAGATTTCTTTGGATGATCCTTTCGCTCCATCCCCAGACATGTTAACAAAATATATTCCTGTAAGGTAAATTACTGCTGCAAATGGCATCCAAGCCCTGATGGCAAATAAATGCAGCCTCTCAAAAAACGCTTGTTGTAGAGACCATGTTTGATGATTTACATATACACTGTGACTCATATGGGTCGCTTCCATGGTTTCACTGTTTGGCTGTTATGGAGTGGCTGGGAAGGGTAACTTCCGTCTGGGTCAGCATTATAAAGCTCCTGGCTGTTTGGACTTAGGATGGTTACGTGCTCTGTGTGCTCGCTGACAGGTTCGTCCTCTTCCTTCCTCCTTCTCCTTCCTCCTCCTGCATCTTCCCCCTCCGCTGAATCCGTCCGCCATGGTTGAGATTATGCCCCCACCTCGGAATCCACGGAGCAATGGGGGGGGGGTAGTTGGGTGGACGCAGCCCCGCTAAATTTGCATTTGGCAGCTTGCAGGTAGATAGTGCATGTTTTTGCCCTGCCCCGACCTTCCATTTTTGCTTCTTATGGGTTTTCTGTTTTAGGCGGTTGTCATGAGCTCCTTAACTTATCCTAACTTTTGCACCTGCTACTGAGTCCCTGCTGTCTTGGCACTTCTTATCCATCTAGCCTTTTTGAGACATTTTCTTTTCAATATAGTTTTGTTTCATTATGATCTTTTAGACTGAGAGTTCTTTAGCACTGAATACCCTGGTCGGACCCATATATTGCTATCACATCCAAGTACCTCTCCTGCGGTCCATGCTGGAGCTCTTTTTCTGTTCTCAGGATTGAACTGCATTTTACATGTGCTGATGAGCTCTGGCGTGGTCACCTGTTGCTGAATCAAGAGCTCCACGCTGGGCCAAACTCAGGAAATTGACTTCAAAAGTTGCGGAAAATGGAAGGTTTCAATTTCCTGTTTGGCCAGCACTGGAGCTTGTCAGCACAGCGTGACCACGCAGAGCTCATCAGACAAGGTTACACCAATGCTCAGGTTCTTCTTGAGAAAGGAAGAAAAGCTCCGGGGGCAGACACTTCTGCGGGTGGGGTGAATACGTAATAAGGTGCCAGAGGTACCTCTGGAGTTCTGATTGCTGTCCAGAGCGGTCAGTGGTGCACTGTGGGATACCTCCCGGAGGCCAATAATGTCAATTTCCATCCACACTATCACTATTCCGATATAGTAATATCGATTTTAGCGTTACTCCTCTCGTTGAGGACTACAGAAATTGATTTAAAGAGCCCTTTAAATCGATTTAAAGAGCACTGTGGTGTGGACGGGTACAGCGTTAAATCGATTTAATGCTGTTAAAATCGATTTAATGGCGTAGTGTGGACCAGACCTGACAAGAGAAGCTCCCCCAGCAGCATAGTTACATCTTCACTAAAGCACTTAGATAACCTATCTTAGCTGCTGTTGTACGCCTGGCTGGAAGTAATCATGTCCACTGGGCAATGTTCAGACACAAGAACTAAAATATCTGTTGCTTTAGGGCCACAGAATGATTGAATCCGCTTCACTCAAACTAGTATTTTTGTATCCTCTCTGTTTTGGGGAACACGGTGCTTATTTCCATAATGAACAGAGCTTGCATAAAAACAAAGGCACTCCTCTTGGTACTTACCAGAAGCTTGAGACTTTGCAAATTATCCAGAACTTTGGCAACTGCTCAAAATGACCAAGCTTTTGTTAACCAGTCATTTGGACAAAGTATAAGATGACTCCTTCATTACCTTAAAATTACTGCTACTCAAACAAGGATTTTTCATGGAAAAAAACTGAGGTGCTACCACAGTCATTTGAAAAGGTTGTATTTGGAATACTACATAAAGTGACTAATTTAATGGGATATGGAATCCATTTCTGTACTTCTCAAAGAAAGTTGTATACATTTTGTTAAAAATTACTAGTTGTCTATAGTGCTGAGTATATCCTTTAAACAAACAAAAGGAAAAAAATTATAAACACAGGCCTGGATTTTCAAGCCTATATAGACAAAGTGTACATGCACATGCACCGATTTATATACTAAGGTGAAGTCTTTATTTAATTACTGAATTTGTATATTGTAAAGTCATTTGTGTGTATTACTGAATGTGTCTTTTCAGAGTCAGCACCTGCTCTGTAGTTCAGGCACCTTTTTATTTTCTGAAGTTGAAGGAATAGGTTTTCATGCTCTTGACTGATTGCAAATTCTTCTCTTGAGGTAAAAAGAATAAAGAAAAACATTTTAAAAAAATCTCAAAGAGCTGTGGCAAGTCTAAAGGGTAAAGAAAACAAAGTAAAAGAATGTTACGAAAAAACAGAGACACCTCTTGTTCCTTGCAAGTTTACTGATGCTAAAAAAGTCCTGTTTTTTGGGGTGAAATCAGTGTCTGGAGAATTCGCATTTATAACTTTTTGAACAGTGTGTAGTTGTTGAGTGATTTTAGGTCTAGGTCAGGCCCTTAGGTGTCTATTCTACTTTTCAGAAGATCAAAACAAAGGGAACGTCCTCCTGTGAATTTTTCTTTGTCTGGTTCAAGTTGCCATTACTCACATCTGTTGGGATGATTTGCTGTAGAGTGATCTATGGGATTGCTTTATGGTAGTAATCACTATTCCCAGCAATAAGTGTTTTCAGAACTCGGCCCTTATTTTTACTTGTTACTCAGACAAAATTCCTAGAGAGCCAATGAGATTTTTCACCACTGTAAAGACTTCTCAGTTTGATCATTTAAATGTTTACATGCAAGGAAATCATCTGAGGAAGGGAAGTGGAGGGTGGGTTTCCAGAATTACACGTAATATTCCATGGATATTGTTAAAGTTATATTTAGTTAATTTGGCGGGAAATTTATTACCCTATCTTCCAGAGACACTTTAGTAGGAGAGGAAGGATGATATTTTGATTAAACCACTAGAATGGATTCAAGAGATCTAGTAATCTGGGTTCTGTTCCTAGCTCTGTAACAGAAGCCTGTGAGACACAGGGCAAGTTACTCTCTCTGCCTCAGTTACCTGTCTAGGAATTGGGAATAATAATACTTAGCTATCGCACAGAAGGTAAATCTGTGAGATTGAATTTGTAATCTTTGTGAGGAAAGGTCTAAGGATTGCTGGAAGAAGGATTTTTAATGTGTTAAGTCGTTTAACCAAGACCACCCCCCAAAAAAGTAAAAATAACAGGACCAAGCCAACCATGGAAATTAAACCACCAGGCCATGGTCTAATACAGAGAGGGCCACCAAATTATATGCCAAATTTGGGGATGGAAAGGTGACAAAATCCATGGAAGCATGAATATACAGGAAATTGACAGCTAAAATCACTAAAAGTGATTTTTTAATCTTTTCTACACTTCTTTGTGCTAGGCTCTTTAATTAGTTTGTTAAACCAATCAGAAAATTAACAGATACATAATACATTCACACTCAAAGATTTAGCTAGTGTGTCATAACCTTTTCTAAGGGCTAGAGCCATTTTTCAGTGAATCAGTTCATTCAATATTACAAAACCCCAATGAGCAGAACAGAATAGCCACTCATGGATACAAGAAGTCATTGATGGGTTTGGGTTTTTTTGGTACTGAACTTCATTGGCCTGAGTCACATAATATGTAAAGCTTTTGTTCCTCCCTCATCATAGCACATTTACAGCCAGGTGAGCCTCAACCTCTCTTTACGCATTTTTGAATCATCTCACAAATACGTAATTTCTTTTCATGATTCTCCTTACAGAATTACATTTTTAGAGGTATTAAATCTTAACAATGAGATGGAGAGTTTTACATCCTGATTTTTGCCTCATGACTGGGAGGGACTCTATCAAAGTTAGTGGAGTTACACTAATGTAATACTGGTCTGAGATTAAAATCAGTCCTGAGGGACTTAGGCCCTGAATTGTTACCTAGATACACAGGAGGAAAATGTCCAAGAGGAGATAATTCAACAAACCTTTTTGTCTTTAACCTGACATATGCATTTATATCTCCTATTTACTTTCATTTTGGTTGGCGTGATCTGCAAATAGGCGTCATTGAAAACTGAAGTCAATAATGGGCGCAGTTTTCCTTTAGAGGAAGCCTGTGGCTTTATAGTGCCAGAAGCTGTTATTTCCCTCTTCTGAGATGACCCTAAGATCCTGAACGGTTTTTGAGCCTAAAGGAAAAAAACTGAGGAAACTGGTGTGGTTGAGAATTGTCTTGTAATGAAATAAATCATAGCACGGTCACAGGAGTTGCATTTTCTTCCTTTCCTTTCTTGTTAAAATTACAGACCTGAGGTTGGCCCTGAATACAGATGGGGTGTACCACTTGACCTGTTTAAGGCACCAGCATTCTAAAATCACGATTGGTTTGTCGGATTACAGTGTGCACGAGTCCACTGTCCAAACGGATATGTCAATGGGTAGAAACACAAATGCGTCTTTTAGACATTCTTAGGGATGCTGTGATTTCTTGCAGTAAGTACATGGGTAAATTTAAGAGGCCTGTATCTTGCTTATTCTTTTAAACTGTAAATAAAAATCAAGTTTGTTTTGACACGATCCTTGCAATTGCATTTAGAACTACTTCTGAATGTGAATCTATTTATATTGCCCAAATCAATGGTTTGTAATGTTTGTTCTTTCTTATCTTTGCAGCTTCACTACAAAGGAACAACATGCAAAAAGATTTCTTCCCAGGAAAAGGAAAACTGGACTGCACAAAAGAGAGGTCTTTCATTCCCTTGCAAAATACAGCATTCTGAGACTAGAATATAATTAAGTTTCCATTCCAAGTATTTCAACGCACACTGTTAACCTTAGACAACTGTGCATGAACTTTTTAATTAGCATGTTATCTTTGGTGCAATTAATATCTTGTACTTCAATATGTTACCTTCAAATTAAAACTTTTACTATCTAAACCATATTAATTAATCAACGTTCTAAGAGTGCAGAGACATAATTCAAGAGAAATAACCAGTATTTTTATGTCATCATAGCTATCAAATTTTTAGACCTAACATTTGGATAACTGTTAAAAAAATATTACACAGGTATGAACCTTCAGCCCACTCTTCCTCCACATAACTATATATTTTCTATTGTATGTGTTCTTATATCAAATGGAGTAGTATATATCTGTACACAAAAACACAGATTAGAATATACAAAACGCTTTGCATTGCGCAACTGTTGCAATGTAGGAATAATTTTAGCAACAAGACCGATTCTACTTTATTTCCTTAAATTAATATTTCCCTCGACCAGAATCAAGGACTATTCCTTGCTATTAGATTTATACTAAGCAAGAATTAGTACCAAACCACATAAAAGCTGGTGCCAACTCCAACTGTGCAAAGATTTAATGATTTGATCTTAAAGAGATGAGAGATCATGGTCGATACTGGTAAACCATTTTGCCAGACTGATTTACTGTGATTAATAAATAAAGTCACAGCCTAACAGCTTGTAGCAAAACCTTTAACAACAGTAATTTGAGAAGTTAAAATATGAAATGATTTGTAAAAAATACTTTTCCTCCTAAAAAACTAAACACAGGAAGAAATCTGAGTTTTTCTTACATGTGATATCTAATGAGAGGTAAACATAAAACACAAAGCCGTATGGCTAGGATCTATCAAAGGATAACATCTAATTTTTTAACAGATATATTCCTATTACCATGTGTACACCAGACACTGTTCTATGTTTGGCCACAGGCAGAGCAAGAACTCCCTAATCCATGTTATAAGCATCAGTACGTTTCTAGGAAAACACAGCAAAAGTCAGCTGCAAAACAATGTTCTTTTAAAAAACTGCATTAGGAAAGAAAAAGAGCAGTTTAGAAATATTTAACAGAAGAGCACTACAAGATTTTCGAAGAACTGCAGAACATCAGATTTTTTATTCCATCATTGCTTAATTCTATATAGTTTAAACTTGAAAAATCTAGAACAACTCTGCAGTTACCTAACATACAATAAAGATAGCTAAAGGCGATCATTTTAGGAATTACACTTTATTTTTAATTCATTTCATATTATTAAAATCCCATGTATATATTGTAAAAATGTGCCTATCAAAACAGATAGCATATAAGACTAGACATCATCTGCAAAAAATTGTGGCCTTCAAGGAGGAGATACAGTAAATCAGTATTATTTCAACCAGATACATTTTTAAACTGTTCTATTGAAATACTAGATAGAAACAAAAATTGCAACAGTATTGAAACATTCATTTGTTAAAACAAATTAAGGTTATATTGGATACCCAAGTACATTTATACATATAGTAATAATTACTGTGCAGTTGTACAGTGTCTTCGAAGTGGGACTCACTTATATACATTACATTAACGAATTGAGCCTCACAACACTAGCATAAGAACCAGAAGTATTAACATCTCTCCTTTCACAGATACAGACACTGAGTCACAGGAAGGGTAAATGTCTTGCCCAAGGTCACACAGCAATCTAAGGAACAGAACCCAAATATCCTGATTCCTAGTCCTTTACTTCAACCAGTACACCATATGTTCCTTCTAAGCACCAAGTACTTCTAATCATTCTATTATAGTAAAAGAAAAGAAACAAAAAAAACTTTTACTTAAATGGGAACTGATCAGGCTTCATGAGTTTATTAAGGAAAATAATGAGATGATGTACCTCTTGCATTGTCTCAGGTTACAAATTCAAAAGAACAATCTCTAGGTGGTATCATTTAGAGAATCACTGCTTGATCAATCAAAAAAGGATACGCTTACACAGGCAGAAATATATGTTTTATCCACATCATGACACATTTTTCATTTGTTGCAAGAAAAGCCAAATAGCTTACACTAGATGTATATAATGAAAAACAACAATTTGGTATGCTAAGGATCCAATTTTAAATCTAATAGAGCCTTCCTCTATACTTACTTTCCTATAAAAGAAAATATCTTAAAATACTAAACGGTATGTATAATTTATTTTCTGTGCAGAATTATAACATTCTTTTTCGGAGACAAGAAAAAACGTATCTGGAACGTTCTGAAAACAATAATTTATTTAACCATTTTTTCCTAGCAATTTCTCCCATCGCTGTAGGTAATCCATTTCTCCAAGAGGCAGTAGAGCCATCTACACTGGGGGTTAGGGCAGCTTAACTACATCTCTTAGGGTTGTGGATTTTTCACACCCCTGAGAGAGGTAGCTAAGCCACTGTAACTTTTCAGTGTAGACCAGCCCAGTGTGGCAGGATTCCCGGGACACACTTTGCATATACCCTGCAGATCCTCACTACAAATGAGTTCCAGTGCTAACTACCTTCAGGTAGCTTGGAAGATAATTTCTCTCACCTTTAAAGACCTTGATAGTGACCTATCACAAATTGATTATGTCATCAAAATTACTGAGGCTTCAACTAATGTTTTTGGGAGAAATCCATTCTCCAGGCCCCAGCCAGTAATGTGTCCATACGGTGCCAGCCGACATACTGGAGAGAAAGACTGGGGTCCTCAAGGCCATAGGGTGACAGGAGCACAGTTCCATGGAGGTTACTCTAGGCTGATGGCTGAAGTAATCTCATCTCCAAGAGAGACCCCCCAGCATAGTGAAGGGCAAAAGATCCAACCAGTGACTAACATGGAACTGCCCACCTTAGTCTGGCACCATTCCCCCAACAGAGTGTGCCATGGTGCACAAGAGTTACCCCTTCTCCTCTCTCTCTGGCTAAGGAGGCTCAAATCCTGACTCGCCAGTTGAACACTGACTCTACTGCATGGGCCCCTCTGGAGACCAGGGTATGAGCCAGATCCAAAGACCATTGAAGCCAATGAAAAATTATCTTTAATGGTTTGGTCTTTGTTTACTTTATGCTGTCTATTCACTGCAATTCTTTCAACCACTGCAGAAGCTCAGAAAGGCATATGAAACAGTTTTGTACTTAAGTGGGTTTCGCTGTAATATTAAAATTCCAAAACGTAAGAAATGTTAACTGAAAAAGATTTTCCTTATTTTTTGGATTGAACTTCCATTGTCATGAAAGTCTCCAGAATCCCAAGACATTAGCTACTTAAGAAAGTAACCTTGGTTACCACAATAGCTATAAGTATTATATTTATACCCATGTCAATATTTAATGTTTATTATTTGCACTGTCACTATCATAGTTGGTCCACACTTTTACATCAATGGAGTTATTGCAGACATTAATCTAAATAATAAAAATACCTATACTAATTTTAGTTAAAACTTTGCTGACCTATGAATGAAAATGTTTACATTATACGATCCATTTTTTAAAAAAAGATATTTCTCTTTCATTAATCTGCATTCATTTATTTTGGATTTTCATTTCCAAAGGGAATAAGATTCTGTTCAAGAAAAAGAATGAGCAAAAAAATTTCCAGAGCATGTGGTTTTAATTTACATTTAATAAAAGTATGAGATAAGTGAGGAAACAGGTGTTTATGCAGATGGATATTGCTAAATGTTAATGTATGTAATGTCATTGAACAAGTGTTAACTTTACTCTTTTTTGAAGAAGATTTTCTTAATATTAGATCTGTTAGTAAGGAATATGACATATCCAAATACTACTGAAGGTTCAGGGCTTTTAAAGGATGAAGTTCATTACTTCATACAGTAATATCTTCAGATAATATTTCTGTCTAGTTTTAGAAAACTACAATTGATATCTACTCCATATATACTTAACCTCTTACAGATTTAATTGATTCTCAATAATTACTATTCTCTGGTAAAAGGCATATGTTATTACTGTACACTGCACTCCCACAAGCTGTCCACTCAGTGTATTTTAATAAATCTCTGCCAGAGCTGTATAAATTTGATCCTGTTTAAATTTAATAAGGATCAGAATATATCAAAGCCCAAATACCCAAGGGAGAAATAGATATTTTGCATAGTTATTGAGTGCCCTATTCATAGATACAATGTGTAAGACCTAGAACATCAACCTTGAATTAAAAAGAAAGAGAGATTAACGTGTTCAAAGCTAGCTACTTCTTAAATAACAAGTGAAATTAGCATTTAATAAAACATTTTCTTCCCTCTATTACTGTTAAGGATATCAGCACTGTTGCTGTTTTAATAAAAGTATTGTAATATACAACTGCTGAATAATTACAACAATGTCTTATAGATGCCACATTTCTCAAGTACTCAATTATCATTTTAAATGGTTTTCGTTTCTGAAGGACATACATTGAAAAACACACCCCCAAAAATGTATTTAGGGTCACTTCCGGCTCTCTTTCAATTCAATGGGAAATTTGCCACTATCTTCAATGGCAAGAGAATCTGGCAACAGCTAGCATTACTAAAATGAATCCATTTGCAGCACTAAACACAGCACAATGGTTTACTTTCTGAGAACAATTGATAGCATGAACATGTGACAGTCATTATATCCTTGCATTTCCTTCCCTTTCTCTGGAACAATTTCTAGTTTGAGAATTTATTCTTCAATGTTCTGATAATATTCTGGATTAATTTAATGATAGTCAAAAGGATAACTTCCACTGATCTGACTGAAATTGCTTCCCTTCTCAGCCACCGCCATGTCAAAACACCGTTAGCAGTAACATAAAGGCACTACGACACAGTCAACACACTATGACACATAGTGGAAACTATGATGCCCACTAACTCTAACCCAGATTCTATCACATACATACCTGTGTAACAGGGTCTGTATATTCCAACCTTGCACTTAAAAACAAATTGTTAAATTTGTTTTTTATGTATCAGAAAAAATAACCAGTCCAACACAGACAGACCACTCATAGCAGCTGTTAGAAATGGAAATAAATTAATGTTCCCTAACCAGTCTTTATTATTGGATAGTATTACTAAATGTATACCTAACACAATTTTTTTTTTTTAAAGAACAACCCCATTTTCTCAGTACCCATCACTACCTTTTGGTTCTGAGATAGTTGGTTGGGGATAAAATGAGACCATGGTTATTCCTAAAATTAGAAACTCTTACTTTATAGGGTAAGGGCACAATTCTTATCTAGTGTAAATCAGCTCTATTAAATTCAAAGTACAGAAAACATTTTACACCAACTGAAGATCTGACACAAGAAAATAATATGCTAGAACTCTTTGCCATTGGTTTACAAATTAACTTCTGAGGGCGAAATCCTGGGTCCACTGAGGTCATCAGGAGTTTTGCCAATGGCTTCAACAAGGCTAAGATTTCACCCTGTGTGTTTTACAGCACTGGAAAACTGAAGTCAGTGGCGTTATGACTTTACATGGTATAACAACAAGATTTAGTCCTAAATGTTCAGATTATCAGACCAGTCATGTTCCCATTGAAGTCAGTGGCAAGATTCCCATTTTTCCCCTCTTTGTCAAGCTCTTTGGAGCCAACAACGATATTTCTTTATACAGGTTTGTTTCTTTTTTGTCCTTATTTGCTTCATGACAAATTTATCAAGATCATGATGATAAAAGTCTATATACAAAAATGAAGATAAATGAAAAAGGCCACATTAATAGAAACCCATAATATAGTCAGACTATTGTCACAAAATTTGAAAATCAAAAAACAACAATTTTGAACTAACAACAAACCGGGAAACACATAGAACATGTGGGGAAATATTTATTTTAACGACATGGATTAAATATGTGGCCAATTCTTTTCGGTACCACTTGTACTACAAGGTTACAATCTGTTGGCATTTGTTCTAGATCCACAGAAGACGCAGACACTGGAGAATTACGAGGGATCCATTCATATAACACTGCAATGCTTAAATACTAAGGGGCTGAGTTAAGAGTGCAATGAAAGGCTTAACTCAATTTCCTTGCTTTTATGGGTTTATGTCTTTCAACTTTAATGTTATTTCAACCCTGTATTTTGTGTTTATCATGAAGATATCTTGCTGTACTGTACTTCCCTTTTCTCAGTTCATGAAATTTTCAATATAACAAAAATAACCCTTGAATTCCTATTTTGAAAACCATATTGCCATTTTTATTCAGCCTGTATTTTAATATAGCATCAATATTTAACTACTTCATTAAATGAAGTGTGACTTTTATAGTGAAAATGTCAGTCTTTGCAGTTCATTAAATTCATTTAAAGCATAGCTGCTTGATTTTTTTTTCCTGGAGGAATAAAGGGCTATTAACTGAAGGCATAAACTTAGCATTAGCATGTATTTTCTCCTTCAAAATTAACATTCAAGATTTGTAACAGTCTTCACAAATTTAAGGGATTGTTTGTATCTTTTTGCATTATCCTTATTTTTATAATAGATGTCATTTTTATAGCATACACAACTGTTTAGCCCAGTTGGATATGACCAATAGGATGTCACAAAGGATATTAAGATGTCATGTGTTATTATGAATCTGTTGAATTCTGTATGCAGTATTAAAAATACATTATTCTGAAGTGCGCATCTGGAAAAATAAACCATATCGGATGTGAATTTTAATAACTCGTGGAATCCAACGGGGCTTGTGAGTGGTATATTTCTGTTTCATAAAACATTCTTTGGTGACCATCTTTTTCAAGAAGGAGGAGTTATCTGAGAAGAAAGAACATAGTTCAAGCTCTATTTCTGGAAATGAAGCCTTGTGTATTTGTCAGATATAAGAGTCCCGGTTCTTACTCTTTAGGACTTCTGTGATTTACATGTGTAAAGCTGGAAAAGCTAATTATTTCTGATTAATAAATGTCTGTGATTACAAAGTCCTTTAATAAAAATTAAGAAGCAGCTATGAAATTTACTAAGACAGACATAAAAGTGCTGAATACTTTCTGCTAAACTTACTATTCCCATACATGATTAGAATAAATACAAGTAACAGTAAAATGGTTTTGTAAGTGACAAGATCTTTCCAATTATTTTTTTAAACAGGAATCATCTGATTATGATCTTCTCTTGGTAAGACAGATCTGTACCATTATCATGATGGTTCTCATGCTAACAATTGATCTGAGATTCCCATAACTTGAGTAGTCATACATCCAGTTCATTAAAATACTGCAGAGCCTACATTTTCTGAAGTGTTTAGTGATTTTGAGTTTCTCAATTTTTGGGAACTAACCTGAGACACCTCAAGGGGCTGATTTTCAGACCATATAGTGGACCTCCTCTGAAAATTAGGTCACTTTTAAAGTGCTTCAAATTTGGCACCCAAAAAGGAGGCACCCAAAAACATTAGTCACTTTAAAAAAATGTAGGCCCTCACTTTCTGCAGTTTAGGTCCTGCAATTAAATTTCACAAAGACCTTATCGGGAACTAGTGTATGAAAATATATCACCCAACCTTCGTGTCCTCTTTCAAAATTAACTGGATTCTATGCTTTCTTTGTACGAGTCCCCACAATCTGTTACAGCACCCCATCAGTACGCAATCCAAAATGGGGACAGAACTACACAGGAGGAGGAGGACAGGAAGAATGCATTAATTTGTAACTACTGTAAAAGTAAATTTTTTCTATCAAGAGACCTATTTTCCATTACCTTTATCTTTGGAAAGTAGCACTCTTTTTTATAAAGACACTTTCTGCTTCTCCAAGTGTGTACTGACAAACTGTAATTTCTTTCTCTGTGAGTTAAAGTAGCAGGATCTATGAGAACTAGCCTACAAGTCTGGTACCTGAGTTCTCAACTATCTTTTCCCTAGATGAGATTATTACAGCACTCAGCGGTAATAAAAACTGACTAAAGAGGATCAAACTTATAATGTTACTGTATTGTAATCGTTAAAGGGAAACAAGGAATTATGAAAACAGCAGCCCTAACACTCAGATGTATAAAATAGTACACAGATATCAGTGTAGGATATTCCAGACAGGTGTATCTGAGATAAACAGCCTTTACACACTGTCATTTTCTACACCGTTAGATCCACCAACCCAGGCTGATGGGCTCTAAATAGCAGGTTCTTACAGCAAGACTAAGTGGAGCTAAACAGAAATCATTGCTTTCGGGATGTCATGGCTGAACACACAACTGCAGAATCAAAAGTGTCCAGCTTGGTGTAACAAATCCATTTAAAACCAACCCTTTTGCTGCTAAAAAACCACTAGCAGAAAAAGAAAAATAAACCACTAGAGCATGCTGGAATTCTATCTTCCCACGTCGCATGCCAAATCATACATATACGCCTTCTTCTCCCAAATCTGGAACCTTAGCTCCAAATCTGGTGCTAGCAATGAACCTCCAAGCTTAATTACAGCCTTGGATCTTATCTTCGCTGCACACCAAAACAGGATACAGCGCCTGCTCGCGTCGGCCCCAATACTTTCCCTGGGAAAAGGGGAAAAAAAAAAAACCCCCCATCCAAAGACTACAGAAGCCCTGAGTTCTTACCGCATGGGGGGAATCTCCACTTCCTTCCCCCCCTCTCCCACCCAGACTTCCTCTCTGGGCAACCTGAGAGTATTGATGCAATCCTTTACATCACATACCAAGAGCAATCTCTATTCCCCACAAAGGACAATAACCCCAATACAAGGAAACAGAAATGAATTCTATCTCTCTTCCCCCCCCACCATCCTGGATGCTGCAGAGCTTACCTCCGTAGATCTAACAAACGAGAATTCCCCCCCTTGTTCCTTAAGCCTACCCAGAGAGAAAAACCTCAAACGAGTCTTAAAAAGAAAACTTTATAAAAAAAGAAAGAAAACGACCATCAAATTTCTCTGTATCAAGAGACATAAATACGGGCTATGCTAAGAAAATATGAAAAACAGTCTGATCAAAAAGAATCCAATTGAAAATTCCAGCAAGTTCACAACTGTAAATACATCCCCAAAACACATAAAAGCCCTATATTGTTTTTCTACCTGTACTACAAATTTGGAAAAGAAGATAGAGATAGAAAGACCTTCTCAATAAGCTGAGAGACAGACACAGACCCAAGACAAAGAAGACCCACAAATTCCCTCCCTTAAGCTTTTAAAAAATCCAGTTTCCTGATTGGTCCTCTTGTCAGGTGTTTGGTCCCCTTTGTTAACCCTTTACAGGTAAAAGAAACATTAACCCTTAGCTATCTATTTATGACAGATGTCATGGCTGAACACACAACTGCAGAGTCAAAAGTGTCCAGCTTGGTGTAACAAATCCATATGTTGCAGACAACAGTCACAATTACTAGGTAAATCACACAAACACACACACTTGCAGAGCTGGGATTGCAATCCCAGTGCTTCAGCTTGAAAGCACAGCCATGTATCATTTGAGGTAAAGGAAAATCTCCCTGGCATGTAAGTCATAGTAAGTTCCTTTTCCATTTTGTGGAACAGTAACCAGATGACAACATTTATATTACGTTGGTAAAACAAAATGAAGAGATGAAGGGCATTTGCCTATTTCCTTCACCTCATCTCTCCAACCAGGAAGAGGCCACTTTCTTTGTGGAATGAACTTTGATCATCAGGCCAGAGATCCCTTCTGCAAGCATGCCTCCAAAATCCCTCCATTAATCCATCTAGGAATCAAAAAGTTGGACATCATGGCTCCTTTTTTAGGATCTCTTCACAGGATAAAAAGATGATTTGATATTCTTAATTCTTATTCTTATTCCCTCCCCCTCCCCTGCATCCCCAAATACAATTCACCCCTCTGACATATAGGGAGTAGCAAATACAATCCTATTATAAGCAGTGTGCAAGTAAAATGTAAGGAGAGATATCTCTTTGTTCAAGTGAAACCTAGTAGAAACCCCATATACCCCATTTATCACCATTTGGATGCTGTCAAAGCCTTAGAATCAAGCCTTTGACTCCAAAAACAAACTGAGCCACATTCTTAAGGAAGAGACCACAAGAAGATGGAATTCCATCTAATGACCAGATAATTTTCCCCTGAACTGCACTAAAGAAGAGGTGTGGATTCTGAAAGTACTAGCCTTTGTCCAAGCCTTCCTGAATAAATACTAATACCAATTAGTGCTTAAATTTAAATTAGTGCTTAAATTAGTACGTTTTCATTTTACCTATTGGAGAATTCCCTCTGAATTCATAATACGATGAACAATGGATGAGGGGTGGTGGTGGTGGTGGTGATACAGTACCCAAACATATGACAGAAACCTCAAAAAGAAAATGAAGGCATATCTTTGGCCCCAAAGAAATCTAAATCAGTCATGCACGACATGTGAGACTCAAACAGTCAAGAGAGGGGAATAAAGGAGGGGAAAAGTGGGCTGACAATCATATCATGCAGTTACTTAGTAAGGCATATACACGTCATGATTCTTTTTCTTTTCATTAATATTTTCTTTAGTTCTCATGGCAGAAGTGAATGTTTAAGTATTGGAAAGTGGTGGATAGGGTTTGCTTGGTGATCCCTTCTAAAATAAAGAAAATAAATTGGAGGAAGCTTAAACTATCAATATCCCAACAAGAGGACTATGTTAGGAAATTATAAAATAATCTGATCTCTGATAAAAATAAATAAATACACAACTACACATTTTTCTATGGAATTAGAGGGCAATACTGACAACATGACACTAGGTTAAGAAAGGAAAGGAACCAGAATATCTCAGAGAATATAACCCTAATCGCTATGAACAGTACAACTTCATCCACTTTGTGGGAGGTAGGAAATTATTTATGGAAACTTCTGTACAGTAGTCTTAAAAAAGCAAAATCGATACAAAATTCACAAGAAAATTCTAGCGAGTGCGTCATGGTATGAGTGATCATTTTATCTCTCTTCCAGGAATGTACCAAACTGAAAGAATTCCGATGAGCTGTTAGACAATGGATACAAGAGACATTTCAAGAAGCGCCAAATTCCGTTAATTATGTGTTAAGGCAATGTCCTGATTTACTGAAATTAAACAAAGGCAGAAGAATCCTTGTAACTGAAGCCAAAAAATTGCACTTAATTACTATGGCTGCAAAAACAAATACCTACTATACATACGAGGATGACAAGAATAAAACCATTAAATGAAACGGAACAATTTATGTCTGAATCAGATTAGCTAGTGGACTATGTGAGGATAGATGGTCATAGTGGAATTAAGTAGTTCTAAATTTATTTTTGAAATAACTTTTATAACATTGTCTCAACTCTGTTGTAATCCTTTACCTTTATATCTGATAAACTATACGATCACTTGTATATGAATATATATATGTTACCATCAACAGTTCTGTTTGCTTTTAATAAAAATATCAGTGACTAGATTGTAACTAGAAAACGCTGAATAATCTGCTAGGCAAAGAGAGTTTTTCCTGTTTCTGCCACATGCAAACTACCCTGTCAATAGTCACGATGGATTTAAGTATCCAGTTTTCAATCCAAACATGGGGAAAGAACACTATTCCTTTACTGAAAATTGCACAGGATCAAACTCAGACTCCAGTACCTAGGGTGGAATTCCTAGAATGCTTATGGCCAAACCCTTCTGCATCTTGCAAACCACTTTTTACGTTAATGGGATCAGAGTTAAGGTGTGTCTATCCCTGTGGACTAGGAAAAGGGAAAGACACACACTGTGCTAATTTCCAGTTCTAATTACTTTCCACAGAATTAAGACAGTCTGACATTGACCTTGTACACAAACAGGTCCACGGACAGCTGAACTCACAATCACTTCACATATTCTCTGTGAAGAGGTATCTATTCTTTTCCATTGCCCAAATTAATGAGGGCTTCATTTCTTAAGGGCATATCCTTAAAAACACTTCCCAAGCCTTGAAACTCAGGCTACTGATTTATAAACACTGCTAAAGGAACCATCTCTCCTGAGCCAACAACCGCTTCAAGTCCCATGGACCACATCCTAAGATGATGTAAACCATCAAAGTTTCATTTTGAGCTATGACAAAATTTGCACCAGCTGAAGATCTGCCCCATACCCATAAGAAGTGGCATCGGTAACAATCTAATGTACGAAGGAAAATTCCTTTAATCTCTTTAGATAGATAAAAACAACAAAGAGTCCTGTGGCACCTTATAGACTAACAGACGTATTGGAGCACGAGCTTTCGTGGGTGAATACTTACTTTGTCAGATGCATGTATTCACCTACGAAAGCTCATGCTCCAATATGTCTGTTAGTCTATAAGGTGCCACAGGACTCTTTGCTGCTTTTACAGGTCCCGACTAACATGGCTACCCCTCTAATACTTTAGATAGATAGTTTCCTTCTAGGCTCCTGGAGACTCCCCCCAGCAGTACATTACACAGTACTCTGGAGCTGAGATAAATTCAGTGTGGAGAGAATAGTATCATAGATAATCACCCCTCAGAGCAAAACTCAAGATGTTCCTAATGAAACAACGTGATCCTTCCAAGTCCAGGGATGCCCGATAATTACCCAAAGCAGAGCCCTTGCCGTTTCCATTCATAATCATTTCTTCACTACAAAACGAGTCACCCATTTGATCTAGAACTGGCCATCTACCTCCTGTTATCTTTTACAGATGGCAAAACAAATTAAGAAAATGATTGAGCATGCCTCCAGAGGAGAAACTGGTTTCTCTTCCGGGATACCAAGGAGATTATCTACCAGGCTTGACGTTATCTGTCTCTCTCTGTAATACATAACACAGGAGAGGGAATGAACCAACCAGGTGATGGAATCACTATAAATTACACAAACAACCTCTGTTAACTACTGATTTCAAACAGCAGTCTGTAGAAATATCAGTTCATGCTTTCACTAGCCAGTTTAGCCTCCCTCCAGTCTGACAATGTGGACTCACAAAACAATACGGGTTGACCTGATTGACCTCTAAAAATTAATTTCCTTGAAATTCTGCACTGACTGTTGATGGATATTTCTAAAATCCTTCAGTTGCAGGTTCTGGATTATTGTCCCATCTATGGTTTGCTTTGTCAGAGCAGAAAACCTCTCTTGCTCCCACCAGATTAGCCAATCCTTCTGCTGGAACTCAGAACACCTTAGAATGCAGGGACAGGCACATGAGGCAATTCTGTATGTTTTATTGCTGTAGAAGAACATAACAATGGTTGTCGCTTCATAAAGTAAGAATGCTTAAAGTAAAGTCTTATGACTTCATTTATGGTTGTATAACCCATTTTTGTTACCAGGCAGATATGTTGTTGCTGCTGCTGGTGAGGCTGAGACAGACACTGCATGTAGTGGCTGTTGTATGAAAGTTGGTGCTTTAACAGCCAGATGGATGGTTACTAACACTGTGCAATGCTCTTGTAACACAGATTATTGTCACGGATTCCATTTATTTTCCAAACAGCATGAGGGAGTGGCTTTAACTTCTCAGATCATGGATGCCTAAGAACTGGGGGACTAGAACCCAGGTCTGTGGAGCCTGGGACAGCTGATATTCCTACAGTATCCCCCAGATTACTTTTTCAGCAAGTAGTTTATGAAGCTTTGATCAAATGCTGAAGTATGAGAACTATTTCTATCTTCAACCTGCCCCAGACTCTCCATCAGAGAACTTACAACTATGTACGGGAACATGATGTTATCCAGTTTCTCCTGCTCTTAGATGACTTTGGAAACCAGAGCTGGAGAAGAGGGAGTCACACATGTTTTTGACAAATTTTAGCATAAAGTTCAGTGCTTTCTCTAGGTTAAAAGTCTGGAAGAGTCATGATCCTTCTTTTCAGAATAAGAACTTCTAAGAGAAGGGCTCTTCTCCAAGAGAAAACTTCTCCGGTTGGAACAGAATAACTGCCCCTTCCTCTTCACTTGCTTCCACCCACACAGAGATGAATTGTCTGAAATCTTCTTCATGTTTCTAAATTCAACGACATTAATGCAGCATCCACGCTAACAACTTTGATAATCTGAACTACTAAGGTAAGGGAGGAGTGCTACAAATGTGAGCTCCCCTGCTAGGTATCAGAATGAAAGAAGAAAAAGGATGAATCCATTTTTTCCTCTTCTGTCTGGTTACTCTCAATGTTCTGTTTTTTGAATGAAGAATTCTCCTTCTCTGGGAAGACAGCAGGCATCCTCAGTCCCAGAAACTATATGTTTCAGAGCCCAGGGGCACCAAAGACAAATCAACCCCAAAATTATTAACTGTAGGAATGCTCCCCAACCCTTCACTCTGTTATTTTCACTCTTCTTGCAGATTCACCACAGCTATCTTCCTTCTTAAAAATACGTGACTGCCTCTTCACAAAGAAATGTGAAAGTAGAGAATGAAGGTGAGGAATGCAGCAGAAAGAAGTAGGGAAAAAGCATAAAAATAATGGTGAGAGCTATGAGATGGAGATGCTTGCTGTCAAAATTCTGGGCCAGATGTCAACAACAGAACTACTTGTCTCTCATCAAGAGCAGCTGCAACCCATCAATCTGGACTAGAGACTATGAAGGTCCAGAACTGATTTTACTGTACAGAAATTGTAGACTCCTTTCTCGTCTCATATTTATTTTCAATGAAAAAGTTTACATTTTGTGAGGAAGAAATGTAGTTGCAGGAGACAGCAAGGAATATGTCTGATGTCAGTTCTCATCCATGCAGAAAATAAATTAAACTCAAGTACTTTATATAGTTTGAGGCCATATAGATTCTTGTTACATTTTTGTGATTTCTAGACCCTATCCAACTCTTCTGATGTCCCTATTTTTTTAATTGAGCCTATTATGAGTTGTCTGAGTCATAGAAACTCTGCAGGTGTATAAAGTCTAAAATAGCATAAAGCTCACACATATCATCATACGAATCAAGCTTTTTATCATCACATACCATACTGCTCATTTCTCATGATGAGATAACTTTTAAAAGCATCTATTTAGAAATAATTGTGCATATGCATATTGCCAAGCAGTGTGAAATGTGATGCAGAGATGGCAAGCATTGAATGGGCCAGAAAGTCATATACAGAAGATATATGGGAGACTAGGACCATAAGCATGCCATAAAAAATTCAATGACTCTAGAGAAGGCAAACAAAGAGTCCTAACCCTTCACAATAAAAAGTAGCCTCTTACCACTTTTGTGGTGCTATGAAAGCTCATTTCAACTGAGTCAGACCCTTACATTCAAACAACATTTTAAAAAGAGACTATATAAAGTGTCATTTTCTGACTCAACAATTTTCATCTCTGTGTGCATTACAAGTCATGCTGCAAACCCTTCTAAAGAATAAGTTTATTTTATTCCTGTTAGTCCTACAGAGTCAAAACATCTATATGCGAGGGAGCTGGATTCTTTTCTGGTTCACACATCATCAGAGTTGTTAAAGCACCAAATTCTGTGACCTTTACTCAAGCAAAACTCCTACTGGCTAAAGATATGGATATAGTAATATAGGAAAAAAGCTTTCTAGACTATGTTGTGTCACCAGTAATCCAGTTCTGCAACTGGAACTTAGAGTGAAATACTGCAGTCGTCACTCAAGCAGAACTCCCATACACTTCATAAAATGGAAGACAGAAAGAAAGCTGTTTTACTTGCATTTAGTAAAAACATCTTGTTACTTAAAATGAGCAAATGAGATCTGTGTCACAGAGATATGCAATAACCATGGAACTGCATAATGCCATTTTTACAGTGACTTTTCAGAGCAGAGCTAAATTTCAAGTAGAAAGTTCAAGACTCATCTCAAGCTTGCAGATTTGACACTATCCCACAAATGGCTTTGCATATGTACAGTGCCAAAGTGCTTTGTAAATCTATGTTACCTAGTCGTTTGTCTACCTCACCATATCCTTCCATTTAGCAAAAACAAATATGATTTCCTTTTGTACAACTTGTTGCTAAACACTGGGGCCTATATTTAGCCCTGGATTATGCTAGTTTTTACAGACATACCTCAGGCCTGGGTGGTGAAAGTCCGCCTCGGTTTGGGGGAGTTAAAGTAATTAAAGCGGCTGGTATGACCTAGACCCAGCCAACCCAGGTCAAAAACGGGAAGTACTATCAGAGGTGGAGCATGACAACAGCACCCAAAGAGTGGGTTGATTCAGAACATTCCCCAGGCAGCATTTGCTACTGGGAGCCAAAGATACAACATAAAACTGCCCTCTGCTAGCAAATCACCACCTGCCCTCGCCAGACAAAAATCCTCATTCTCTTGAAGCAGCTCCTAATAATCTAGGGGTGCTGCTAGACTTCTCAAGAGCCAGCCACAGTGAATAAAGCCATCTGCTCATATAGCATTTAGAAAAGACTATTATATTATAACCTTTCAAATCCCACATGAAGAATGCATAATTCTGTAGGCGAGTATCAGCTGAGTTCTTGGAGTAACAATTCTATATGTATATTCAACAAGCTACATACAGTTTTTTTTGTAAACATCTTCCATGAGTAATACAGCCCAGCTATTCTGAAATGTGCTTTTCAAATGCTGAAATCTAAAGACAAAGATACCAGAATAAAACAGAGGACGTTATTTATCTGTTGTATATACGGTATTATGGCACAAACAACAGGTAGATCTCTGTCAAAAAAGCAACCATGCAAGTCTCTGTTTAGGTTAGGATGTCAGACTGCACCATCAGAAGTAATGTGTAATTCATCTATATACACTCATATGCTTGATACACATGCTTCTGGAGCCTAACTCTCAATCACACTAAAGCCCCATTACGTCACTGTGCCAGAGGAAAGATACCTTAAAGTGTGTGTCTAAAAGAAATATTGGAAAGAAAGGAAAACAGGAACACATGCTGCTTGACTTTATTTTTAAAAAAGCTTACACAAAGCATACATTGTTCTTCTGCAAAAAGTCAACTATGCCAATTCATCACATTGTATATAGTTTTCCAAATTCTTAGAGAGTCACAGACTTCACAGTTCCACATGTTTCCACTGAGATCCATGACTATATGCAACATAAATGTTTCATGTTGTAGGCCCAAGTTGCGCTCTCATACATGTTTGCAATTTATACTGAAGTAACTAGAGCAGAAGTTGACTTGTAATTGTTAGGTTAAAGTGTTCCTAACCATCTTAAACAATGCAATAGGAAAAAAAACTCCATCTTGGGTTGTGGTGAGAAACCACAACCACAGAGTGTGTTACTACTGCCTATCAGTGAAATTATATCTTTGCAGTTAGTACACAGTTGCTTATCTATTAGTAGTAGCAGTATTGTATCTTTATGCTTACAGGTTAAAAACCTAACACAGTTATTCTTTTAAAAATTCTATTTTCTAAAGCATACTGAATATCAATTTTCCAATACCTAAGTAACACTCAACTTAATTAAATTCAATACTGTTTATTCTACCAACTTGAAACTGCTAAAAAAAAGACAAACCTCTGCCAATCAGAAACTAGCTTATGAATAAAGGTATAATTTAATTTAACAAATATGCTTTTATGAATAAGACGAGCATGCCAATTTCCTAAACCATCTGAAAGGCAGCTATTTATAAAAGCAGCATGATAACTATAAATAGAGTAACTGTAAAAGAGCTCAGTTATGAGATAAATATTTTCTGCTTTGAAAATAAGCAGCTCTTCTGTGCCTCTCAGTCAATTTTTGCACAATTATCATAAAATATTTCACATTAAAATTAGGTATCTAAATCAATGGTTAGGTATTTAAATATGCCCCAATCCTACAAACACTTACATATGTGACTGACTTTACACATGCAAGTTATCCCACTGAGCTTAATAGGATTACTCATGCACATAAAATTGTTCACATGTGTAAGTATTTGCAGGGATTAAATACGGATTCAAGTGCCTAACTTCAGGTACCCAGTTTTGAAATGTTTGCTCATTTTCTTGTATTATTCTCTCTCTTTTTCCTTTTTAAACTACTTGATTTCAATGCAAATAATGTGCCCTTTCTTCAGTGTTAAATAGAACCCCCAAGTTTCAGCATCACCAGTAGAAGTGCAAATGAGGATGACTGGTTTTTACACCAGGTCTGAAGAGTTTGTTTCATAGTAAAAGCAGTTTCACAACAAAAAAAAAAAAACAAAACAAAAAGAATTTGCAATTACTGTTTGAAAGGGAAAGTAGCTTTCAAACTGAAAGTTATATGTAAACTTTACTATTGTTTTACTTTAGTGGATAAGAGACATCCATAAAAGCTCAACCCATAAGAAGGCACTCACTCCAAAAACTGGGTGTATTTTTCAGTAAAATAGGAAAGAACAA